>NC_143416.1:1215000-1822500 GCF_059467195.1 Physcomitrium patens | reverse complement strand
TGTAAATAACAAAAAGGAAACAAAACATGATCTTAAATATATATATATATATATATATATATATATCTATACTAAAAAATAAATATGTTACTTATAATATCATGTCTATCAATAAATTTTATGTTTTATTATTATTGAAAATTATAGGTAGTTGTTGATTTCAACGCAAGTTGGTGTGGACCATGCCGTCTCATGGGTCCAATTTTTGTAGAGCTCAGCAAAAAGTATGAAAACAATTTCATCTTTCTCAAAGTTGACGTTGATGAAGTATTGGTATATATTCAACCATAATGAAATTTATTCTGTTTTTTGTATACTATAAATATAGGTCTAAAATTTTCATTCATCATGTAAAAATATCACGAACATGATTTTAAAGTCAATAAAAGTATACATAGGCTAAATTAGTGTAAATGCTTCTCAATGTGATATTTATTTAATTTTGAGATATTTCAAAAATTAAAATAAGTCACATATATATATATATATATATATATATATATGTTTTTTTTCTGAAGCCAATATTTTAAGTTTTTAAACCCATTCAAACAACAATGAATTTTGTCTTTCTGTAAAGGAAGTAACAAATGATTGGGAGATTCGTGCAATGCCAACATTTTTATTTATCAAAGACGGTAAAGAAATAGACAAAATTGTTGGAGCAAATAAAGATGAATTGCAGAAAAAAGCTCAATTCTATGCCAGTAATCAATCGTAAGTTTTGAATTTCTTCATTCACAATACTCCTCTTTACTGTGCTATTCATCAGATTTTGAGTAAAATGGTTTTGTTTCTAGAATGATATAAGAGCAGGATTAAATGAATTTATTACAGTTACTACAAAACATAGTTATATGTTTGAATGGATTTGATTATGGCTTTTGGGTATCACTTTACAAAAAAACTAATATTGTAGCAAATTTGTGTGATAAATCTTAAGAGTATTAGAATGTAAAATATTCAAGAATTTAAGTGGTTGTGGAAGTATGATTTTTTTTCTGGAAAGCTATATGTTGTTGTGTAGGAAGTGGGAGGATTAAATTACTGATCAACTAATATTTTAAAGACCTAATTCATAAGCATTGTGCCATGAAAACGAATAATAATACAATGATAAAATGATATCATAAACTTAATAATAAAATTCATACAAATAACATATATTTGAATCAACAAAAGGATTAACTTTAAAAATATAAACCTTGAATTTATTCAAAATGTTAAATCAGCAATTTTATAAAAGCTCAGAAGAGTTTTATATATAAAATCAATGGCTAAAATTTCAGTAAATTAAATTGTTAAATTTCAATGTAAAATTTAAATTAATAAAAAGTAAATAGGTTGGTAATATTATATGTGTTTGATTATGTTGTAACATTTATTTTGATTGTTTGTGTAGTGGGTTACCTCAATCCTAAGGCTTCAATCAATAAATTGTCTTGGAGTTGTATTTCAAGCATAATATTTGAGAATACAAATATATTAAATGGTATTGAAGTGAAAAAAATCAAGATTTCATAAAAAGAAAAAATAACAAACAAACAAACAAACAAACAAATAAATAAACAAACAGAGAAAATACGAATTTTTTTTCTTATTATTTTAATTCTCAAATTTTCAAATTTTCTTTGTAAAATCATACTTAAAATGTGAAATTTCCTTGATTGTAAATATTTTATTTATTTCATTACATAATTCATTTTGAAATCAAATTGTCAGAAACAGAAACATTTAGCAAAAAATACTTGAATATTATATTTTAAGTGTTTTAAATTTACAAAAAAAAAAAAAAAAAAAAAAAAAAACTGTTAAAGATCATCAGATGGCAGTAGGATTTTTAAAATTTAAAAAGACTTTCATATTATTTATCTAGAAAATTTTAATATTCACATGAAAAAATTCATTGTAAGAATATAATAATTTTCCTACCTAAAGATAAAGTAACAATATATATTTTTTTCTTTTCTTTTTAATTATTTGTATGTATCACTTATATTGACACAATCTTGCTCTAATTGGATTATTACATAATATATATATATATATATATATATATAGAATAATTTTATATAGTTTTTTTGACACTTAAAAACATAATATTTACCACAATTTATATATATATATTTTTTAGTATTAAATTCACCATACTACATTTAAATTAATGTATAATCACAATTGTAAACATCCATGTTTTTGCTAAATCATACTAATTAGTAAAAAAAATAGAAAATTGTTAATGTTACATCCCTAATTGGTATCACTACACCCCACATGACTTCTATACAATTTCATCTATCAGAGTAGGCGAGATTTACTTACTCTGATATCACATGTAACGGTACCTCGCTGTAGGGCACCTTCACTCATCTAAAAACCCCACCAAGGCAACGTTAGACTCCTTACATGAACAACATTGCAAAAACGACTAACTCTCTTCACGCAATCCATTGGGTCCATCTGATTCCAAGCTCAGAAGAATGAGCTATGGCCCCAAAGCACAAAACTCCCTTGGGGGTGCACGACACCAATCCCCATTGGGTCACCATCCAAGGCCGCCACAATGCTCTTTGCATCGAGTTGCCCTTACTAGATGTCACGACTTTCGTCGCCTTGTGTTGTGCCTTTCCTTGAAGAGACATGCTGCCACCCTTGGGCTGTCTCTTCTTAGGGCAAGGTCATCATCTAATGCTACTTGCTAGGGTGTGCTGAGGAGATTCACTCTTCGCTTCAATCACTTCCTATGCTTAGCTAGTCACTCTTTACTAGAGTGGTCTAGAGACGGGTCTTGGTTGCCTCTTTGGCACCCAAAACCTAAGAGTATTTAATGGATCCCTTGACTACCTTCATACCTCCACGTGAAGGTTACCTCGAGTCGAGGAAGATGGCCCTCCCATCCTCTCTTTTTGCCACCACGCCTTAAGTGTCCCCTTGGGCATTGAGAAGCTCTTATCTCATAGACGACTTTTGCCAATGTAAGGGTCTGACTCTTGAGACCCTTACATCCTCCCCTATTTCGAGGAGGTGAAAGTCTTCATTGACATTGTGGTTTTTTTTTAAGGCATCATCATACTATGAGGAGTGGAACTAATTCATTTTTTTCCTCAGGTGCCTTAGCACAATCTGCACCCTTAATCCCAGGCAATGTGAGGACTCTCTTCTCTGCCCGGTCTTTCTTTTATCCTTGAAATTTTAGGATTTTCATAATAATATTGATAATGAGATGGGATGCTACCCCCTTCTTACGTTCTTGTGCCTTTTGCCCTCAACTTTTCCACCAGTTTCCTTCAACAAATAGTTCTGAAAGCCCACCTCTCCAGTTGTAGGTCATAGGAGCTTGCACTCTTGCAAGACTTACCTCAACCGTTGAATATACAAAAAATGCACTTCTACTCTTAAGGCACTTTTGGCAATCCAATATTCAATTCCAATATTGATCCAAAATAAGAATAAATTATATATATATATATATAGATTGTGATTTTGGCAGCCAGCTAAAATTTTAAAACGAAACAAAACAAAAACATGCAACAATAACAAAACTTTAAACTAAATGAACATTTTGTTTTTTAAAAAAACAACTCACAATTTGTTTTTTCATGAAATATTCATTCACACTCAACCACCACCCTTTCTTATAACAAAGAATGAAAAAAATATACGAAAAAAAAACATATTATTAACTAAATGTCTACAAGCAAGTCAAAATAATGTAATGTGTAGCTCTGACAATATGTTGTGAGAATTGAAGCAATAATGATGGAGGATATTCTCAAGACCTCTTGAATGTCTTCATGTAAGAAAGTAAGAAATGTAAGTAAAGCCCCATAGATCACAATCACTGAGGTAGTAAGAATGGGCGTGGAGCCCATTCGTAGGTGTCCGAAGTGGAGTATTCACCACAGAAGTGGTCATCAAAACAGGTGATTAGAACGGGCATGCGGGCATAAGGTTGCAAGGAGAAATTGAGATTGCGAGGACGCAGGATAACAAACCAAAAATTGTCAGATGGTGACCATACTCTTTCACAGATACACAAACCATGACTGGATATCATCAAAGCATGACTATCAGGAGAATGCAACCATGATAATATGGTCCTGGACTTAGGATACTACACATACTTAGGAAACTAGTGATACTCTAGGACCAGATCTAGGCAACTACAGATACAGATAATAAAAAAAACTGCCCTGGGGGCTCTAACCGACGGATATTAACAAATTGTTCTGTCAGAGCAGAAGGGCCACACAACGTCCCCGAGAGTGAAGAGCGACGAAGACGCCATCCCCAAGACATGCTTGGTTAATAAAGGCCATGTGCTCACGTCTCTTTCTGACCCAATTTTTATGTCCTAAAATCAAGAACTGTCAGTTCTCATGCCAAATGTCATCAAACTGTCGATTTGATCGAAGTCCAAGCTCGTACTTAATTCGCCCAATAGCTTGCCATCTTGCCAGGTTGAAAAGAACTAGAAAGAGGTGTCCTTCGGTGAAAGAGAAGGTCACGAACTGCTCACCATTAGGCTAAGTTGGAGTCGTTCACAAAAAAAATTGCCTGGCGGACTCCACTGGGTGTCAGAGCTGTCCCAGGTTGACTGTACACAAATAACAAATACTCATGTATATATAACAATCACCGCCACGTTGATTGCTTATATATTCCTACCCCTGAGTGGAGGTTCCATCCCCCCTCCGGTTCCTTCCGCTTCACAGCTGGAGGGAGCCCGGGGTTGTTTGCTACTTGAGCAAGAGTGGCGCTCAAATCTGTGAACGCTGGCGCCCCTGGATGCAGCGGCGGCAATCTTCCGTGCATGCCTTCCTCTCTTGTGCTCTCACTCTCACCAGCCTCTGGACCTGAGTTCAAGTCCAAGCTTAGTCTGCTCCAACCATGATCCGTCCCCACGTTTGTCATGGGACCCATCTCTGCCATGCCCATCAGATACGACGAGGTCATTGTCCCAGGATTGACCAAGGGCTGTGAACCCATCGATGGAATAGGAAGCAAATTAGGCATTTCACCAAATGGCATGGACGTCGCTGGAAAAGCAGTCGACGATGGATGAAAACTTGGAGAGTTTCCGAACATTGAATAGGGCCCATAAGACACTCCAAAAGGCATCCGCTCCGATCCAGGGTACACCACGGCAGGGGTTGCAGACCCTAAACCACCAGCCCCGAACATTTCCCCACTGGCACCACCTCCTCCAGGAGCTGGGGCTGACGGAGGGCCAGCGCCAGTGTTGGTATTCAAAAATGGATGGGGGACAACCGCATTAGCAACTGAATACCCCGAGTCCAAAGGCCTGCTAGAAAGAAAAGGGGGAAGAGCACCCCCAGGATTACCGTTGCCAGGGCCCGCTGAGAACGTCCATGGTGATAGGCTCATTGTGTCCCCACCCATCCTCAGACCCGTTAGTGTCATTGCCGAGGGCCCTACGTTACCAGCTGGAGGTTTTCTCGACATAAAAGGGTGCACAGCAGTCTCCTCACCCCCACTCTCCTCCAAGGATGGCCCGTCATTTAGATCGAAATCCATAGGCCTTCTCGCAGGTTGCGGTGGAGGTTGGGATTGCGGTTGCGTTGTGCTATTGTTGCTGCGCGCTGATGATCCTAGTCCTTCCATAGTTCCTCGCGGGTCCACAAACAAAGGCACGCAATTTTCTTCGCTGTCATCCATCCGATTCAAATCCAAGTCCAAGGTAGGACGCATGCTCCCTTGCCCATTCGCTGGAGGGGCTTGCCCTTGGCTGCTTCGTAAAGGTCCACTACCACCATTGGAAAGAGGGTACGCTGAACTAGAACTCTCTGGTTTCAGAGATGCCACACGTGAACTCTCTGGCTTTACACAAGTCAAACCAGACACCAAGCTTGATGGTACAGAATTGCTATGCAAAGACATACCCAACACTGAACCCTGAGAGGACAAAGTGGTGGCAGAAATCCCTGCCTCGTGTGTCACCCTTTCGTCCGCCACATTCAAATCAAATTCTAAAAGAGGTCTGGCCCGTTTTTGCATAATAGTCGTCATGGCGAGATTCGCATCCGAGGCTATGCTTTCTCCGTTGGAATTAAGCCTCTCTGGTGTACGACGAGGCTCTGCTGGACGGAATGCACTGGTAGCAGCTGAACCTTTCCAGCAATGGTCCCCTTTATTCCTCAAAGGGCTCGCTGGAGGAATAAATGCTCCTTTGGTGGCAGCAAGAACAGCAATAGGTGCAGCAACTCCACTTGCTGAGGCTCCAGAAGCTATGGGATGAACCAAAATAGGAGGCATTGAAACGGTCAAGGTGGTAGCATCGTTTTGAGGACTGTCTTCTCCCGTAAAACCCTCGTTCAAATCAAAAACCGGGCGTTCGGCCACCTCACTCCCTCCCACGCCAGTTTCGCTGGGACCACAGCTTTCTCCGGCTTGCTGCGGTGTATTTGGGTTAACTCCCCTTGAGTCTTGTTGGCTGTTTTCCAGCGCCATGTGTGATTCTTGTGCTTTCGGTGAAGAGCTGGGAGCAGTAACACTCCTCTGCCCAGCGTTTGGTGCATCCAGCTCGTGACCCTCAACTAAACCAGATCCTACAGCAGCCTCCGCAACCTCACCCTTTCTCTGCTCCGTATCTTCTCTAGTATCATCGAAATGCATTCGCACGTTTCTGTCTGAATAACGCTGATCCTGAGGAATAGTTTTAGTATTTTTCACATTGTCAAGCACCACAGAGGATATCCTATCCCTACCAGGCGCATCCCCAACACTCGACTCTCTAGTCTCAGTACCAGGAGAAATCCCCACTGGCCTAGTTTCATGCGCATCTCTGTCCAACAGTGAGCTAGATACGGGTTTTCCATACTTTTCCATCTGCTCTACCTCATCTGCAGCCTGTCTAGCGACTTCGAGGACATCCTCCTCCGGGAACCCAAGGTCCGCTATTCGATGCACATCAGAGTCGCCTCTCCTTCCAAATAACTGGCCTACTTCTTGTCCTCTCTTTCTCCCCGGCCTCTCATCCATCAGATGCTCTACAGAAGGAACTCCAAAGGAAGACCTGTAATCTCCCAATCCAATACCATTGCAGAGTTCAATAGCTGACTTGGCCACTTTCGAGTGAGTACGTGACAACCCCCTTTCACCAGTTCGTGTTCCAAATTTAATACTAAGTTGTCCATCAAAACCAATAGGCTTACTCTCCAAGTCATTTATATCTTTCACTTTATGCTCTTTCAAATAAGGATGTTCCACCGTCAACTTGGCATTGACGTTGTCCATTCGTAGTCCTTCTCCATTGGCAGAATCTCTACGCAGATTATGCCTTTCCGCACTCTTTTCAGTTCCAGCAGACTGCTCAAGTGTATGACTGGTAACCTGCTGCTCCTTTCGATCACTTTTTCCATCTCCATGACCAACACTTGGAGAAGGCTCGTGCTCTGCGAAGCTTTGCAATACCCCAGTCTCTTCATGCTTCGTCCTCTGGGCAGTGGGGTCAACCCGCATGTCTGCCTGACCTGTACTATCAACAGTGTGAAAAAATTCTCCCCCAGACTCCTCGGCAGCTGCTGCAACGGTAGCTAGCAAGCCCATGGCCCCTTCAGTAGTATCCATAGGAGTGGATCTTGACGGCCTTGCTGAGGAATTTGGATTCTCTGCGGCTTCAACTTGTTGCGACTTATCAAAATTAGCGGGTGTTTGACGTTCCGACGCACTCGGAGACGAGCTTCTGCTAACATGCCCTTCACCTGCTCCTCCGCTCGACGGTGCGGGACTACGCGCTGAATTTGGTATTCTCACAATAAGGCGCTGCTGAGACCCTCCAGATTCCACATCCTTTTCTGCACCTCCAACTGGACTGCCTACCTTCTCAGTAGCCGAGTTCTTATTCCAGACAGCAGCTTTATCAGAACTAGTCTCCTTGTAACCGCCTGGGGGATTTGCCCCAGGTTGTCCCAAGCTCGGCAGCCCTGTACCACCACTACCACCTTTTCCAGGGATCACAACTCCATTCTTAGCTTCGTCTTTCCATACTGTGGCAGCACCCTTTTCGACCCCACTAGCCAAAGAATGTCCATTACTAAGAGAATGACTCGAGCAGCTGCTTTTCTCCTCCTTTGCCATATCTGCATGCACATCAGAACCGTAATTCCCTGCAGGAAGTTTGGCGCTAGTATCTTTAACAGCAGGTAAAAGAGGAGAACCAGCTTTCCCTGACCCTTCTGTGGTTTTTGCAGAACTGTCGCCGTTGACTGGCCCATTCTGTACGGGTTTCGTATTACCTGAGGTGGCCGCAGCATTTTTCACGGTTCCCTCGAGAGGAACCCCCGAATCCTTACCTGACGAAGTGTGGACCGGCTCAGATTGTGACAGCTTGTATGACCAAATTCCGTTCCCTCCGCCCGGTTTTGATTCCCCTGACAGCTTCATTTCTGTATCCACACGCTTCTTCCAAACATCTACCAGTTTTCTAGCTTTTTTCTGGATTTCCAGATTTTTATGACCTCGTAAGTGGTTCACTGATTTACCGACGACACATGTTTTCAACGCTTTTAGATCTACAGGGAGCTTGTCCAGGGCTCGAAGAAGGCCTAGCAGCAACTCCTCAACACCCTTGTCACCTTCCCTCGGACTACCGGCATCTCCTGCTTTGCCTTTGTGAGCTTCCTGTAGCCATTCGTCAAGTAACCGTAATCCTCCTAAATGTAAGAACAGGCTGAGGCACTCGTCTTTCTCTGTGGCAGCAATTATATTTGCTAGCTTGGTACGACGACCACTGATATCTGCGACTTTCTTGTTGCCATCATTTTGATCTTGTTGCATAAGCTGGACTAAACATTCCACACCAGTTAAATCTGCCAGACCCCCATCCTTGTCCAGGTTGCTTATAATCTCTTCCGGCTTCATGCTGCGCTCACGCTTCAAGGGACTGCCCTCTGCATCCTCCAGCTTCACATTCCGTTCCCGTTTAGTGAGGTCCACGTTTTGATCAGATCGTTCCCGCTTCTTGCATTTTCCGGCTGCGGAGTAAGAACCATTTTGCGCAGATTCGCTTACCCCTTTCAAGAGCTGGACTGTTGTCGATCCTGACAGATTTCTTGGTGAAGGACCCCCTGCCTGTGTAGCTGCCTGCATCTCCAGCTTTGTCCTATCCAAGAGTTCATCTACCTCCTCCTGATGTTCCTGAGGGTAACATAAAGTATCTGGGTGTATGAGATAAACGTTGGAACTGCCAGGGTGTAGATAATTAGAAGAATCCAGGAGAAAGACAATTTCCAGATACGTCGGGAAAACAACGTTTAACAGGTGGCCTCTGATAGCTGATATGGCCATTACATATTCGGTCACATATCTAACCAACGAGGTGAGACAGACAATCAGGAAATCTGGGACACATAGCAGAAAACCTAAGGAGCAGACTCGCCAATTAAATAAATAAATAAATAAATAATAATAATAATAAAACACACACACACACACACACATCGAGACACATATAGACAGGTCGACAAGCACCTGTATCAATGGGTGGTCAATCAAACAAAATAAGCCCCAGGTCAAGCCATCGACACATGAATTCTCCTGAAGGTACTATAACGTGCTCAATGTGCGACTTTACATTTTTTTTTCTTATTCTTTTATGTAAATGTAGGTATAGGTGCGCCTGCCAAGAAGCAGGCACCTCTTGGGAAGACATAGAGATAGGCAATCCTACTTTAAACACCTGTCCTTTACAACATTGATCATCTTGCGAAGTCAAACATAGAACTCACATTGGTATAATCTTGATCCGAGAGCCAATATAAACGCCTGTTTGTAGTATCGTAGACTCTTCGGCAGATGAATCCAAAAGAAACTCCGGCGGGTAATTCAATTCCTTCTCGTAAAAATGCGACTTTACAGGGATGAAGCAGCGTCGTTTCTGGAATAACATCCCTATGAAAAGAGTAGAATATTTCGTTTGGCTCTGCCTCCAGCACCGATCCTTTCGCCAACTTCAAGTCCTTCTCTCGATACAACCAATTAACAGTCAATTTTACTTGGTCAACTGCCTCTGAAGTCACCTTACGTAAAATCCCAATAAACGGCTGATCACTCCCTGCCTGGAAGAGTGCGCAATCTCCAACGTTGAGAGCTCTTCCGTCCTGCAATATCACTATACTATGTCATGGGTATACTTTAACTTGACCAGTGGGACCCCAACTTGCGTAAATACTGCAAAATCAGGGCATGTGGCAAACCAATGTCTAGGTAGATAGATTTTCACAACCAATGCTCCCTACACAATGACATCGATACCAGCAGAGGAGTACGTCCTCGGGGCTAGGACCCAATTTCTACCATTCATGACGTAGTATATCTAACTAAATTTTGTGAAATAGCAGCAAAAAGTGCTGGGAAAAGGCTTCAGCATCTGTGTACTCCGACAAAAGAGCGACATCTTACGATAGAATTAAATAAGTGATAAACACTGCAATGGGAAAATACTCCTCCGCAGTGGGAACAAATAATTCGTGCCTAGGTCTTCAGAGTCGTGACAAAAACCATTGCATCTCTTACGACAAGTAAGAAAAACAAACAAATCAAGAACAAGAACAATAGGCTACACCCATTCTCTACGCATAAACACGATCTAAACAAGTGAAACAAAACTACGTTTCCTACACAAACTTTCAAGTGGATTACGAACACGTATGTCACTTACTGAGGTGATGTAGCATACAAAAACTTAACAGTTGTAGAAGTCTGAAAACGCGGCGTAAGAAACTTAAACAGACTAACAGAGTTGATTGCATTTGCTTCACCCAGAAATGAAGACAAACTTAAAAGATGGACTGGAGCACATTCCAAGGACAAGAGCTTGGGCAAAACAGGCACACAAATAGAAACACCTTACTAACTAAATTTCCTTTACAGTTAAAGCCTCTCTGAAGTAGAAAGGAAACAACGAAGCTCTACCGCGAAGGAAACGCAAAAAAAGTCAAAGTTTCCCCTTACGAACATAATAACAGTGCTTTAAAAGGCCAGGAGCAACCACGGCGACTGTTGCCAAAGAGACGTTTGCCTCTGGCGAGACAAGTTCTTACTGGCGAGAATGGAGCCACGCTTCTATAAACAAGAAAGTTACGGAAGTTGAGTGAAGACAAGACAACACAGAGGGCCAGATCCACAGCAGACTACAACTTGTCCATCAAGCAACATCTATTCGATGCGAGCCAAAAGCATAGTGCCCTTGGAAAGCACTGTACTCCTTGGTTCGAGCAAAAACAGACGACACGAGCATAACGTGCGAGCGACTAACGACACATAACGAAGAGTCTTATCTGTGTATGTGTGTGTGTGTGTCTGTGTGAATATGCGCAGGCACGACTTGACATAAGCCCCGCCGTACAACTCGGTGATGTGCAGATGCTGCTGCACCCACTGACCCGACCATCACGACGAAAATTCCCCGTCTCTACATGTGACTGCGAAACAAACACTTGCTCGAATGCTCGTGCCCTCAGCGAACCATACGGATGGAAGGACGGAGTTTGTAAGAGTAGCAAGTAGCAACCTTATTGAAAACTCTCTGGTCGGCAGGGTTCCCAACAGATGAACGTTGTGAGGGGGGAGACCACATGTGCTTCCTCTCCTCGTTTTGAGGCTCATGCATGACATTTCCTCCCTTGATCTTAAACCCGTCGATCTCAATAACACCGTTTTCCTCACCTCTACTCACCACCCCTCGCGCGCTCTCTCTCGCCTCCAACTTTTGAAACTTCCTCTATATCCTCTTCTACTCTTTCCAGTTTCTAGGCCCTCAGAACTACCTCCCACCGCATCTAGGCAGTAGCCACCAACCTCTACCACCGAAATCAACCCCAGGCCAACGCCACCACCACCCCCACCCACGGCGTCAATGGCCGAAACCCTCTACTCTCATCACACTCCTCGCACGCGATACCACCCTCACAGCAAGCTGCGCGCGGCAGGCTCCACCATACCGCAGCACAGTCCCACTCCACTCTCAGATCCGCGCCGGCACAACGCCCCCCGCTGCCGTTGCTACCATAACCTACCAACAAGCGCCTGCAACCCGTGCTAACAACGACGCGCAACAGCAACAAACTCGCACGTTTCTCTACAACTAGCACCTTGAGCGAGGCGGAGCGACCCTAGCGGCGAGGGCGGGAGGGTTGAGGGAGGAGGAGAGGGAACGCCATAGCCAAACAGAGACAGAAAGAGAGAAGAAGGAGAGAAAAAGAGAAGAGGAAGAGGGAGAGAGGGCGAGAGAGAGGAGAGAGAGAACTGGGGGGAGGAGGGGGGTAGAGTAGGATAGAGCGAGAGAGACGTCAAGGCCTCAAAGAGTGCTGGTGGTGCTAGTGGTGTTGGTAAAGGAGGAAAGGGACGAGGAGGAGAAGGGAAAGAAAAAGACAGACAGACAGAAAAAGAGAGAGAGTGGGAGAGAGGAAGAAGAGAGGAGGAGGTGACCAAACTTGCAGAAGGCAGCAAGCAGCAGCCAGAGAGCGAAGAAGGCAACCCCCCCCCCCCTCACAAGAGATGTGACGGGGTCGGGCCGGACACCCGGTTCCTCTCCCTCCCTCCCTCCTCTTCTGCACCCGGCCCGCGATCCGGAGCGCGAGGGTGGGTAAGGCAGCCAAACCAGGGTGGTGGGTGCACTGCTGCGTCCCTCCCTCCCTGCGAGAGCGAGCGAGCGAGAGGGAGAGAGAGACCCTGGGCTGGTGGTGGTGGTGGTGGTGGGCATGGTCAGTCAAACCCTCCTGGTTTGCGCCAAGGCGTACGGATATAAATAGGAGGTCTCGGCTCCGGAAGTGACGTCCCTTTTGTGTACTTTGCAGGGTGTGCTCCCATACCCCACTCCGCTTCTAATAATCAAGACGACGACGACGACGACGTAGAAGTAGAATTAGTAGTAGATGTAGTAGAACTAGAACCACCCCTGTATCCTTCCCCCACCTCCGCCCCCCCTCCCTTTCCACACTCCCCTCGCTCGCTCCTCTGCTCCCCGTTTTCTTCTCCTTCTCCTTCTCCTCCTCGCGAGGCTTGTGTAAGCACAGTTGAGGTGCGTTTCTCCCCCTCGCGCAGATCTTTCGGACCCAAGTGTGCGCTAGAGGACGACAGGCCAAGCAGCAAAGGGGCTCGGTGGGTGCGAGGGAGGCCAAGTTGCTTGCTGCGTACTAGTAGCAGTAATAGTAGTAGTAGTGCCTTGGCTTGGATTGGCTTTGGCTTCTCTGGTGCTGGTGCTGATCTGTTCTGTTTCTTGTGCTTCTTCTTCTTCTTCCTATTGCTGTGCTGCTGCCTCCCTCCCCACGACGACGACGACGATCATGATGATCATGATGCCCTTCAAATTATGACATGTCGCCATCTTTGTCGTGTCCACGGGGCTGGGTACCCCAGGTGGGTGGGAGGGGAGGGGGGCCTCCTTCTCTCTCCTCCCGTTCCCCTCACACGACACGGCAAAGCACACACTTCATGTGTCTTCTCCCCCCTTCCCTTCCCAATTTAGTGTGCTTCGAAGCTCCCCTTTTCTCTTTTTGTTTTTGTATTTTCAGTATGCCGACTTTGTAGGACCTTGCCACCTACCCTGTTGGAGTTGTGTTTTGTTTCGTCTTGGCTTCCAAAAATTCCGCCTTGGTTCATTTCTCAATACCAATAATTGATTCAAATGGCTCATTTGTGAAATTTTTACCATGAGATATTACACGCATAGGATTGGGATTCTCGTGCACGTGTGTACATATCCATGCGCACATGCACACACAAAAACAATATGTATGTACGTATATATATATATATATGTAGCATTGTGAGAGTTGGTGACACCTATAAAACTCATTTGATGAGATGTAACTGGACCATCATTTTTTTAGCAGGTGTCTATAAGATCAGCTCTTGAATGCATTGATCATTTTTATTTTTTTTTATGTTTTACCAAATTTTATTATTTGCTCCTATAATGTTTCCCAATGACTTTTTCATTTAGTTTTCAACAAATCCAACCCACGACAATAAAATGTCGGTTTAAAAATCGTTGGGTATATGCCATTTTGATTTTTAAAATACAAGTATTCATGTGTCACATCTGTCACATCTTTCACCTCTTCATAACATTAAATTTAGTTGATTAGTTCACAAATAGACCACAATAATTAAAAGCCACTTTAAAATGATGATTACATAATTACTAACACAAGTACAAGTACTACATATGTTTACATGCTTGTTTGACAACGATTTCAAACACATCAAAGTTGTTTTCCACACTCCTCACTAACTCGATGAGGTTTCTCAAAAAGTTAATACAGCAAGCACTCATTGTCATAATTACAAACTTTCACTTCATGAATTTGTTTTTCAAACATGACGTGCGTTTCACTGCAGAGTAGTTAATTTTTAATAAACAGATATATAAATAACTAAAATTCAACCATATTTTGCAACTAATATCAGACAAATATAAGAAGAGAAGTTGAGGAAACTTGGATAGCATATCGAAGTACAGCATATCACTAAACTCATCAAACAGATTCCAACACAATAACTTTGGACGTAAATCCACAGAAGCCGACATAAATCAGCCTTGAAAAATGTTCAAACAAGGAATGACTGGAATAAGCAGGAATGGGAGCTCCGAGAGAGACAAAGGGGCAGGAAGGATCGGCGCAACCTCTGAGAGCATGTTCCGAAATTTATTTACCGCGGAGAGAGAAAAGTGAGGATGCAGGAGAGGAAGGGTAAATTGGAGACGACGTGGCAAGGGATTCATGGCTATGGACAGTAACTTTAGAGAGTTTCAACTAATGAAGAGAACGATTCATTCATTCATCCACGTTGCCATGGGTTCCCCAGTTGCTTTCAACGGTGTGACGGGAGGATTACCATGCAACTGTACCGTAGTTCTCTGTCAGACGCGGATCTATTTGGGGTACCCGTTCCCAATCCATACGGGATGGGGAACACTGCGGGATTGCTGGTGTCCGGTAAAGAGATCACCCCCCAGGACCATCGGGAACGAGTACGACACTTCCTTAGTCTACCATTACGTATTCAATACATAGTGGATACAATATGTGATTGGAGTACAGATACCAGCGGCGTCGTCGTTGGTTGTGGAGCTTCAAGTTGGGGGCTCAGCGTCGTCGGCGACGACTGCGGTGCACAGAGCGACGCAATTTTAGGGGCACTTTGGGCTTCACCCATGTGCTGCAGGAGCTGCAATTAGGTCGAAATCTGGCCATCTGTGTCGGAATTCGTGATCATAATAGTGTGTAGCGGATACTGCACTGAGTTTTCGGCAGCGAGCTTCAGAGGTCGTGAGTCGCGAGAGCATTCGAATCCTGGGATTTCTTCGCTCGCGGACCAATTCGGTGCAGGTGGTAGGAACCTTGTCGTGTTCCTCAGCCATTGCGACAAGAGCCTAATTGCTCAGATTTTTCGATGATCTGGATTGATTTTTTCTTCCCTAGGGTTTTTTTTTTTTTTTTTTTTTTTTTTTTTGTTAAATTGGTGAGGTTCGCCCATCCGCAGTTTGCTTGATAACGATTGGCTTCTGAACTTTTCGTGATCGGAGAGCTTTTTTGTAGTGATTTGAAAGCTCTTGATGATCAATTCCTGTGAATTCGTTACAGAGAGACTAGGTCCTGACTGTCTAGTGTTTGGGCAATCGAACAATGATTCTGGTCAAGTTTTTTCTGCCATAGAGGCTGTGTCCAGGAATTTTGGCAGCAATTGTTGCGTCTAAAAGGTGCCATTGTTCTCTGTCAGGCTTAATGGTGTGTATATCTACCGGTCTCGGACAGTCAAAAAAGCGTACCCTGGGAATACTGCTCAGACTTCTTAGATTCGATTTTTATGATTTACGCTGCGTGTTGAACTTTCAAGGCAAGGTTGCGTGAACTGGATGTAGCTTTACTCGATTTCTCTTGCACATAGATCGATATAGTCCTTGAGGAATTTTTCACACGTAAGTCTCAATGTAAGCACGTAGTATTTGGAACACTGTGCAGTTGTCGCTAACTTCCAAATTTCCCGTGGAGAAATGTGGTGCTCGTGGCATTGCTACTCTAGGCTGGGATTCGTTTTAGATTTGACGGCTCACTGATTACCGCACTACCTGGACTCAAACTATTCTAGAACGAGCTCCGTGCTTTTTTGCAGTCCTTTCTGGCTCTTTAAAAAAACCAGTCTTATTTTATTTTACTGTATTTTATATTAGTGTCAATTGAATAACCATCTTCCAGTCTGCTTTCATATGAATCCAGATATATGTTAAACACGTTTAGAACTGGACGTGCAGGGACTTCGCATCGGCAGTGATCCTCTTTACGCTACATTAGGTTGGCTTTCGGTACTTTCTTTACTGCGCTTTATTTTGATAAAACACATATAAACTTGTGGCAACAGGTTTCCCGTATTTTGGTGGTCAGTAGGAATTCAAACCGGTTTACAAATGGCTATGGCAGCCCCAGCCGAGGGCTCTCCGGGGACGTAGATGACGATTGTCAGCTTCAAGGACCAAATGTGGCTTAGCTCTTATCGTTTAGATCGAAACCAGGTGTTTGATTACTTCGCATTATCTCCATTTTATGACCGTACTTGTAATAAGGAGCCAGCTGAGAATGGAGGCTATTCATCCTTTGGACATGCTCTGTCTCTCGTACGTGATTTTCTTTCCAGCTCTTTTTTGCGCCAATTCGAGTTCGAGTTCATGACACTGGAGGTCATGTTTGCTATATCTGCTTTTAGAAATTCATAGAGCTCTTTTCATGCAAACCTTATTTGGGTGGGTCTATTGGTAATATTATTTCATGTAAGCAGGAAGAAGACTGATATAAATTACATACTGCAGGAGACACTGCCAATGTCTTGAAAAAAGTTTCGACTTCAGCTGCGTATTATGTTCTAGGTGGTTCTATTTATCAGGTACCTCAGCTTTACAACGTGATTGGTCACCTGTTGTAAGTTCTTGTCATGAAAGTTCCAATCGGCTGTAAATTAGTGTTACAATACCGTGGAGTTACAGACGATGGCCTTTGTAGATGCGGTTTCTGTACCATATTTCGAACGCATTTGCGCAAGCCTCCGCAAATCTGGAGAAGATTGGATCCGGTAAGCCTACCGCACGAGTCTAATACTGATGTATAGGCAGGAAGTCTAGTAAAATTTATTGCGTATGTCAAAGAAGGGTATCATTCAACTGAAGCAAAAGAATGTGGGTATTGAATACTTGGATACAATCAGTAATTAGTTCTGCTATTCCATACCCGTAAAATTACTGTTGTAGCAATAATCACATCCATACGATGAAATAATGTATTGAAGATAAGATTCTGGATTGTCACTTCGTAACCTAGGAGTAGTTGACACATCAGTTTTAGCCTGATTTATTCGTGTTCTTATGTTCTCCGCTGTAACCCTTCGTTCCTGTAGAATGTTTTCATTCCCAACGATGCAACACGATTTGAAGAAGGAAACGTAGTCCGAGTTGGTGTTTTCACAGGTACGGATAGTGAAACTGGGAAGGCAGGTGGCGACGCTGATGCTGCCGACGTACAATTAAAGAAACCAACAACGAAGGTGGTTGACGTCAAGGAAGTCATGCATGTGGATTCAATTCTTGCTGGTGTCATGCGTAAGTTCTCCTGTCACCAACTCCATGCGCTCCTAGCAGCTCTAACCAAATGGTGGACTTTTCATAACCGAACATCAGACAGGAGCAAGATCTGATACGAGGGCTTAGATCGTCCATAAACTTTGATACTTGTAGTTACCACAATTGAAGACACGTTACAGTGTGCTTATCATGCACGCGTTCCTTTGTATGTAGTTTTGAACGGTTGTGAGCATATATTTCATTGTGGTGTTATCAACGGACTTAAGCTAATTTGTAGGTCTCATGTGTCAGATCCTGAAATTGCACATTTTGGTTGATTGGGTCAGTTTGTTTCTTTTCACATGATTTGAATTGAATTGGGATTTGTTTTCCAGCCCCCACCTGCTCCTTCTCGTCCTGCACCACTGGTTCCGGTGAACAACACATCTCCCCAAATAGAGACTGCTCAGGCACTGGCAGCTCCAGATGCCGAGCAAGAGCAGATTTCAGTCGGAGCAAAGCAATCAAACACTGAAGGTGAGCCCGCAAAGAGACTACAGATGGAAAGATTATTAAGCGGTCTCCAGTTATGAGACTGGTACTCGATGCAAGCTCGATTCCACTGTGCATCATCGTCTACTTCCAGTTAATTCATGATGAGGATCCTATCCGTGAATCTGTTTTGCTTGATAGCAGCCACAATCCAACCGAACCGTCTCCAAACACTCGATTGCAATTTGTTTTAGTTCCACGCCAACAGCTTTCACATTTTTGAGATGGAGATACCTCAACTCAGTCCTTCAACGCTGACAATGGCCACGGAGCCCCACAGATTAGACCGTAGCAAGGACGAAGGAGTGTTACTTACTGCACTGTCTGTGGAGCCGGACTGCGATGTGATTTGCTGTGATCTTAAAAGACTGCTTACTTGCAGGAGGTGGTTGTGATGGAGTTCTGTTGAGGGTGAGAACCATCATGGACAGCATCACATCGCTTGGTGTCTAGTTCACAGTTTTTAGAGGGTGATCAAAACTTCAATTGTCTTCAAGTTTGCAAGCCAGCATCAGTGTTCCACCATTCCTCAACAAATCCTGAAGTCAACTAGTTGACTACTACACAGCATTGGACTCCACAGCCTCTCCAAGTAGCAACTCTTGGGAGGAACAAACTCTGTAATGCCATCGAAAAGTTGCGTTTTACAGCCTGGTCTGTCATCTAACTCGTCTAATCAAGCAGCGTTTCATACGTACAACAGGTTTGATTTGATAAACTTGTACCCATTTCTATATTTCCATCCACACTTACAGAAAAGCCTGATGTTAAAGTTTTGAGGCTTTTGTTAAGATATATTCATATATATCTATATATATGAAATGGGCACATTACATCTTAGTTTTCCCATGTGGTACCAATCATAACCCAATTCATGTAATTGGTGATCAAAGATTTTTTTTCTTGGGAATCAAAAAGAAATAAAAAACAAAATTCAAGTGGCTCAATCAAATAATCATGCGATGTACAGAACGCGGTACTAGGTGCTCAATCTTGGCCTTAGGTACTGCTACCCACCTCACTCCCGTACCCGACGGGACGCCTTTTCACACCGCAATCACTGTCCACGGAAAGATCCTCAGTGTTTTGCGGCCAGCGATGCGGCCCTCTCACCAGCCCCACCGTATCACGTAGTTCGTCCCTGTATCGTACATTCTTCGCAGCAAACCCCTCTAATTACCCCAATTTGTCAAATTTGTGAAAAGAAAAGAGACCCACAAACCTGAAATCTTAACCAACACAGCGAAACTGACACAAAGTTTTGATGACCCGAAGGGTTCGGTGACGATTTTTTTTGTTTTGTTTAGTTTAGTTTTGTTTTGTTTTTTTTCTGCTCTTGTGGAGCTTTTCACTCACCGCTGCATGTGCTGTCGATGTGATGTATCGAAAGAATGCTCAAGCTGGCCAGGAAGGTCTCACCAATGTGGTCGTCGCGGAGCAGGTAAGAGTTTACAATTCTCGTTCTTCCAACCTGGGCAATTGTTTCCTCAATGTGTGGTGTGAGGAAGTGCGTGTTTGGGTTTGTGAGATTAGGACTAGCGGGCATGGACACACACTTCGGTAGTGCGTCGAAGGGATGGGATCGTGCTCGCTTCAGATGTTCGAGTGGGATTTGATTTGGGAGTCGTTGTGGTGATCTGTACTGGTGGAGTGGTTTTCTTAGTCATCTTCGCAATTGATTGTTAGCTGATACCGAAGACTTTGTGTGCATTGTGATATGGAAGTGGGAAGCTACTTCGGCACATGAATTAGGAAGGAGAAATGTCTTGAGGAAATTGAGTTTGATTTAGGTTTGTATGTCTTGAATTGAAACGAGCTGAAGGGGCGAAGTGGGGCTGTAGTTTGAAATGGGTTACGTGATGTTAGGTGGATTAATGTCTATTAACGATGTATATTTATTTATTTAGTTTTCCAAGGGCTAATAGCGTTTTTGGATTAGAGATTGAGTTGCAATGCGAGTTTCGATTTAGTTGTGCATGTGAAGAATAGGGGAGTCGCTACATTTGCTCAACTGGCAGAAATGGGTGAATTTCTTGCTTCTCTTATTATTCGGGTAATCTTGGCTGAGCTGGTCATGCAATTATTGAATGTTCCAGAGAGTGGTGATGGGAGGTTGAGAGTTACAATGGCTGATGTGGAATTCGATAAAGCTGATAGGATTGAATTGGGATGTTGCCGCAGACACCAGGTGGCACAATTACGGCAGCCTGCAGAATCCATGGGGTTGAAATTATCAACCCATGATTTTAGGAAACGAAGCATAATTAGGATCGTGTCCTGGTTATCGTCAAGTTAGTATTCAGGAATCAGAACCCTCGGCAAGCTGACAACGTCGACTCAGGCAACCATTCAAAGATTCTGAAGAAAGTATACGATAACAATGGATTTCCTGAGAAGATGGCTCCTAAGTTAGTGAGTTCTTTATTCAAGTAATTGGGCAACCGTGTCGGTGGAAGGCAGCAGCTCTGAGAGGTCACCGAGAGTCTTACTTCGTGGAACAGCATTCTTTGGCGTTACATTATCATAGGACTGTGTTTTGTTGCTTTCTATGCTGTATGGATAGGGTGCGTGGAATTCTTCACCTCTTGTACTCACGACAAACTATACAGGTTTCGTGCAAAAATGATAGTTGACTCAGGTTCATAGCGTGTGCAGTGACAAAAGATGAGCATTGTCGAGGCATATAATACGTTTGAAGGATTACCTCAATCTTTAATGTAGCTTCCCCCACTAGTACCTTGAATACAGTTTTAAAGCTGCCAAAGAGCGGATAAGTGTTTTGCAATTCTTAACCTAGTCAATTTGAGGAGTAGAAATTAGGAACTTCCTTCTGGAGGAAAGATTTGGAAGGGTACTAGAGCTGCATTTTTCTCTTGCTGAAATTTGATATACTTGCTAATCAGAACACACAATTGTGTCAGCGAAAGAACTCACATAGTGCGTTTGCGTGTAGTTGAACATGAGTGTTGCCATCTTGCCAATGTCAGCGGACTTTCAGTGGAGCCCTACAACCGCCGGCTTGGTCCAATATTTCTTTTTCCCGGGGCTATCTTCGTGCTCGGGTATTATTCATTCACGTTTTTCCTTTGCTGCTTCAAGCTTTATTCAAAAAAGAAAATGATTTAGGCTCGATCCCCCAGGCCAAGTACTACAAGCCCAGCCCAGGAGCACTACATTTCAGGTTGAAGTAACGTTTTGATTGGGATCCAATTCCTTTTCCGCAACTGCAGCTCTTCAGGGTTGCTATTTGTGCTTGCTGCGAGCTGATATGGTGTGGATCAAGACTCATGAATGCATTCGCAGCTCGAGAAAGCTAGGACCCACAATGGAGATATACCGGACACTGCAGTTTCCAATTTCAGATTTAAGCTAGATTAAGAAGATAAATCACTGAACGACTGCGTGGCAACATTGCCATTGGTGATGAGGGTTGGTTTTGTGCTGTCACATCTACATGGTTTGTGGGAGTATTGAAACCACAAATATGCGCCACCTGAAGTCTGCACCAGGGCATGTTTGAAAGACCTTCCAAGCCTAAAGAGATGAATTCTCAGACGAGCCCTCACACCCTTTCTCTTTAGCCTCCCTCTTTGATGCAACAAGCCCTTCAATACATCTGGTCGTTTCACAAAGGGATGCTAGTATCCACAATCTCGTGATGGTCAGCCGCTTGAAGCCAAGGTCAGGATACTCATACTGCTCCGGAGTGTGCTGAAACCATTCATATTCATAGAATCGTCTGGTTCAACATGATTTGTACTGGCAAGTTAGCTACAAGATACGATAACCGTTCTCGCTAAATGGTGGAGGAATCTGGGCAGCTCAAATCGGTGGGAGGCAAGTGCTTGGCTTTGGTGTGACATGGTGATCAGTTGCAAACATGCTTAAACTTGGGCTCCCCCCTCTTCATTTTGTTCGAGCCTACATGGGTATCGAAGAGGTCAGTCACTTGGCCCAATTCGTCATCTGTTCTCATGCTTTTAGCCCCCTGTTTAGTGTCTGATGCCGCACTAACGGAATGCCTAGCAAGATTAACCGGAAGGAAGCACGGAACAAACCTCACCTTGCGCGACTAGTAATGGGTGAATTCAGGGTCACGGATGTCGGTTGAATGTTGTGCTCAGGGTATACGTTTTGATTTTAAGGAATTCCATCTCGTATTCAAAACTGAGTGATGCTGCTCACCTTGGTGATCAAAAGCAAGTTTGACACGGGCATGTGAATCATGCAATGAGTTTAGACAACATTAGTAGTAATCCACTGGTGAGTCACGTAGGTCTGACTCTTATCCTTTTTGTTTTGTTTACTTTTGTTTTGCTATTTTTATAGCTTGGACAGGGTGTTGCAATGTCCACACTGAATAATGTTTCTCGTGCTGGGTGCCTGTTGGTGAGGAGCAGATCATCAGCTTTAGTGTACAGTGGAAAGTATTTTGGGGTCATTGACAGGACTGGCATTCCCCCTGTGGTCTGATGCACAAATTTAACGGGCCATAGACTTTCTTTTTCATGCGGATCCCTGGGAGCAATTTGGTTTGTCACCTGACAGAAAATTGTAAGTTGGTTGGACTTGCTTTATCTCTGAATTAGACCTAGAAATTTTAGATATCCTCTATCTGGATGTTCTAGTTTTAGAACAAAGAAGTGTATTGTTCTATTCCATCATGTAGGGCTTTCAGGTTCACAGTTTTGTCTTCTAGTTACGTTATTTGTGTGGCTTAGTGTCAGTGTGTTCTAGATGTTCTGTGGGGATACTGTTGAAATCCCTGCCATTTTGTTCATCCTTCGCTCCTCATCGATCTTTGTTTATTTTATACATTATTTTGTTTTTGTTGTTATGTGCACTAATGTGTTCTGGTTCTTACTGCCGTTGTGTATAATAACTATTGTAAAAAGTGATAAATTAGATATGGCACAATTCAATGAATTTGAAATATATTATAGAGGTTGAATGTGGGAGTGCATTACTTTTTAAAGATCTATATTGTATTTTAAAATAAAAACTTGAGCTTTATATAATAAGAAATCAGCATAAATACGAATTTAATTTAGAATATAAACAAAGGTAGTTACCAACACAAATATGGTTTTACTTGTGGTGATGTAAATTGAATAATTCTAAAAATGGGTAGTCCCTGGAAGTTCAAAGGCTAATTTACTCTCGCAAAAAAGAAAAAAAAGAGGGAAAGATCCCACAAAATGGAATGTTCATGGAAATCGAGAAATTGAAAATTCTTGTAAATAGGGGAAAGCCCTCCAGAATAGATGGTCCATTTGAAAAATGGTTGACACCTTATTAGAAAATGGACTGACCTTGTAAAAATTGGTGTCTTGTAACTAGAGGTTTGACGTTGATGGATGTAAAAACTATTTCTTACAAAAGTAATTAATCATTTTACCATGTAATAATCCAATTAATTAATTAATTGACTATAATCAACTACATACAACATTGAATATATCATTGACTTAACGCTTCTGGATAAGAGATTAAAAGAAGTCCAAAATTTGTTGATAATAATAGTAATATTAATCAAATCCAGTTAAGTTTATGAAAAAGTACTGGTAACCACTATTCTATTGATAATTACAATTAAAAAAACTACAAATGACATCTTACGTGATGCAACACTAGCATAGTTCATAATCTTAAAGTCTCTTTAATACACATCAATTATACCAGCATGTTGGTGGCACTTTTTTTTCTTTCTTTAATTGTATACAATATTGACAAAAAACACAAATGCATTATTCAGTTCAAGCAATCAATTTATATTTTTGCATAAAGATCAATAAAAACCAAAAAATCTTGAACAAGCTTGAAGCATATGACACCTGTTTTAGTATATTTCAATGGAACTGCATCAAGAATCTTACGATATTGATAAGTGAGTAACACTTATTTGTTATCTGTACTTTGGACTATGTTACATCAAATGTTTGTAGGAATCATATTTTATTGTTAATTCTGTATTACTATTCAGAATAAAAGATTATCTGATTTGCATAGTTTAAACATGGCTTTGTTCAATTATTCGTTTGACACCTTAAGGTGTAGATATGCAAAATTAACTGCTGGGGACTTGATAGTTGTAGGAGGCTTTGAACTGTGTGCAACTCCAGGGTTTGAACACATCCAAACTTGAAGCACCGAAGATTGCAGTGAACGTTGAACGACGGTGGTGTGTAACAGCACGATAACGCCCCATTCAGCTACTTTCGGAATTTGAAGGTCACGGGGATTTGAAAAACTTGCATTGGACACATTAATCCTTGGAAGCACGGTTCAGCTATATTCTAGATTTGTAGCAGATTTGTACCAGTCTTGAAGATATGCTAAATTAACCTCTAGAAAATGTGTAAAACTGCAGTGGTAAGCTTCACCCTTGTATTGTGTCTACTCAACCTTTTCATAAAACATAAGATAGAGGTTGGTATCAAACCAATGAATTCCTAATTCGAAACCGAATGTACAGCGAAGTATGAAACTACATCCTCAGTATGATAGAATGACCGGGTTAGGAGCACGCGAAGAACTTGCATTGGACATAACAATCCTTGCAAGCACGACTGCTTCGTTTAACTTGGGTACCTTGAGTTACTGACGCTTCGTCGCTTGAGAACGGCGACTCTTTCATTTATTCAAGCCTGGAAACGCTTGCCAGAAGATTAGAAAGCAGCAACCCACAGCTTGTGTCAGGAAGCTTGCTGCTAGTCATGTGTGAGGCTACCGCGGGTTATCTCACAAGCGCCGACATGGCCAAGTATGGTATATGTGCAGTCAAGACAAGAGTCAAGGCAGGCTCTGAATAAGTAGAAGAAAGACGATAACTCGTACGACACCAAAGGTGGAAAAGACTCTACAACTGAACTGTGACGAACTAGCAGCTGTTAAGATAAGCGAGGAAATTAGTCACAGCATCTACCCACTGCCAGCCCATCTCCTTTTCCGAGCTGGCCTTTCCTGTTTCACTTCCACAGGATCTGCCTGAACTTCAACAGCATAGGAAGGTTCATCTCGGCCAGCTGCCATCTCCTCCTCGCTTGGCTTCTTAAGTCTCGGTTTCCCGAACCGTTCTTTCCGACGTTCAAGCTTAGCTGTGACTTCCTCGGACAGCTGTACGTGATCCTCACTACCAGAATGCCGATGGGTACTTCGCAAAGGTGATTCTCTACGATTGCTTTCTTTTAGTGACACCACTCCGCTTCGAATTTCCTTTGTCTTGGAATTTGCAGGGTCTTCTTCGCCTTCGATGTCAACATTGTTGTATCGTTTGGCAGAAATGCTAGTCTGCTGCCGTTCTCTCGGCTCGTTCCTAGAACTGTGTTCTGCGTCCTGCTGATGATTCTCATGTCGTCCCTGGTCCTACAAAAAATCACTTACTTTAAAATCGCACAAAGAAATAATTTGAGCTTACAAGGAAACATTCAGAAAGCAAATAAGTTTTATGTTATCGTTCACATCTGATACGTGGTTTCTACTCCCCCCGACCTATACATACACGTTATCCCGACAATAGAAAAACAAGACAATCAATGTCTCACCTGCCGTTTCTCATTTGTAAGCTGATCAACATTTCGAGCTTCGTTAGTCAAATCAGCTTCTCGTGCACGAGACTGCCGCCTGTGCCTCTTTCCATCTACTACTGAGGTTGTGGGAATTTCTCTCTCCCTTCGACTGTTCCAACGTTCAGTCTTACTCCGACCTCGCCTCGGTTGACCATCGTCTTCTCCTGAACTGACATCCTCTACTACGGATTCAGGCTTAGGCTCTTTTGTGAGGTGCGAACCAGGCACATCTTCATTCTCTGATCTCCGATTTCCTGCATGAGATCTTTTCGATCGCGAAGCATCGCGGTCCCCACGTTGGACAATGTCTGATCCATGTTCCTGGAAATATATTCCAGAGAATAAATTAATACGTGCACACCACAGCAATCAACAAATAATATACTAAATACCAACACTTATGCGAGGAGTGCAACCACGGTCGCAAATAAACTGGCTTTGCGGAAGAGATCATATTAGGAACCAGCCATACTTTATCTTGTTGATGACTTGAATGGTAGCTGTCCTTGTCTCTCCTACTTTCGTCGTCGTGCTGACTACCCAATCGTTCTTTTTCTCTCTTATGTTCATCATAACCATGATGGCTTCTATCCTTAGCAAGGGAACCGTTACGTGCAACATCAGCTTCCTTCTCCTCTGATCCATCACGTCTTCGAATATGCACACGGGCATCATCCCCCACCTCACGACTATTCGCCACTGATTTCCGATGGAGCTCATACCTTCGATCCTCACCTTTCCTCCTATCCTCACTTATTCTAGGCCTGTCCTCCCTGCACAAATGTCCTAAAGAGTTAAACTCAAATCCCAGTAACTTAGCTGTTGGATAATTAGGGTCTTGTTCGAAAAAACATTGAGCATGCTATTCTCTGCAGTGATAACTAGAGAGTTCCAATTCTGAAACCACAGAATGAAACACTAGTTGATCTAGTCTAATTGAAACGTATCAATCCCTGAGATGAATAACATGTTCCCAACACAGCTGCATTGCGTTTAGAGTAATCTCACATGTGTCGACGGCTTTTCAGATCCCTTTCTCTGTTCTCCTCAGCTCGATCACCCCCTTTCGAGCGTGCATCGTCCCGCCGCTCATCTAGACGGTCGTCCCGTCGGAGTTTGTCCCTATCTCTATACCGCTCTTCTTCTTGACCTGTTCTTGAAATTTCTTCCCGCGAGCGATTTCCTTCTCTTTTTTCTCTATACCGTTCTTCTTGATCCACCCTTGAAACCTCCTCACGTGGACGATTTTCTTCTCTCTGATGGGACCTCAATTCTTCCCGTCCTCGACTCCTTTCCAGATCTCTATCATAAGGCCTAGCATCTTTCTCTCTGTCTCCATGACGAGAACGATCATCATTCCTTTTCTCGTCCACCCACGCTTTCTGCCCTTGAAGTTCACCCGCTCGTCGTCGATGTCCGGGTTCTTCTTGCTCTCTTTTCCGGCTTCTATCCTCCCTCTCCCTGTCATAGCCATGTTCGGGTCTTCCACGTTTTCTAACTTCGTCATTCCTTTCTTCACCTCTGTCCTTTCTGTAATGACGAGCTTCATCATATTCCCGTCTCTCTCTTTCTTTTTCTCTTTCTCTTTCCCTCTCTCTTTCTCGTTCCCTCTCCCTCTCCCTTTCTCTCTCTCTCTCTCTATCCCTGTCCCTGTCTCTTTCTCTATCTCTGTCCCTATCTTCGCGGCTTCTCCGATCATGTACAGGCTCATCTTTCCCTCGAAGACCTTGTGAGCGTTCACTTCTGTGAAGTTCTTCTCGTTCCTTACTTTCCGCCATTCGTCTTCTAGACCCAGAATCACCTCTATACTGGTGTTGTTCTGATGCATCGTTCTGTCTAGGTACTTTCTCATAGAGACTAGCAGCTTTTGCTCTGCCAGGTGCAACTTCCTTGATATTGTCTAAACTTGAGTCTGAACTCTCGTCAGAGGATGATGCCCCTGAAGAATATAACTGACTATTATCACCTCTCATTGTAACGGAACCAACCCTTTTCCTCTTGGCAGGTCTTCCTTTGCCACCCAACTCTGAATCTTCACCTTCACCGCCATCCTCTTTAGATTTAGACCTCTTCGGACCTCCAGATACCTGCTCGGGTGAAGGCTCCTCAGCAGCCTTCTCAACAAGTACAGACCGGGACCTCCGCTGGGGCCTTTTATCAACGTCATTATCCCAACTAAGACTTTCGCGGTCCCTGTTAACATGAGCGCCATGATGCTCATGCCCTGATCGATTAGCTCCACTACCATTGCTTAGCTCTTCCTCCCACTCACCGCTGAGAGGACCCACACGATTTGGATGCGCTAATCCCGGAGGGGTTCTGAGCCTACTCATCCCAGCCAAAGAGTTCATCAATCAGGCTCACAAACCAAAGACTTCATGATCAAGTTTAATAATGACGAAAGTCCTCCATACTGAGAAATCCCTATGCCAGAGAAGCACGAAAAACACAGCAAATATTCAATCGATGAACACAGTGAACATAAGCAACTTTATGAGACACTTGGTGAAAATATCACTTACCGCTGAGGCTCTGTAAATCCACCAGGATGGGGCTGCATGGCAAAATGATCCGGTAGATATCCATCTGGTCCCGGGCCAGACATAGGTCCCCCTCCTAATCGTGGTCCCCCGTACATAGGAGGTCTTCCAACTCCACTCCTGAAAGCAATACAAAATAAATCAAAATAAATTTCAAGATAAACGCTTGCAAAGGAATCGTGGACATCTATGTCTACTGGATAGCCCATTTATAACAGGGACATCGTAGAAAACCCTAGGACCATGAAACTTTATCCGATATGGCAACATCTGACATTATATTAAATCTTTGGACATTCAAAGACATGGTCGACAACTATGCAGGATTTCAGTCAAAGTTGATGTGTACCTCTCATATGGTGGCATTCCAAAAGGACCAGGAAACATGCCAAAATCATGTCCAGCACCAGGTGGATGCATAGACATGCCAGGACCCATAGGAAAGGGTCCATGCCCTTCCATTCCCATACCTGGACGCACAGGACCATGCATATGTTCACCTGCCATGTCCATCATATTTCCTTGTTCCCAATGCTCATATG
This sequence comes from Physcomitrium patens, assembly GCF_059467195.1. Taxonomy (NCBI): domain Eukaryota; kingdom Viridiplantae; phylum Streptophyta; class Bryopsida; order Funariales; family Funariaceae; genus Physcomitrium; species Physcomitrium patens. The sequence goes on along the minus strand of NC_143416.1, from coordinate 1,793,726 downwards.
GGTAATAATCCATCCATGGTGCTGGTCCTCCAGGTCCAAACTCACGAGCCTCCTCTTCGTGATGGTAATTCGAGTATGGTTCCAATTGCTTCCCACCTTTTGCCTCATCCACTATGTACTCCTTATCGTAATCAACAGCTGCTGCTGCTGCTACGTCGGGTTCATCCTCAGATGCATCTTGTAAAACAATCTAAATAACAAACGGCGCAACGAGTGTAAATCAGGTGATTGGAACATCAACTTTTATCTCAGTATCCTTTGAAGACGGGATTTACGCACACGATCACTAAGAATATGGTCCTTCAACAAACATCGCCCTAAACCTCATGTACATTCATCACACCGGCTGCTTCAGACAAAGTCTCAACATGAAGATAATCATTATCAACAGAAAAGATGAATGAATGAAACACAACAGAACAAGGCTGCAAAACCACCCAGACTCATTCCAACAGAAGTGCTTTCTCACGTGAATAACGGCATCGGAATCTCGTGTTCTTTGCCTGCGAATATCAGCTGAAGGACGTCTTTCCCCTCCTCCACCTTCAACTTGAATAGCCCTCCCTGTAGGCTGCGCCGAGAAAGAACGTTAACACAAAAAGAATTTAGCCGAGCCAGACCGTCTCTTACGACAAGTGAGATGAACAAGAAGGGCCCACCAACGCCAAATAATAGAGCGTGGGAATATAATTCCAATACTTGAATAGAGATACAAGGCATAGGACATGATTCCAAGAGATATGAAGAATTTTTACCATTTGAGGTCGACCTCGCCCTGATCCACGCCCACGACTACCTGACTGACCACCATGGTCGGACTGACGCTGGTGGTTACTAAAATCACCGGGAGCATCTTGCAGGCCTTGGGCTGCCATGAGCTCTGGTGGCAGGTCTGGATCATATTCCTGCCTCAATCACAAAGAGGTATCAGTGGTAAAATAGATAGGGAAAAATTACCCCTTCTGAATTGCTATCCAGACGTCCTCTTCAATAGATTCAATGAAGATGCTTATTTTAGCATCAACAACAACGTGGGCTTGAATTACAGCTAGTATGAACGCTGCAGTTCAAATGTGCGTATTAAAGAGTACTACAACTAGGCGTAAAAAAATTACACTCATATAACTAATTGTTAGAATAGTCTTCTAGTAAATCAGAATACTCAAAGCAACAAATACTTACGATACGTAGCATCGAATACGATGCTCAACCCTAGTACATCTGTTGGGAAACCTGAAGTTACAACAAACACCAGCGGCGGCGAACATACCTGCTCGGAGCGGCCACTTTCATAGACTCGAATTTTGCTTTGCATTGTTGCTTCTAATCGTAATTGGGCCTGCACGAATGATGTCCAGAAAGAACCCATTAATGAACTCATAAGATTTTAATATCTCATTGAACCTCGGCTATCTTGAATCCACATGGTCCTGAACCCCCAGGGTTAAAGACCACGAATAAATCCTAATTCTTGCATCAATCCTAAACGTTACTCAACTATTATTTTCCACAAGCATTCACAGATCAAACCAAGCAGAGCCAAAGGGATTCCTTTTCGTTTATGAAACTCCATGTAAGTAGGTTTAGTACAGTTCAATGCTCGGCTGGAGTGAAGTAGTATTGAGAGTCAAGACACTGGACAACTCACTGAATAACAGAGAGACCTGAGGCTGATGCTGATACATTGACACAAATGTAAAAAGTATATTTCATTAAAAGGAGGCTAAAAGGACAATCTAACACAGGGAGCCTGTAAGATTGAGACAGTACAAAATGTAAGAAGTAGACGAAATTACCAGTTGTTGACAATAACTTTTCCAGCTGTTCTCGTTGAAACCAAAATTGAAATAGTCTGTAATATCCACACCAGGTCGTTGCCAAGGCTTCTCTTCCAGTGTTTCAAGGTCAATATCAAATACTGTCCTGTAAAATCCGTACTTCCATCAGAGTCATAACCACAAAAGCGAAAAAAGAATACCCAAACGAGAAATCCGCTCTTAACCCTATATTTTGTGTATACTTCGAGGAGTATTTTTGGGTAAAAATTGCCATAAATTAAGCCTGAAAAATAACACGCGACTTGATTTTCCCTTCCTGTAAAAAGAAGACAAAATATTCTTTTGAAAAACACCATCGATGATTAAACAACTTCAGTCCTCCAGAAAGTATAGCATCAAAGCATTGAAGGTAAAACTAAGCAATGACGTACTTGGTTGGAGGCAGATTGAACTCTACGCCACTTGAGTATCCACGACCACCAGAACCACCCCATGCCGCTGGACCACTTTGCGAACCTCGTTGACCATTAGAACCACCACGCCCCCTGCCTGCCCAATCTCCTCGCCCGCCTTCAGCACCTCGGCCAGCTCCCCAATCCCCTCTCCCAGCACCTCTTCCACCTGACTGTGGTTCTCCTGCCAGGCTCGAGGCAGGTGCACCGGATGCTCCAGCACCTGGTCTCACATACTGACATATGAAGTATACCTTAATATCCTTTTAAAGAAAGCAATATCGCAACTTGGTAAGCAAGTCAAACATCAAAGAAGTTATTTTCACAAGCAAAACAATAGGTTCACTTCCGATGAAGGCTTAGAAGCAAGTTTAAACTCTGTTGTACGAGCAAAATAGAGAAATCAATTCGAAACCGCCAGCCGAAACTTTCACTTCTCTATTAGCTCGTAAAAAAGATCACTGATTTTCGTATGAAAAAAACACAAACAAAACAAAAACGAGAAACAACTTTCAGATTAGGACCGCAAATCGCCTCAATACCCAAATGGCACTTCGTAAAACGAGAGACTCAAAGTCGTATGTTTTCTAACAAATGATGCTTACGAGTTAAAACTCTATATCAACACAAAACTCATCCCCTCGTAACCCAACAAACGCAACCACTACTGATACCAGGATAAAGCCAGTACCTTGTACTGTGCATGATGAGGTTGTGAAGTGTAGTAGCCCTGACCACTGTAGCCAATTCGAGGACCAGCCAGACCTGGCCCTTGACCACCAGTTTTACCAGGGGCTCCCCGATCATCACCACCTGCATTCACAGGACATAAAATTTATCAAATTCCACTACAACTAAGTTTCGAATACGACTAGCGTGCCCGCTTTGAGCTGGCGTAAATGATAACAGCGTGCGCACAGTATGCAAGCAGATTCAAGTTCCAATCCCATATACTCCAGGACCAACAAACCCTAGAAATGAAACGATTTGCCAACAACAATGCTACACGTAAATAGAGAATGAATTCTCACCTGATACAACCCTCTCGAGTGCCCCTGGTGGACCTCCACTTGGAGGACCGGAAAGAGGCGGTTCAGATAAAGGCCCTCCTTCCTCTCCCCAATTCTCTTGCCCGTCCAGAGGCTCATCCTCTGCCACAATAATCAGGTCTTCCTCGTCCTCGTCATCACTACCCTCGTAATATTCACTCTTCGCCTCCCCTTCCGGATTTCCAAAAGCCGGCGCATCGTCATTCAACACAATTTGTAGGCCGTCGTCGCTATCACTGTCCCAATCCTCGCCTTCCCCTGTCCCTGCAACTCCAGCTGCAGCGGCACTATCGTCGCCCATCTCTCCCGCTGTCACCTCCTCTTTTTCGCGTAAACCAACAGACCCAGAGGGTGCAAGACCCGGTGCCACAACAATCCCTCCAACCCCCCTAAAGCTCTCCAAAGCCCTCAAACCACCGACTGTTCCAGGGGTTTGCGGTTGCATCCGACCTAGTAAGCCGCTAGCATCTGATTCCGCTCCATACGAATTTCCATTCTCAATTGCAGCTGCAGCACCCGCTTCCCTGCTCCTGGTATCTTCAACAGACGCGGATTCCAACCCATCCCCCTTCGAGGTCGTCGTCGCCGCAGCCGCAGCACTCCCATACAACTCCCCATACAAAAACGTCTCCTCGTTGTCCACATCCTTTACCCCGACCTCGAACCCGGCCGTCAATCCTCCTACGACAGCCGGCGCCACGGCAGACGCAGAGGAAGTCCCATAGAGAAGCTCCTCCTCGTCTTCCCTATCTTCGTCGTTGACATCCCCTTCACCCCCGTATCCCCAACTCTCCTCCACTCTCACCTCCTTGGACGCCTCGTACAGGGTACCAGTACCACCACCGCCACCTCCTCCTCCTCCTCCCACGTCCTCCGCATACAGATCCCCGAAATCATCATCGTCACTCATCTCGATGTCCTCCAAAGTTCAAAGATCACCAAATCACACACTCAAAAAAAAAAAAAAAAAAAAAAAAAGTGGGGGGGGGGAACCACCCGTCAATGGCTGCAACGAATCGCAACAAGCCAACGAACGCCAAGCCAGCACCGAAACCCTACACCTTCTTCACCAACACCCCCCGTCACAACACTGGAGAAGACTACCGATCACAGTATTAGGGTAAACACCGCCTGCTCCGGGGGAATGGCCACCTCCACCTCCACCTGCTGCACAGGAAGGGCGGGAGGGAGGGAGGGAGGGGAGGGAGCCTGCTGGTGGTGGTATCGGGTGGATGAAGAAGAAGAAGCAGAAGGAGAAGACTAGCCAAGGGTATTAGAGTAGAGTAGAGTAGAGTAGTACGTGAGAAGAAGGAAGCATAAAGGGGGAAAGAAAGAAAAGAGAGAGAGATGGGATGGGAGTGAGTGAGTGTGGGCGGCGGCAGAGAATACTCTATCAATCCTCGATACACTCAAGCAGAGATGAGCAGTGAGTGAGTAACAGTAGCTGCGGCACCACGTTGTTCCTTCCCTTCCCTTCCCTTCCCTTCGTTACTATCTTTGGCTTGCCTTTGCCTTTTCCTTCCCTTCCCTTCCGTTCCCTTCTTCTTCGGTATCGTCAACACATACACACACACACACTGGCTCTGCTGTGGTCTCTCTTCTTAACCTCCTTGCCTGCTTGCCTGCCTTCTCCAGCTCCTACTCCTCTTCCTCAAACCCCGTTTCCCCATTTTCCCATCCCCCCCCCCCTCCCTCTTCTCTCGCTCGCTGCTGGTTCTTCCCCCTATCCGAGACGACGACGACGACGGTCCTTCGTGGTGTGGATGGTTTCTCGCATTCGTTGTGCCCTGTGCTTTGGTTGGTTGGTCGTTCGTTCGTTTGCTCAATCATAGTTCCGTTCGTTTGGTGTTTCGTTCGTGACCTCGTTCGTTTGTTTGCTCTGTCGAGTGCTGCTCTTGTTGGTGGTGGACCCCTCCGTTCATCTTTCGTTGCGTAGAACAGTACCGTGGGTCCCAATATCACTCACTTCATGGTAAACAGAGAGGTGAAGCCACTTTACTGTTCAAATCACTACCACGTTTAACGTTTATGCCAATAAATCATGAAATGTAGCATTTAAAAATTCCATGCTTGTGTGTGTGATTTAAATGAAGTAAAAATAAAAGTAATAAGAATAAAAATAATAAACTGATGCACAAATACAAGTAATACATAACTTAAGGTATGATTAAAATACCTTGATTAATTGCATCAAATTCTATTTTTTCGTATTGTAGTAGAAAATTCTATTGTGCGTCTAAACAATCTGATTCACAGTACTTAAATTCAATACTCTAGTACTATTTGTATCATGCTTCTAGTTATTTTGAAACCTTTTTCTAAACAGTAAAGTGCAATAGAACTTTATGTTTAAACAATAAGCTTCTAAAATATATATTATATTCTAAAATGACCAAGTACATCTTTCATTCGCTATAAACATATAGAATAATAGTATCTTAAAATATCACATAGATTAATCTAAAAAAAGTAAAAAAGTTCACTTGAAAACTTAAACTTCCGCAATCGTAAATATTTATTCCATCTCCTAGAATTAATTTCACTACCCTGAACGAATTCATAGAATCCATTGCGAACAGAGCGTTCTCAATCCATGGTTCCCGGTTCCAGCCGCGTGGGAACTACTTCGAAAATAAGCTCACCGCAGAAGCACGTCAGTTTCACTCCCAGTTCGATATTAGAAGCGGCGTCATAGACGCGCGCTTGCGGCAGAGCCCCTTCGTAAGGAAGCAAGGAAGAGTTGGGCTGATTGTCGGCGAGACCAGCGGAGGATCGAGGAGATCGGCGGTCGCATCGCGGAATTTTGCAGTGTGGCCCACGAGCTATCTATTCTGACACAATCTGGGACACACTGGAGAAAGAGAACGAGACAGAGCGGTGAAATTTCGCACAATCCTGTCGAAAATTGACGTGGAAGTTGCTCGTAGAATCGGTAGTAGCTTAGTTGCTACTGGCGCGTCGCAGCATGAATGTATGCGGATTTAGTCATCGCCTTATCGAATTCTTTCTCTTTACGACACTGACGACCCCTGCAGATGTTGTCCTAGATCGCAACTTCACAACCTGCAGTGAGCAACGCGGATTCATCTGAAGTGGAGACGAACGTTATGGCTTCGGCGTCGTTGTATGAAGACGTTGCTCACGATCATGTTTTCTCTGCCGAACAAATCTCGAGAGCATATGTTCTCATGATTTGAGCTTGTGTTTTTGGTGATGTTTTGAAGGAGTTGTGTTTAGGAATTTTTTGTGAGGGGGGATTGTTGGTTTGGGAATTTGGTGTCTGGGATGCTGGATTAGTGTGTCCGTAGTGTATGCAGTGGTGGGAAAAATTGGATTATTGAGATGGGCAATTGGATGTTTGGCTTTCCATGACGTTGAGCATCAGTTAATGGTAGGGGTAGTGTTTTGTTGGTGTTTAGGGTTTTGTTGCTTTTGATCGTGGAGTGGATTTGCTCGCGGATATCATTAAGTATGTCCTGGTTGAATTTTTGGTGCCAGATTGGTGGTTTGTCAATTTGTCCTTCACTCGTCTTCAGAGCGCTTTGGAGAATGACTTGATGTTTGATATGATTTACACGTCAATTTTGTGCATACCAGCTCTGGTGGTGATGTTGCTTGTGTAGAAACGAGGGATGGCATTGCAAGATTTAGTAGTTGTATTCTTTTGCTCCAGTGTCTAACCTGAAGACAGAATTGTGCAGAGAATTGAGTGGGATCGTGTATGAGAGCACCTGTTCCAAGAAAAATTCCGTTGTATGCCGAATTCAACTTGTACAATCTGCTAGCACGTACGGCAATTCTAACATAGTATACCATCTGCTTGTAACTGATCAAAGCTCGCTAGAATGCTTCGTGTCGTAATAATATTACTGTTGGTTTGTTTTTGATGACAGAATCAACATATGTGAGAATGTGTAGTACACCCAGATTTGAGCATAGAAGGTAGAAGCTGCATGTGTAATGACGAAGACGAAGCGTAAGCAATTGGCGGCGTTGGCAGCTTTGAAATTCACTCCCTCTGAATCTCTTGGAAATACTGTTGTACATCAAGATGAACATTGCCCAGATGAGAATTCAGCTTCTCTTGAAGTTCGACAGCAGCGGATTGTTTTCTGGATCCCTTCAGATCCATCTCCCCGATTAGTAAATCCTAGGAGTTTTGGAATTGGTGGTTCACCTTCTAGGAAGCGGCAGCGATCTACTAACGCTGGAGAAGAGTGTACTTCGGATGGTGAAGAGGGACACGTCTACCAAAAATATTCTAAGGTAACCGTTATTCAGATTCCTGATTGTTCAAGTAGTTGTGTAAATTTTGTAAGCTTTGGTTACAGGCTTGTATGCTTTGTGGAAGGATTCGGAATCAACGTTTTATGGTGCTAAGCCTACACGCATTGAACTCTTACAGTAATTTGTTTTGTTACAGATCATTCTGAAACTCGATAAATGTAATTTAGAGAAAGGCGTCGGCACCTCGCTCGCTCTCAACACAACCCATGTTAGTGCAGAAAGAGCATTTCAAAGGAGGAAACCAGGTGCTCGCTTGTTGACCAAGGAGAAAGTGCTATCTGTTCTGAAAGTCAACACAAATTGCCCTGATAGCCCATCAGTTCAAGCGATTAAGAGGACAACTGCCGAAGACAAAGACGAGCTTCCACTTGTGAGCCTCTCTGATGACAACTGGGAAAAGGGGATTGGTTTTGCTAGAGAACTACCTCCACCTCAATATTCGAGAATCCTGAAACCGCCGACTAGGAAGACAGTCTCTTACAATGATTTGGTGTCTGCCAAACCAGCACACAAGTTGAGGCTTGAGCAAGATGAAGCAATTACAGATAGGAAAATTTTATTCAATTTCACTAGAAAGCTTGCAACTGTTTCGGAGAAAGATGTAGACCCTCGTTCAGAAAGAACGTGGGCGCAGGATATAGTGTCTCACACATACAAACGGCAGAAAACAAGATTGTTAGTAGACACTCTCTCCCAGCATGAACAGACATTAGTTAGGGCTAAATCACAAGTTACAACACTTCAAGTCTCCTGTAATGAACGAAATTTACGATCCGTCGAAAAGAACGTTATCTCAGAATCATCATCAGCTGTTGTTGTGAGAGTTGCCTACACAGAGTCTGCTTTGAAAGACTTAACTACATTGAAGAAGAAACTATCGACGGTTTCGGGAAACACAGTTGTATTGGGTAGAGCGGCAGAACAGTCACCAAGAAACGATGTTCCAGCAATATCAAATTATTCTGATAGTCCAAGTAACCGGAAAGGAAACATCTTGGCAGACAGACCAGCTTCGACATCCAAGATGGTCAACGTTTCATCCTCCTCTCCGGCCAAAGCGACACTGCACCAGGGTTCATCAACCTTTCTTGAAAAGCCGAATGGACAGACTCTATTGCGCACATCATTGTTGAGGACTAGGAAGAGAGTGGCGACCCAAGCCAAGGGGAACAACAGTGTTTCCACTGTTCCGAGCACGAGGGGAATGAAAATGTCCTCATTAGCTGAGTTGGATGATTGTAAGGGATTGATGGCATCAGAGTTGGGGAGCATTTACAGTGTAACTGAGGTGCGCAACAGTGAAAGTGCTGTTGGTGAAAGTACTGAGGTGCCGTTGTTGGATGAATCCAACAGGGATCATTTGATGCGTCACTACCATGGATCTGATGTTGTCACGAGCAGTAATAATGCCATAGCTCTTAATTCAAGAAGCCGGAGGATAAGCTTTCTGTGCAGAAATGCAGGAGGGTATTTGGAAGAGGAGGATCCATTTAGGGGAGAATATTTGCATCGTTCTCTCAAGCCGAGAGAGAATTTCCATTCTCGCATGAGCACCCCTTCTACGACAGGCTCCAGAATTAGGGGTCAGGGTAATGTTCACAGGCAACTAGGCAATAGAGATGCCCCTCATGCTTTTCAAAGCTACATAAATGGATCTAAAACCAATGGACGTTCCGTTGAGCTGATCAGGCAACAAGGCGAGGTCTTGAGGGACTCAAAATCACGACATAGGTGTTTTGACAGTCGATCACTTTCATTGAAATCTGTAGGCTACAAAAGGATCAACCACGCTGCAGATATGGCTGCTTTGGTACAATCCAAGCTGAATGAAGTCGGGGGATTGACCGAGTGGCTCATCGGTGGGGGACTGGGGTGTTTGTGGATTTGTTTCAAGAGAGGAAACTAGGAGAAGCCGATCTTCTTCATTTGACCATGGGGTCTCTGAAGGAGATCTCAGGAGTCAAAGCTGTAGGTCCTCGCAGAAAGCTCATTTGGATGATCAAGCATCTTCTGTGACAGTGGTACCTGCTATAGTGGATTAGATAGATCTTGCACAGTATGTAACATTCAAACCCTCTTCTTCTTCTTCTCCTCCTCTCCTCCCCCTTTTTAATTTTTTAAGTTTTTAAAAATAACTTTAATGACTTTCCCCTCTGAAGCTGAAACATAGTATGTCTCGAGTTGTGCCATCCCTCTCGATTTGCAGCTGGCTCAGGGATGGAATAACAGAAGAATCGTAATCAGGTGGAGTAAGTGGCTAACAGCCCGCATTCAGATTTTTCATGAGGATCTTTGATATGTATATGCAGCAATTCTGATGATGTGCAAAGCATTGTGCTGTATGATGTTTTGATCTCGGGATCAAATATCAGTAGCTAGAAGTGGAAACACTTGTTCAGATTTCAGGACCATCAATAAACAAATAATTTTTAATGGAGTTATTATGATATATAATTTTTTGGTTTTGGCAAAACCTATTCTTTTAATATCATTAAATTTTTATTATTATTTAAATAAGTGGTTGTGTTGTAATATGTCATTTTACTTAAATTAATCTTTTAAAAATCAAGTTTATTCTGCTAATGTCTATAATTAACAATAAAAAAATAACTTTATCATACACTAAGCTATATCACTCATGTTAAATCATTCCATTTAATCCATCCAGTTTTGATAAGTCGATTTAGTTCTTTTAAGAGTGTGATATATTAAATTTGTTACATATTGAAAATGATGATAATTATTACATCTAAAATATTTTACTGTAAATTGTAATGTAAATAATTATTTTGTAACAAAAAGTTGTGTTTTGCAAAATACACAAGATTACCTTCTATATATAAGATTATACCATGATTTTTTTTTTTTTGTAATAAATATAATGTTTACAAGTTTATGCTTTTGAAATTAGTATTTAAAAATAAACATAAGGATATTATGTAACATATTTGACATAATATTAAAAAATCATAGTGAAGAATATTCATCAATTCAGTTTTAAACTGTAATCTTATACATTATAACTTAAAAACTAAAAACAATTTCCTAAATTTGTCATTTAAAAAATAACTCAAGACATCACTGCCGTTAAATTGCTGTTCTAAGAAGGTACATTCTTATATCTTTAAACCAACTTATTTCATGACAAGTATTGGATTTCAATATATATATATATATATATATATATATAATAATAATAAAACACACAGCGCAGTTATTAATCAAATTTATTACTTTGAACACCCTTTTTATTACTAGTATTCTATTTTCTTAAAAAAATAAATAGTAAATATTTTAAAGTCTCTTTATTATTTACAAAGTACAATATTGGTTTATGAAAGGCTATATTAGTTTACTATTTCTGAAAATATTTATTTAATAAATTAATTGATACATCAGCAGGAGTTCTAAACATCCATTTTTGTTACTTATTTAGGAATTTGCTTATATAATTATTATAATTTTTGATTCTAAGTAAAATAAAATAAAATAATTTGTATCTTAAAAAATAACAAAGAAAGAAACAAAAAAAAGTACACACATATATTATTATGTTTTTTTATTAATATAAATTTACTTTTATTTTATCAATCAAAATACAAACTATTAATCACATATGATTCTTCTAAAGAATATCAAGTAGGATGTGTGTTTTATTTTTTAAACAAAAAAATATTCTTAATTTTTTTTAAAAAAAAGTTAGAATCCATGAGATTTATTTATATAGTTAATATTATGGGACATTAAGTAAGAAGAATCAATGGATACAAAACTCGAAGAGGGATAGAAAACCAATAATAAAATGCCAATATAAATTAACTTGAAAATTAAATTTATTAGAGGAAGAGAAAATATAGAGCATAATTTGTGAAGAATATTCATGGAGGTCCTCAAATTCACACATATTCATCTAATATCCTCTAGTTACCTCTAATCATCTCTCAACTTTAAAATTAAAAAATGCACAATTTTTTTTGATAAAACTAAAATTACTTTCAATAAGAATATCAATTGTTTATCCAATCGGTATTTTCTTATTGAAGCATGGTAATATACACGAAATCACATTTTCGTAGTGCCAACAATCTAACACAAATTTCTACCGACATAACATACTAAGCACCGAAAAGATGCGGATATGGCATTAAAACCGTCGATTTTACAACCTCATTCCAAAAAGGAAGCACCGAGTAGGACCCATCACTCAAATAACTCACTCAGATGGTTGAGAAACGTGGGCATATGAAACACCGACAAAACACCGCGTGTCGGTAGAGGAGAGAATAAGAAAATCCCAAGTTGTCGAAATGAAAGCCAACAGTAGTAGTCCCACCCAGTCGTCATTTTCATCTTCACTCACGAGTATAATGAAGTACAACCATTAATAACGCCCAGCTTCATGCTGTTGTCCAAGCTTCAGTGAATAATCACAGCCCTAATTTTTCAGATGACAGTGAACCATGAGAGGTATCTCATATGGTGTAAATAGGGGCGCTGTTGGTATGAATTTGTACCTCGCCGCCGTGATTTTGAGCCATGTCCTTCAGATTCTGCTTGTCGTTGTCTTGCTGATCATCACCGAATGGTGGTGTTCCTGGCTTGGCTGTGGTCTGAACCACTGTATACAAACACACCGTTAGAGAACCTGAAAGTTGAGCTATTATGATTAGAATCTGCAGATTATGCTTAATACTCAAAACACTTCAACTCTGATCCGGTTAATTTACATAGTTTGATTGTCATTGCTGTCGAGGGGGTTATTTCGATACCCATTTCGCCCCTGGGAACTAGAGCATCTGCGCACACTTGTGGGATTGCGTCATTTGAGCTGTGGGAGATTGATTCAGAGAGTGTAATGGACATGTCCATGACAAATTACTTGCAGACGACTGTAGTGCATCATGAACACGGATTCATGAGCTCTAGAGGTTAATATGGACAGATGCAGACTGCATAGAATCTGAAGCGAAGATGGCGATAAAGACATGAAAGGCTGGAGGCAAATGTTATTAAAGGGATGTTGTTACAAGCTCAGTGTTGGAGCAAACCTGATAGAATTGTTCAACCGCACGATGGATGTGACGCACAGGATAAAAGACTCACTTGTCAATGGTGTGTCCGTCAGCTGCAATTAGCTGCGCAGCCGCGGCTCGATTGAGAATAAAAAGGCTGAAAAACTTCGTTTTTTCAAGGGAATTGTACGTCTAGATCTTGTCCATCCTCTGAGGCATGATGTGTCCTCTCTGACACGTCCATGTTGAATGATTAAATTCATGCTGTTCATGTCTAAACCGCATTACGTGGAAGAATCTTAGACTCGGGAAGCATCTCTTCACTTGGCTGTGAACCCCCACTCAAACTCAGTCCCAACGAATTGTGAACAAATTAGTTAAACCAAGAACTCGAGTTCTAGAACTCGAAAACACCAAGTATGTGAAGCCGATCGAAAACAGACGATAAACAAAGCTCCGCACAATTTCCAGGAGTTTGAGTATTTCTGTGGGAATACTCGGTGGACTTTCTGTGTCACTAGTATTGTGCTCCATCGCCTTCCTGGTTATGGCTGTTGGTTTAACACGACATGGCCCCAATTTGCGGATTCTTTCGATGCCAACACAGATAAACTGGGGCCATATCGCATTAAACCAAGAGTTGTGCATTCATTCAAACTCTCTCGCCTGTGCCTCAACAAGGTCCCCGTCTGCCCAGGGAGCATGACCTCAGCCACACCTCGCAGCTGCAGCAGCTCATGAGAAGTCCTTGAAGGCCATATCAGAGCGAATTCGAGATAACATTCAATTCCACAACTATCACTGACACAACTTCGACCGCGTCTTGTAAACCAGTCAGTCATCCCCGCAAGTCAGAATAAGCTCACACTCTCCCATTTCAAGATCTACAAGTTTCCCTAATCACCTCTTTTAAACTGTGATAACTCGAATCGGTTGCCACAGTTAGAAGAGGTTGCTTGCTGGCTTGCATTTGCCGTAATCTTCATTGGTGTGTAAAATCCTTCAACGGGCAGTCGACTGTGCCCGTCGGTGAACACTTTCCCGACTCGGTGCCGCGCTTCGTCCCGGTCTCGTTCAGAAATCGTTCGTCCATCCGTTCGATTTCTCGTTCTTTCGTTCATCATCAATTTTCATTTCGACGTATCTTCGACAGTTAAGAAGTTCCAGGATCCTCCTCCTCCCCTGCGGTGGTCTTCACAACGTAACGTCTCAGTCATGACTTACTATTGTGCGGTTGCGAGATAGAAGACCAGACCTCCGGATGGTTCTAGAAGTTTTTATTTATATATATATATATATATATATGTATGTATATGAATATAAATATATTTCCTGATATGATGGAAACGGTTGTCTGGAAGCGTCATGTAATGCGTGCTCAGACGTCGTAAGATGGGAGACTAAGAAAACAAAAGCAAGGCTTCAATACCCATCTCTTTCCGAAAGCCACATTTGCTTTTGTTGGGACCCATTGATTGAGAATCTTCTTGTGTGATGGATGAAGGTTTCTGATAAGGCTCCTGATACGACTCCTGGTTAGGCTCTTGGTGGGTCTTGCGATGAGATTCCTGATAAGACTGCTGGTACGACGCGTAACGTGTATGCAGATACGACTTCTGATTAGACTTCCTGATAAGATTACTGATAAGAGTCCTGCTGTCACCTTCCAGGTTATGGCGCATTATTGGCCGGAAATATCAAAGAAATTTGTATCTTGTACTTCTACTCCACGTTAAAATGCACGATTTTATCTTTTGTGGAATGGTGAAAAGATTAAAAAATAAATCAAATAAATAAATAATTGAATGCAAGGAAGTTTCTATGTGCAATAATTTGGAGATGTGTAAAAGGGGGTGTTTTATTTTTACAATAATGTGTTCCATAGCATTTAAGAAATCAAGCATTTTTTCATCCATGAAAAATATTCAGATTTTCTTTATCCTTTTGTGATGATAAACTATTAAGTTTGTGTGGCATTTATATGAAGAAATATGGATACTTTATGAAACTCATGGATGGGTTCCAACTTCTTGTGACTTTAAATCCACATATCACAATCAAAATTATAATTATATTTTTAGGGGATTTTTAAAATAATTATATATAGTCTACAAAATACAATTTATGAGGTTCAAAGATTATAGATAAAAATTCTAAATGGTGTGATTAAATTATTATTATTATTATTATTATTACTATGATTATATATGTGAAATTGATGGATAAATTTATAAGTGAAGTCTCTTACTATAAACGGTTCAAATTTTAAAAAAATAAAAAGAAATCATTCAAAATTGATATTTTTAAACATATAGTAATATACAAAAAGAGATTAAGCAACTAAGAAATCAAATTTTATTGGCACATGAGCTTGTAAAGTAATCAAAAGTTATTAATGAAAAATACAAGAGATATTCGTGTATTGCCAAATTAAAAAAATAAAATTAATGGTACTGCAAATGAATAATTTGCAAAGTAAGATGATTATCTTCATTATGTTTTAGTTTAAATATAGCATATTTTTAATTTTAAAACAATTTGATTTGAAATTTCAGCATTATTTTAAGGCCCAACTCATGCAATGAAATAACTCTCAATTGCACTTATCAATTTCATTTTGACAGTATTCCTTTTTTGTATAATTTTGATAATTTCATTTTGGAAAGATTCTTCCTTGAAAAGACATTATCATGTTGATTGTTTTGGATGAGTATATGGCAACACAACTCAAGATACCATGCTTCAAAATTATTTCAATATTCTAAAACTAAATTCCATTTTTCTTTTTTTCCTCATGTATTGTGTCTCCACAAAATACAAGCTTGATCTGAGTTGATGTTCTCAAAACCCAGCATAAAATCCACTTCATCCCAACTGAGAAATGAAATCAAATAAGAAACCCATCTTAAGATCAAAGTTTTTAAGAAGAGGAGAATGGGGTGGGGGTGGGTTTGAAAGCAAGCAACCAAAGATGCCCATTGAGAACCCACAATAAGACAAACGAATAAACAAATAAATAAATGCAAGTTATGAATAAGGCTTTCATTAAAATCCATAAAGCATTTACTCATTCTCAATATTTTTGTTTACATAACTACCTCTTCACACAAAGATTTGACATAGAAGATGGAATTGTGATGAGGGGTATTGTAGGCAAGGAAAAAGAGGTGGAATGGGGACCTCAATGCTTTTAGTGTGATGCCAAAAGAGCCTCCCACTAATTTATCAAACTTCAACTAAGTCAAGTACAACGGTCAAATAACAAAGAACAATGGTCAAATAAGTCCAAAGTCTTTTTTGCATGATCTTCAAAGTCATCCCTTCAACAAGACACATATGCATGAGAAATTAATATTGAAATGTCACCCCATGCTTCCTTCATGGCAATTGCCACCTTACAAATATCTCCCTTGCAAATATATTTGTTATTTATTTATTTATTATTGATGTTGTTGACATTAAAAATAATAATATTATTATTAGTATTTGTTATTTTTTGTTGTTTCCAAACATGGTAGGATATGTGATGTTGGAAACCAACCAACAAGGTAGGAACCAAACTTGGAAACAAGTAGTAATCCTAGAAATCCTTTTCTATAATAATGGGCATTGAAGCAGCACCTCCATAAATAAACAAAACAATGGTAGCTTATGTGGGTACGATTCTCTATTGAGAAAAGCCATGTGGAGGTAGAAAACCACTTTGTGGGTTTACTGACTTTGTCTGCAAGGGAGCCCCACCTGATGAAGCCACTTCTGAGTTGCTTGGAAACATGTGTAGTTTTCAGCAAACCCTACCAGTACCACTCTTTACGAATAATTTTCTGAGGGGCTTAAAAGCTCTCCGTCTTGCTCTTCTCCATAGAAGACCCATCACACATTGTTTTTCCATGAAAACAAAGGCACCCTTTTTGGGGAGTCAAACAATGGATGCCACACTTGTCACAAGCTTGGAGTAGTGGAAAAAAGTCCTTTTTTGATGATTGCCACCACCAATCCGGACTAGAAAAGTTTTTCATTGTGAATGGGTTTTTAGGAAGGCCATTTACTCATTGTGTGTGTGTGTGTGTGTGTGAGAGAGAGAGAGAGAGAGAGAGATTGTTTAAACGATTTAGACGATTTAGAAAGAGACTTGAAGATTATATCTAATCACTGTGGAGTGATGGGAACATGACGTATAACCGTGATACTCTGTTAGTTTCTCCAATTTCCATGCTCCGAAAAAGAATCTCGTGGACAGATATTCATATTTTGAGGCCTTCGTTTCGAAATAGCCACCCAAAAATCAGGGTTGTTTCCATTCTCTTTGGCAATCGCTCTTCCGCCATGCCCATAAATAAAATGCTGGGAGCTATCATTATACTAGATCTCATTCATCTGTATCCCCCCCCCCATGCGTGTAAAAGATTGTGGTGAAAGAGGAGGAAACTTTCTTGAAGCATCGCACAAAACTATAAGCAGCAAAACAGGAACGTGTCCCCAGAAAGAAAAGGAATGTCTGCCGCAAAATAATCGTTACTCTTGCCCACTACTGCACACACATCTTATCCACAACCTGCATGAGTCTTCTCAGACGGCTGAATGTGGTACAGGAGAAGGCTCTAAACCCTAAAACCCTAAAACCCTAAACCCTAGAAGCACCAATCTCTCGTTACTCCACTCCATGAATCACTAGTTCGCCCTTCATCAGACTTTTGGTGTGACTAGTTTTCATGAGAATAATGAGGTTGGATTTTCCTTTTGGGTACTCCCATTAAGTGAAAAATAGATAGAAAGGGATAATCTAGAAATGCAATTATTTAAGGTACAGGAATGAGAATATATTTTGAAGACGATCGAGAAAGAGGGCCATTCAATGACGTTCAAAGACAATTCGTTAGTTGGATGGTTACAAATCTAAATATAACGTTTAATTAATACGATAATACAAAACGAGAACACCCAATTAGATTCTGCCAATTGATTAATGTTGACGCCAAAGGAATTCCAGGATACCTTCGAATCCGATGAGTTCCAAGCCGTTGTGAACAGTCTCAATAGAACATTGAAATTCTCTGGAATAGAGTCGCAACACATGTGGTTCAAACACCCGTTAAAAATACACACACATACACTATACAAAGCCTAAACATGGATCTTTCACAGTAGTTTGAAAATACACGCGGAGGACACACAACACAACCATGCTCAGCAATACGGGTTTCCGTCAATGGCGGTCAACGGAGAGTCAACCCATCACCGCGTTTCTACGAAATAATGTAGATACGAATGGCACAGAATATCTACGCACAGCGTGGACACAATCGCAGCAAGTCATCGAATGACGCGATTCTTCCGACGCGAGAAACCTTCCAGAAGGGGATCTCTCCAACTTTCTGTTTACATACATTGAACATACAATGAGGAATACATACGATATCGAAGAAAAGAGGGTAAAATCTATGAGGGGAGTGCGACGGCGGAGGCGACGACGGAGGCGGGCGAAGTCGCGGGACGCTGCATTGCGAGGAGGCTCGACGCGGCTCGGCTGGCGTGAGCGGAGGTAAGCCTACGCCAGTACTGCCCCTCGATCGCGACCAGACATTCTGCTTTCCCCCCGCTCGCGGCATCGTTCACCAAAATGTACCCATGCTGCTGCTGTTGCGGAGCAGCAGCGCCTCACTCCAACTTTCTGCTTCTAGAACCGTAGCTTTACAGAAGTAGATAATTCGCAACACATCACGAGGAAGTCAGGCGGAAGGTGTGTGCGTGTGTAGAAGGCGCGTTTTGGTTTACCGCGGGTTGGGGGAGTAGCAGTCGGGGTAGGAGGCCAGAGGAAGGGGCGGAGAGCGAGAGAGAGAGAGACATGGTAATGGATACGTAAAAGGGGCTTAGTAGTCATTTAATGCGGTTGAAGGCTGAGATCAATGCACGGGCTCGCAGGGGGAGTGAGTGATTCGAGAGTGTCGAGGCGGGGCCATTCTCGAATGGTTGTAGTTGGTGAGGGTTCGTGGAGATTGCCGGTAATGTAGCTTGGGATGTTTACTCTGGATTAAGCAGCAGCCACCTCATGTATTTGTCTTTTGAATTCTTTTTTTCTCGTGTGAGATCTGGAGCTGCGGTTGTTGAGGTGATCAGATCTGAGTGAGTGAGGGTGTGGATATGGTGTTTGTGTGATCGGGAGCGAAAAAAGTGACGCAGAGTGACCTCACGCTTTGCAACCAAGAGCTTGACAGCAGCGCGTCTTCTTGTAGCAGCTCGTGGGACAATTCTTCTCTTCCTGCCCCTGCAGAATGTGAAAGAGGCAATATCACGCCCTTTTTGTGTTTGTC
Organism: Physcomitrium patens; assembly: GCF_059467195.1. Taxonomy (NCBI): domain Eukaryota; kingdom Viridiplantae; phylum Streptophyta; class Bryopsida; order Funariales; family Funariaceae; genus Physcomitrium; species Physcomitrium patens. The sequence continues at coordinate 1,774,837 of NC_143416.1, read as the reverse complement.
ATGAGATTCGAGCAGAGGAATTCTTGTACATTTCCAGGCTGAGGGGTATCCATTCCTTAGTTTTTGATTGTCCAAGTTCGAAGATAAAATCTGTAATTGATTTGACTTGAAGGAACAATTCGACGACACGAGATCGGGCTCTGTGGGGAGCTCGAGATTTTTTCCTACCTTGAAGGTGTTGTGTGCTAGATTAAAGCTCTTCAGTGTGAGTCTCTGTGAAATTGGACTCGCTGTGGCCGAGGATTCAATATCAAGAGGTAGGGTTGAGGTAGGGTTGAGGGTGGGGAAACATGGCAAGAGGTAAAAACAGATTGCGGTTTAGCAAGCTCTACACATGGGCGGGATGTCTCAGACCACAGTCGCCGCTAGAGCGGCAGCAATCTATGTCCGTAGGGGGACCGGGATTTTCTCGCGTGGTGTTTTGCAACAATTCTGCAAAGCATTTGCAGAAACCTTACCGTTACAAGAGCAACTATGTATCAACCACCAAGTACAATGTAGTGACCTTTCTACCGAAGGCCCTGTTTGAGCAATTTCGTCGAGTTGCCAACATGTACTTTCTTCTTGCTGCCATTTTGGCTCTTACTCCCGTGTCACCCTACTCCGCTGCTAGTCTCATCGCTCCCCTCGTTTTTGTCGTTGGGGTGAGTATGTGCAAAGAAGCGCTCGAAGATTGGCGTCGCTTTATACAGGTGAGTCACTTCCTACCTGTGCTTGTGAGCCAGAGTTCTCCCGTGATGGCTTGTAGGGATATTTATTTCAACTGATTTATTAAAATTACTCTTCTGGCTCGCATTTGAGAGTCAGGATGCGTTTGTGAGTCGAGTTTACCAATGCAAGGACGGAATTAATGTTGTTTCTTTTCTTTCTAGTTATTCTCCTAGCTTCAGTTTATAGTTTTCAATCTTTTCATGTAGATCAATGGCCGAGCGACCCTATGTCAAACCTCGTCCCTTGTCTGTTAAACCCCATTGTGTTATTATTTATTTTTCCGGCCAGTCTAGTGGAGGTTCGAAGTATTTCAGGCTCTGAAGAGTGATGTTGTGATGAAGGTTTGAAGGATGGTTGTGGTTTAGTGTGGGTTCGTGCATGAGAGGATGCTTAAATATTACGGCTGTTTGTGTTTTATGGGATACAGGATAACGAGATAAACAATAGGAAAGTAAAGATACATGTAGGAGAGGGAAAATTCGAAAAGCGTGAATGGAAGAAAGTTAAAGTTGGAGATATTGTGAAAGTCGAAAAGGACAGTTTCTTCCCAGCCGATCTCCTGATGCTCTCGTCAGGTTTCCCGGATGGCGTGTGCTACGTGGAAACCATGAATCTGGATGGCGAGACAAATCTGAAACTGAAGAAGTCTTTGGAGCGTACTGTGGAACTAGACGAAGACCATGAATTTGCAACCTTTGAGGGAAAAGTTCGCTGTGAAGATCCCAACTCTAGCTTGTACACATTCATTGGAAATCTTGAGTATCATGAAGAAGTGCTTCCAGTGGGGCCGCAACAGATACTATTGCGAGACTCGAAGCTTCGGAACACGCCCTTCATCTACGGGGTGGTGATCTTCAGTGGTCATGAAACAAAGGTGATGCAGAATGCCACTGATCCACCTTCCAAACGGAGTAGAATTGAGCGGAAAATGGACAAGATCATCTACCTCCTATTTCTTGTGCTGTTGTTTATATCTGTAGTCGGATCAATCGCCTTCGCTGTCAGGACGAAGTTCAATATGCCAGATTGGTGGTACTTGCGGCCTCGTGACACGGATATGTACTACGACCCTAATCAAGCATTTCTGTCCGGGTTATTGCACTTGATCACAGCAATGATACTCTACGGGTACCTGATTCCAATATCTCTGTACGTTTCTATCGAAGTCGTGAAGGTCCTCCAGGCGCGGTTTATCAATAATGATATCCAGATGTACTATCCAGAAACTGATCAGCCAGCTCGAGCCCGCACATCGAATCTTAACGAGGAGCTTGGTCAAATTGACACTATCCTTTCTGATAAGACTGGAACCCTCACATGCAATCAAATGGAGTTTATTAAATGCTCAATCGCAGGGACTGCTTATGGTCGTGGTGTTACTGAAGTGGAAAGGGCAACTGCTCGTAGACTCGGTAAAGATCCTCGGGTACTGGGAGACGCCAGTATCGTTGAAGAGGGAGAGAGGAGTTTAGGCGGCGATGGATCAGATGTTGAAATGCGACCTATGTCAGCAAAGCCACATGTGAAAGGTTTCAACTTGAAGGATGAGAGGCTTCAGGATGGGCACTGGATGGATCAACCAAATGCAGAGGAGATACGAATGTTCCTCAGGATTCTCGCTGTGTGCCATACTGCTATTCCTGAAGTGGACGAAGCAACAGGAACTATAACCTATGAGGCTGAGTCACCCGACGAGGCTTCTTTTGTTGTAGCAGCACGAGAACTTGGTTTCGAGTTTCTGAGACGTAATCAAAGTAGCGTAATAGTAAAGGAGCCCGGACCTAACAGAGTCCCAGTAGAGCGGTAAGTACTATCGCATTACTGAACGTTGAGGATTCGTCCATTTCAACTTGCATATTTTATAGAGATTTACAGTATCTTTGTTCGTCGTTGCTACATGTCCTTGGAGGCTCATATCTTTCTTCAAGCAAAACAGGCATCTAATATAAGCAATCATCTGCAGGGAGTACAATATTCTCAACTTGCTGGAGTTCAACAGCACACGCAAGCGCATGTCCGTTGTTGTGAGGGACGAATCCGGCCAAATTTTGCTCATGTGCAAGGGTGCCGATAGGTAATGTCACCCTTGGCTGCAATTCGCTCTCTAATCTTGGTCACCACGTGTTTGCAAAATCATTGCATTAATGGTTAGATCCTGTAGTTAAGCGATGAACTATGAACTCCGCATGATATATGCATAATTTTAATGTCATGAAAAAGTAGCTGCGGTCCTTTGAGCAGTCGCCATCCCTTCGCAATGTAATTAGGGACATGGTATCTGACGTTTTTTTTCTCCTCAAAAGACTGGCTCATTTCTCTCTGGAGAGGTCTTCTAATTGTTCTTTTGCGATTCACTTAGTGGATAGTGTCTTATGGGGTTTTATGGGGTTTTTTGACTGATGGAGTGTCCCTCTTTTTTGGATGCACAGTATAATTTATGATAGATTAGGAAGGAATGGGAAACAATACTGGAATGCAACCAAGGCCCATTTAGCCAAATATGGCGATGCTGGTTTACGTACTTTGGCTCTCTCGTACCGTAAATTGGAGGAGTCTGAGTACGAACAATGGAATGCGACATTCACTAAGGCCAAAACCACAATTGGCCCAGACCGTGATGAGTTGCTGGACAAGGCCTCAGATATGGTGGAGAAAGATCTTATCCTTGTTGGCGCAACCGCCGTGGAGGACAAATTGCAGAAAGGGGTACGTTTCATGAGATGCCTTTTTCATTAGTAGCGCCGGAGACATCGAATGTGTCATCAAGGATGTTATTTCAATATTGCAAAAGATATAGCGCTAATATTAAGAAATTCTAAAGTGGTGTATTCAGTGAACCAGACGTATTGGAATGTTTTCTAATCTTCTTATGAATTTCTGGTTCGTCGCAGGTCCCAGAATGCATTGACAGACTTGCTCAGGCAGGTCTTAAGATTTGGGTGTTGACGGGAGACAAGCAAGAGACTGCCATTAATATCGGGTGAGTTTCCTCCATGAGAAATGTTTGAATGTTGTGTTTTGTTGTGTTTTATGATAATGGTGGTCCTTAGGTCACCAAATAGTGGATATTACTGACCTGGGCGTTACGTGGCGCTCCTTTGAGTATGCAGGTTTGCATGCAGCTTATTGCGACAGGGAATGCACCAGATTATTGTCGGTCTGGAAACACCTGAAATGAGGGCTATTGAGGAAAATGGGGATAAGAATCAGATAGCCAAAGCCGCTAGGGAAAGTATAACTCTTCAATTAGCAACCGGCAACCATCAGATAAATTTGGATACTGATGATGATAATCCTCATGCTTTGATAATTGATGGAAAGTCTCTGATGTATGCACTTGAAGATGGCTTGAAGCACGAGCTGCTCAATCTCGCAACCCAATGTGCATCTGTTATCTGCTGCCGGGTGTCTCCAAAGCAGAAGGCCATGGTAAATTTCTTTGTTTGAAATTTTTTTAGTGCTTGGAGTGTACGATGACTGTGAATCCTTGTTGGTCCAGCATTTCAGTCTCGTCTACTAGGTTTATTTTTTTAATCCAATAATGCCTGTTTTATATTCAATTTGTAGAAGCTCTAGTTTTCAGTAAATTCCGATGCATATATTTGAATAAACAAGCTTTACTTGCAGATAACCAGGCTTGTTAAGGAAGGAACAGGAAAGGCAACCCTCGGGATTGGAGATGGTGCTAACGATGTTGGCATGATCCAAGAGGCTGACATAGGTGTTGGTATTAGTGGCGTTGAAGGCATGCAGGTCAGTATCTTGTATTATTGATTCAACTGAGCATCAGCGTAAACCAGTTTTTTGAAAATCTTCATCTCTATTTTCAGTTGGCTACATTTAATGATTCTTCTTTTATGTTTTTGGAAAATTGCAGGCAGTAATGGCGAGTGATTTTTCGATTGCCCAGTTTAGATTTTTAGAGCGTCTACTCATTGTTCATGGGCATTGGTGCTACAAGCGTATTGCTCTGATGGTATGTATTCCGGTCACCTCCACAACCGTTAGCTTGATTGACTCTCTACTCTACCTTTGCACCCTTACAGCCTTTTCGGTTCACAAGGATAACCTAAAGGTATTGTGCAACTTGGCAAGTTGTGCCTGGAAATAAGTTAGTGGTCCGCACCCATTAATTTTCGAACCATTGTGGTCGACAGTTCCTGAATGGATGCCAAGGCAGGGAGGTTTTCGTTGCTGGAACAATTTATACTAGGTCGAGGTTTAGGCTTTAGGTGAACGTGAGATTGTTCTTAGTCGGACTCGTACTTTTTATTTTATTTTATTAAGCTTTTGTCAACTGTGGTTGCAGATTGTTTACTTCTTCTACAAAAACATCACGTTTGGACTCACCCTCTTTTATTATGAAGCATTTACAACCTTCTCTGGGCAAACTGCCTACAATGATTGGTACACTTCACTTTTCAATGTGTTCTTCACATCTCTACCAGTAATTGCGTTGGGGGTGTTCGAACAAGACGTCTCCTCTCGAGTCTGTTTGCAGGTACTATTCCTTGCCTTTCATCATCACATTCCTTTGCGATGCTCTACTTAATGCCGACGAATTGATCATGTCTTATGTGTATGCACCAAAATCTCATCATTTCCACTTTTTTTTGTGTTCTTGATTAGAGTCGAGTTTGTTACCTACTCCATGAATGCGGCAATGTTTGGCCAGTTTTATTCGTTATATTATCATTTCGGTGGTACTCTTGGGGCGAATTCACAAGTCACAGAATAACACGTTACCGTTTTTCTCCATGTCGTGATCGTTTTGTAGTTTCCAGCTCTGTACCAGCAAGGTCCTAGGAATATGTTCTTCACGTGGAGTCGCATTCTGGGCTGGATGGCGAACGGGGTCTACAGCTCCCTCGTGGCTTTCTTCTTCACCACGGCGGCGGTAGAAATAGAGGCCTACAGGAAGGACGGGCAGCTTGCAGGAATTGAAGAGCTCGGAGCAGCCATGTATACATGCGTGGTGTGGGTCGTCAATGTGCAAGTCGCGATGGCATTGAGCTACTTCACCTGGATTCAGCATGTCTTCATCTGGGGCAGTATTGCCCTATGGTACGTCTTCCTTGTAGCATATGGCGCCATCAACCCCACTCAATCGACCACGGCGTACAAGGTGTTTGTGGAGACGCTTGTGGACTCTCCCATGTACTGGTTCATCACCATCCTGATCCCAGTCGTATGCGTCCTGCCCTACGCCGTGTATCAGGCCTACCAGCGGATGTTCCATCCAATGGACCACCACCTAATCCAGGAAATTCATTATCTTCAGAAGCACATCACGGATCCTGACATGTACAAGCAAGAGAGGACCAAGGCAGTGGAGAAGACACACCAAGGTGTTTCATCTCGAGTTCGGGCGAGCTTGAGCATGGAGCTGACGAAGCAGCGATTCTATGGAGACGGTCACCTGCAGTCGACTGGAGAGAAGCAGGACTCGATGCCGAGGCATGTGGACAATCGACTTGAGAGTCCTCTTATCAATGGAAGTCTTGATAAGACGCCTCGAAATAATTTTTCCTACAAGGTTTAATTTTTGTAGAAAAATTTGAATCATCAGTCTTTCTCTCTTCCCACTCAAGAGTCTTAAATTTCGTGTTTAATACTTTTAATGCAGACTAAGAACTCCAGAACCAGCTTAGCCAGCCTTATCCCCATGTACCATAGTTAAATGATTATGCAGTTATGGGTACCTTTACGTCCATGGGCAGTGTATTTTTACACTCCAAACTGCCTTGAATTCCCAGAGTTAACAAATTCTTTGAATAAGGAGTTGAATGATATTATTTCCGGCAGCCAGCCTGCTGTCATATTGCAAGGAGACCAGGTCTTGTGCTCACTGTTGACATTCCTGTTTTGAAGCTATTACTAGTTCTATTCGTTGACATTGCCCCTTTTGTAGGACAGGGGCATCCATTAAATGATAGTTTAGCTCCACATTTCTGGATGGCTTTTAGTTGATCTGTCCAACCTGGTTGCAGTTCAACATGCCCTTCTAGGTTTTTTCATCGGTGGTGCAGCAGCAGTGGCAAGCTTTGGATTATTCGAAACACCTCTCTACTCCAGTGTGGGGGCATGTCTGCTGCTTTCGAGGTCAGATCACCAGGTTGGCTCTGCATGTTTGGAAGCAGAGACTTCTCAACTTCCACCTACATGACAATTCCAACACCTTTCCTCTAAACGCTTTACACTTGACAGATCAACTACAATGGAGCTACTGGTTACTCAATCTTGTTTGTTCTTGCTTGGTGAAATTGCTTGGAGAACAAAAGTTCACCAACCCTGATTAAACAATATCTTTTTACAACATAGCATTTTGTTTTATTACAAGCACAGTCTCCAATCCCTCTGTTCTTGTGCAAGCCCTTGTTGTGTTGGTTTTCAGTAAGAGGTTGGGCAAATCTTGTAAATTGATCCAGAGTAGTATTAGAATCAACTTGTCAGTGGCAGTTGCAATGCTGTAGCATGATGGGTGCATGTCTTGATATGTTTTTAAAAATCGTGTAAATATTTCGGTAACAGTCACATTTTCATTAGATTTTTAAAAACACAATGCAAAAAAATTGTGGTGTATAGAAACCATTATTTCATTACTTTCACAGTGAAAGAAAAGATTATAAAGTGCCTTTGAAATGCTCTTACATATATATCTCTTAATGCAGTGGTCATATTTATATAATAGTGTGTTGGGCTTTCAATGGTAACAAATGATATTGATTAAGAAATATCCTTGTTTTTTTCACTATTATCTTAAGAATGACAAAAATGTTATTGAGATCATGGTATTAACATGTATACAAAATAGTGGATTAATAATAGCACCAAGGACAATTATATCACAAAATTACTTTATATATTAAAGGTATTGATGTTGGTTATCTATCTATATGCATGCATCCATTTAAATATCTATGCATTCATTCATGTGACAATTGTTTGAATCTTTCGTTTTGTAAACAAAATCCCTAGTTATGTATTTATTCTTTGTTTGGCAACCATAGCCTTTGAAATAACCAAAATAGGTTGATAGACACCATATTTGTAGGATTTTGAGCTCTTATTAGGATTTTATTCCATAAGAAAACTAAATATATAATTTTAGAATATACAAAAAGCAACAAGCAAGCTTATGCCCCTACAATAAGTGATGAAAATGATTTTATTACACTGAAAATAATAATCATTAACAATGTATCATTGTTTTTCAATAAAAAACCATCAAAATATTTATAATTCATATTTCTATTTTTAAAAAATCAACTACTTGAGTTTAACAAGCCATCTATCAATTATTTAGTATATAAAATTGATTGATGGTAGATAATATTTTTACCAAATTGAAATAGAAAATTACTCTCGAATTCATGTTCTGAAGAATATTGATTTCTAAATAAAATTCAATACAATGATGTGATAGAAGAAACCAAATTTGACTCTGTTTCTTTCTTTTCCGTGAAAAAATAAAAAGATAAAAAGATAAAAATACACAATAACATCTAACGATCTCAAAAATTCAAAATTAATGTTATTTTTATTTTAAAATGTGCATATTCAAATTATATATATATATATATATATATATATATATATCAAATTATTTAGTAAAAAATAAAATGATCCACTTCTGATACACTTTTATCAACCCAAATACATCAATATGACTGCCCACAAAAACAATAGAATCCAAATCTTCTTTACATTATAGAAATGTGCACTTTGCATGCAAATATGTGGGATTGGATCAAACATTAATTAAATAAAATGGTGACAAGTCTACAATGATAGTGTCCATGAAGAACATTCTTATGGCAACAACCAATTCATGCAAAAGTACACTTCCACTTTAAAAAGATTTAAAAGGTTTTAAAAGTAACATGGAAACAATGTTTGTGTCACTTGGACGGGCATAGGAGAACTAATGCATTTGCGACTCATCTGAGCCGTCAGACCGGGTCAAATAGTCAAGGGCTCCGATTGCACGATGGTCAAAGGCTTCATTGACGGACGGAGATTTGAGACCAACGAACGAAGAAACGAAAAACGAAGAAACGGAAAATCACACAAACGGATGAATGAGAGAGATAAGCAGAGGAATCTTTATCACACTGGGAAACTGACATTCCACCGACCTGATCCTCAACCATGTCATGCGGTTCGGTACCGTCCGATCAAGGACCTGATTACGTTCTACTCGCCCACCGTTCGATGGGGGAGACCCCTATCGCCGAGTGAAAGCGATGGAAAGAAAAGGAATTCGTGATAAAGATAAAGAATTTCCACGCGTTTTTGTTGAGGAGCCGGCGTCGTGAAGGGCCCGAACGTGGGCGTGAGATTTCTCAGGGCTCTGTTGCACGATTAGCCCCGCGAATCCGAGTGGATGCGATCGTAGTGCATTGAGCTCTCGTGACCCGATCGATTATGATTATCTAGAAGCGCGATTTTTCGCACCCACCGTGAAATTTGTGTGAGGAAACAAGTTTGGGACGAGCGGGAAGCTTGTCCCGAGGAGTGATCACCCATTTTGCGATTTAGTTTCGTAGCTTCGATTCAGAATCGCGTGAGTGTGTGTGTACCTCGGCGAGGTTTTTCGATGAGTGGTGAGGAGTCTGTGGTAGGACTGCATTTGCGAATCCATCTCTTGAGTGGGTTTGGTCGGTGATGGTGTGTGCCGCGTGAATTCGTGCGTCTCGCGTGAACGCTAGTGCGCTTTGAGGAATGAGGCGAGTGATGGGTTCGTTTGAAGCTGGGAAGTACTCTGCAGAGGGATCCTACATGCTTACATTTGGGTGCAGCGTTGCGCACCTGTGAATCTGGTCTCATTGGATTCGGAGGCTTTTGGTGTAGCGTGACCTCCCCGTTTGTGTCAGCTGCTCCGGCGTTTGTAAGCGAAGCGAGTGCGCAGAAAGCTTTGGTTGGAGTGGATACGATTTTAGGGTTTTATTCTTTTTGGTTGGGTGTGGGCGGGAATGAGGTTGACGCTTGAATAGGGATTGTAGCGAGGAGTCGGGACTGAGTGATTGAGTTTCAGTTCGGATCTGAGAGTTTATGACTCTGGCGATGGTGTGTCGGCTGTATATGTATCAAAGAAGGTAGATTGTGAAGAGGCTGTGTGAGAACTCAGCCAGCTGAGATGAGGGAAGGGAATGCGAGGTTTTTTGTAGATTTAGATTTCAGCCAGTAGGCAGGAATCTCACTCGCTGTGTGGCATTGAAATCGTTCCTTCGATCTGGCTGTGAAGTCCTCTGAAGACCATCAGTACCATGCGGAGGATTTGCAATGCTGGAGTCGATCTGCAAATAGGCAGCTCATTTATAGAAATAACTGTTATGTCGGAGAACTGGGCTATTTCCTAGTAGTACGAATTAGAGTTTGAGGGGTTACAAGCGTGCTATGACTATGGCGCTAAGCCGTGATAAGAAAAATGTATTGGTCTTAGTCGCCGCTTTTCTGGCAGTAATTGGCTTCTTGCAAATTGTGGGCTACGGCAGAGTGATCATGAACGGGTCGCGGGCGCGGTCTGGCGGCCGGGTTTCGCACTGGCGTCACAAGGCATTCTCTAGTTATCCTGAGGGTCGTGCTTGTATCAGTCACATCTGTGTTTACTTTGACGTAACCTTCGCGGAGGAACCCGTTGGACGCATCATCTTCCTGCTCTACGAGAAGAAGGTGCTTGTCTCAATCATCCTCTCTCCTTAGTCCATCAACATTACTGTTTCTCCGATTCAATTGTTGGCTGCCGTTCTGATCAGCTGTTGTAGGCTGAGGAGTCACCTGGAAGCACGATTCTGGAATTTTCGTTCATGTCCATGTGATTGAGTTTGATTACGAATGATGAGCTTGTACATTGATTCAGAGGATTTAGGGTTTAAAGTTTGCTTTTTCTGAGATTCTGGTTGTGTCCAGACGAGTCAATGAGGTAGCAACGTCACTTTGACATCTGGCAGGCACCGAGGACTGTAGAAAACTTTCGGAGTCTGGCGACGGGAGAGCGAGGGATGAATGCGAAGGGCATCAATCTTCACTACAAGAATACTACGTTTCACCGTGTAGTTCATGGGTTACTGGTTCAGGGCGGCGACATTATGAGTAAGTGCGTAGCCTTGCGTTTTCTAGCCAATGCATGGTGGAGAGGAACTGATGCCAGCCATACCCAGGCATTAACAGCTTTGCTGTGATGGCTTTGTGGACCCAGGGGGAGCGGGTAAGGAAGGCGAAGTAGAATCCATCTATGGCGGTAGGTTTAAATCCGAGAGCTGGGACGATAAGTTTAATCAGGTATGAGCACGGATTTCGAGGATACATCATTCTATTTGTATTCCAATTTCGAGCAGAGACCTTTGCTTGATATAGTTGATGTGGGTACAAATTTTTCTGAAGAATTCGAATTCTGTGAAATCAGAGAGGTCTACTCGCAATGGACAGTCTGGGCCCCGACAAGAATGGGTCGGTGTTCTTTATCACGATGGATGCCATTCCTGAGCTCGACGGCCAGTACGTGGTATTTGGAGAGGTCATCGAGGGTATGGAAATCGTGGAACGCATCAATAACAGCGTGTTCGGTGAAGATGAGGTGCCCGTTATGCGAATCGTCATATCTGACAGCGGACAATTGTAACCTTAAAGATGTACCATGGCCTTGGTACACACGCCCGTGAACAAACAGCGAGTTCACTATAGCCATCATCCTGAGCGCCTCGGTCTGTTTCCAAACTCAATGATGGAACGCCTTAGTTATTGAACTGCAGCAACATGAACTGTAGAGACTGCTAATGCTGGTCTCGAACTACTCATTCCCTATGTAGCTGCCGCTTCTTTCGCAATCTATGGTGGAAGGCGGTTGTAGTTATGTGCTCTTGACGAACGACAATAAAGGCTGTCACGACATAAAAAGTTGACAAATTAGCGACATTGCGTTTTCTCTCCAGGTTTGTTTGTCTAACAGTTGTTTTTCAATTATATTCTGTATATCATCGTCCTCACAGGATCCCTTTGGATTGTTCGTTTCTCAACCATGAAAATAATTATGATATGAGTAATCACTGTTCCTCGGTCTAAATTCACCTCGTATTGTATTGTGCTTATTGATCCCCACTCGTTAAGTCGTGATATCTTCCAATTAAGTATCCTTGTTGCCTCAGTAGCCTTGGTGTGGAGGTGTCTACGAGCCTAAGTGTTCATATGAGACCTTAGCAGTAGCCCAACTTTTAGCCCAACTTGCTGACTGGCTGGAGTGCAAGGTTTAGTGGATGAATTGGTTCCAGTCCAGATTGTAACCAATTCAATTGCTAATTGTCATGACGCATAACCCACGAACTCACCACTTTTGGAACGACTAAGATCTTCACTGTGCTGCCATTTTGTGCACCAAGATATTAACACGCATGAATTTGTAATTTTAACAGATCATTCAGAGAACTGCATCAATAGCTAGTCTTAAATTAACTCTACTGTGAAATACAATTTTGTCGTGGGAAACTCTGCATCTTGGTTCAATGCTGAAGATTACTAGGAGGTATAACCTACTGACTAGGCATATACAGCCGGGTTTTCAGCACTGCATCCCATGTAGAGAACGACGGCATCATCGACTTTTTAAAGTTGGAGGCCGATGAGAGGGTATAAACCTCGCAACCGCACTGCAAGTGTCCACGACGTCATCATAGACACAGGAAACCTCCACTCAACCCTGCCGAATTCTCTAACTGCATCGTGGACAAATTGAACATCGTCCTCAACGCAGAAATCCTGCAGGTCAAATTCATGCCGGACAAGACTTTCGACTCAAAGAGATACTTAGCATCTTTTTCGACACTATCCTAGTCTCCCATCTTAAGAAAAATGATCTTACATTATGTTGCTTCCATGTTCGTCAAGTTGATAGGATTTCTTTGTATGACCTAGGCTTTTGTTAAAGTAGAAGATGCAGTGAATTTCGAATCTTTCCTTCAATCCATTGCTGGAACTTTGCAACCACTCCGAAAGTCCCTCGTTGGCCCCGCTTCACTCAGCATCTCAGTTGGGAGTTACATCAATTGTACTCGTAAGTTCTTTGACACTCCCCTAATGTCCATTAAACTGAATACACTGTGTGAGCAACATTTCACGAAATCGTTCAAATGCAGACGAGGGTCAGGTAAAAGAGATCTCAATCACCTAGATGAGATTGGAACGAATGAACCCTTACAGATAACGAGGTGAACATTATATTTGTACTAGCGAAGTGCAGAGGAGAGGTAAACAGTGCCATGGTTTCCTTTAGCACGAGTAAATGATACATGTGGATGGAACGGTGGATTCCATTAATTGGGAGCACAGAATGGAAAAGCACAGGGGATATCACAAAACCAAATTCTGTGAACCTGTGTGACAAGACTCGTCATACATAACTAGCACCTTATCCCCAACTACAATGCCCGATGATCTAAGCAGCTCTTGAAACAGACTACGCAGGTGCTGCAAATGATAAACTAGGCCATGATTTGTACGGCATTGCAATTCCAACCAAGCTGGAGTCCGCCAGCATGCAAAACAAGAAATGATTCCTCATTGAAAGTGAGGATCAAGTTCTTTGTTGCGAGAAGACAAACGCCATGAGTGTGACATACTGTAGGGCAGTATGCTGCCATGAATATAGATCAGGCAGGTTGAACTCTGAAAAATTGGGGTCCAAAGGCACGAATTGGCCGGTGGTCTCGCCTTTCTGCCACACCTCCATGAAGTCCTGCACTACTCTTCGAGACTGCTCTACCGATGACAGAGGCTTATAATCTACCTGCATTTCACACCACCAACTGAGTGACTATAACCAGAGAAGGGTCAAGAAAGGAAACAGTAAAAACGAGAAGTACATCCACTTCAGAACAGAATAGTATGACCAGACAGACAACAAAAAGACAAACCTCTAAAACAATGCCACGGAGATTCTCGGTATGTGCAAGAACAGCCCTGCCTGCCTTAATATGGAAATCTCCCAATTCGTATTGAAATCCCTGCGCATCGACAAATCTCACGGGATTGTCATTTTCTGAAAGCGAAGGGACATTGAACAAGAAACTCTATACTGGTTTGAGTGTTGCCCTAAGAACAGACAGCAAAGGGAAGAACGATAGAAGAATAATTCTTACTTCAAAAAGGATAGTGAGTCTGTTGCGATAAACTTGCAGCTTCTCCATAATGGCTTGCATGGTGGCGTCGGCCTCTACCACCATATGCTCTTGCCGCAATGCAAAGTAGTATTTGTCTGGTACCTCCGAGAACACCACCCCCAATAGCTCCCTCGCGCATTCCACTAAGGGTACCGGTTCTGAAAATGGCAGACGGAAGAGGAAACACATCAAATGACATAGATTTTATGTAAAACAATTCTGCGAAGAAGCAAAGACGAAGACATAAGCTGAATTTACAAACGGGAGCAAATGAAGTAGGTACCTCGTTGGTTGGGACGAAACTGCGACGCAGTGATCTGCCATCGGGAAGTCTTCACGCCATGTAAGGCTTCGATGCGCTTAATAGCGATGGACAGAGTTTGGCTGCTCATTGTTACGCCTATCGAGGGCTGCCAGTAGTAGAGCCTGTAAAGGAGCACAACTATTCTTTACAAAATACCTCAGAACAGAAACCCGTCATCCACTCCATTGGGACACACAATACGTCCAAATGCTTCCCCCATCCCCATCTCCTCACCCCTGTGCTCAGTAAACCCTAAATCCCCTATCCTGAATCAAGACCTCTTCACAACTACCACGTCCCCTGGATCGGCAAGAAAAACCCGAGGTATAGTCTACTAACTAATCGGTAGCTAGACTACACACACGCACACACGCACACACAAACAAAGCAAGGAACGGTAGAATGATACATTCGAGCTGTGACAGTTCACGTACCATTTAACCGTCATCTCCAACCTGCACCGATCGCGTTCGAAGACGTCAACCAGGAGAACCGAACCGAAAAAATAGTTTCACCTCCTGGACATAACGGCAGCGATCAACTCATCAACGATCAGCAGCCACGAATTCTCCAGCCAGAAACTGTCCCCGTGCAATGAAAGGCCGCAAACGAAAACAAAAAAACAAAAAACAGGGGAGCTTCTAAAACCATCACCTCTACGAACCCATTTCCTGCTCGTTCGAACGCGCTCACTCAGTGCGGCATCATCTGAAGAGAAATTTTGGATTTGGGGGCGTTGTGCACAGATCGAAACACCGCAAGCCGGGCGTAATTGGGGTGCTTAGGAGAGCTCTGTGTTGTGCTGTCGGCATCGCCTTCGCGGGCTCTGCGAGGGGCTCCGTTGGTGTCATCGGACCTCGTTCACACCACAGCCTCATGCAAGTCACACTCCGTGTTCACACTAGGACCAAGACTACACATGATATTAGGAAGAAAGCAATATATATATATATATATATAAAGGAAATGATAAAGTGACGCAAATTTTTACTAAATCGATTCACATGTTTAAATCATCATTGTACTCTTTCAACTCTATCTATATTCCCAACTATTCTTTTGTTCCCAACTATTGCTCCTATTCTTAATGTTCGCAATCTATGCCTCCGTTTTGATGTTCCTAGTCCCTTGCCTCCATTCTTAGCAATGGTTGGAAATGGAGAATGGCTAGGAATAGGAATGGACGCTACAAGGATGCAATGATAGTTAAGATAGAATGGATCACTTTAGTAAAATTTAGATCATATTATCATCATATATATATATATATATATATATATATACATACTAAATAAAGATAATAGTATCTGCATGTATGCATTTATTCAAAGTACATTGCATCTCTTCATATATTCATTCATCTATAAAATCATCTAAAACTATTAGTTATTATCTACTTTAATTAAGTATTATAATATATGAGTGTGAAAAGATATGTAACATCTAAAGTTGATATTAAAAGCCACATTCTATGGACTTTAATTATAATCTATGTTATTTTCTTTGCAAGAGATATATAATATTTGTTTGTTTTACTTCTGTTGTTATGATAATATTTTAACAAATACATCTTTGTAATAATTAATATCTATTTCATCTATAAATGTTTTGGACCCAATCATATTAATATATTACTTCTAAAGCACAAGAGACTCTAATGCTATTTTATATATGTAATAAAATAATAATATTTATGTGCATCCATTCAAAAGAATAATATATTTAAAAGGATATTAAATCAATCCACTATCAAGGACAAGAAGTCAAAGTTTGAAAATAAATAAGTAAAACATATATCAAAGAAATATAAAAAAAAAGAAATAATAAAGTATGTATATTTTAAAAAAAAACTAAAATGACTATTATCAAAGATTAAAAAATTAGAGATTTTTGAAACTAAATTAGAAGCAAAAAAAGAATTGACAAGAGTGAGGATGGTATCATTTTTGCTTTTACATATGCCATAGATATACATGTTTATTCTAATAGTTATCTAGATAATATAAATAGGTGTTAGGGACATAATCCTTAGAACCTTCTAGAGACAAGTTTCTAGAACCTTCTAGAAGCAAGTCTCTGGAACCTTCTAGAAGCTTCTTAGTTGGTAGAAGATATTAGGGACATAGCCCTTAGAACCTTCTAGAGATAAGTTTCTAAAACCTTCTAGAAGCAAGTCTCTGGAACCTTCTAGAAGCTTCTTAGTTAGTAGAAGTTGCTTGAGAAGCTTCCTAAATAGAAGTATATATTGGAATTGAGGTTGAAGAGTTCTTCAGTCTCGACAACACATCTCTTGGAGCTCTAGCTCACCTCTCCGGTATTGTTCTCATCTCATTAATCTAGTTCTTGCCAGTTCTTCTTGAACTTCTTGTTAGATCTCGAGTTTGTATTTTTGTGTCCATGATAGTTTGTCGAGACTTCACTCACCTCAGATATCAGAGCTAGTTTCTTCTTTGTTAGAGTGTGGATTACCCCTCTGCTTGGAAGTGTACTAGCATTTTAGAGGTTGCGGATTACCCACCTCTAAACTGATACTTCTTTTGTTACAATATTGGAGTCTTATTCTTCTTGAAGAGAGTGGATTATCCCTTTTCTTGAAGCTCTTAAGGCATTTTAGAGGTTGCGGAGTACCCTCCTCTAAACCAATATTGTCTTCTTGTAGAGTCATTTCTGTCCTTCTCTTAGAATGGCCGGGGGCCAAGACATTAGTATGACAGAAAGTTTGGAGTCTAAGTTGGATGCTATCATGAATGCCTTTGCTACGTTATCGCAAAGAACTATAGAGATTGAAGGAGTCGTGGCAAGGCTTCATAATGATGGAGCATCTGGGATGGCACAATCTATGTTGCACCAGCCTCAAACTTCTGCACTTGGAGAAGCAACTTTGCCTCAGGTTCGACAAGCACCACTCGTTCTACAACATAAGGAGCCCCGAGTTAGCCTTCCGAACAAGTTCGATGGTACGCATTCCAAGTTTCAAGGATTCGTCAACCAAATCAGGTTGATAACAGTTTTACAGCGCAAATGCTATCCAACGGAGGAGTCACGTATTGGGCTTGTTAGAACCTTATTTACAAGACAAGCTCTATCATGGTTTGCTCCTTTGTTTGAGAAACGATCGTCCATATTAAACAACTTTGAAACCTTTTTGGAGGCGTTTGCAAAAGCATTTGGTGAACACGACAAGGTTTGATGGGCTACAACAAAGATCTGGTCACTACGACAAGGGATGCACTCTACATCAGTCTATGCATCGGACTTCAGGCAATTAGCATGCGACATCAATTAGGACGAAGAAGCATTGATGAGTCAATTCTATTGGGATTTAAGGGACGATGTGAAGGATTTGCTGTTAACTCTTCCTGATCCGCAAACGCTAAACGAAGCTATTAGCCAAGCTGTGAAGTGTGATAACCGCCTATTCCAATGTCGCCAAGACCAACGTTCAAGACAACATACGGTTCGCCACGCCCCAACTATGTCGGCAAGCAGCGTGAATTCACATTGAGAGGTAGAAGATATGCAAATTGATGTGGTACGTGTCAAATTCCTTACTCTAGAAGAAAAAAAGCGGCATATGGAGGAAGGTCTATGCTTGTATTGCGGTGAAGAAGGCCACAAAATTAGAAACTGCCCCAAGAAGCAAAATCGACATATTGTCAAGACTAGGAGCACGTTTATTCAGGAAAACGAGGATGCCCAACCACAATAGGAACCGTGCGGCTGGATAGTGAAATATTGCAACAACAACCAGGTTCCTTTCTTTCCGCTCAACCTGCCCTTTGTTTTATAATCTCTTTACTTATTGGCCCTCAGAAACTGAGAACCTTAGCATTATTAGATTCAAGAGCATCTTAGACGAAGAATTAGCGAAGCATCATAAGATCCCTTTAGTACAAAAATCCAAACCTGTTCACGTTGAGGTCATAGATGGACGACCTTTATTGTTTGGTAGTGTCACCCATGAATCAGAACCTATAGAAGTGACATTTAAGGGCCATAGTAGTCATATTATTTTTAATATTATTAGAACCCCATCAAATTCTATTATTCTTAGTCTTTCCTGGTTGGAAAAGCATAATCCATGCATAGATTGGAAGTTGCAAAAGATGACCTTTCCCACAAAACCACCCGAGAGCAAGCCTAGTAGAAAATCCTGAATAGAGAAATCCTTATTTATTGGAGCAAGAGCATTTATAAGATCGTCCAAGGAAGGCACACCGTTTGTCATTTATGCGGCTCCAACTACCGGAGAGAAGATCTCGACAGTATGTATATTGGAGCAATATAAGGATTTTAAAGATATGTTTCAAAAGAAAAATGCCGACACGCTATCGAAATACAGACCATATGATTGTGCCATAGACTTACAGGAAGGAGCACAACCGCCTTTTGGTCCAATCTACAATCTATCGCAGACGGAGTTGGCGGAGTTGTGGAAGTACATCGACGAGAATCTAGCCAAGAACTTCATCCGTCATTCAAAATCATCAACTAGAGCACCCATCTTATTTGTGAAGAAGAAAGATGGCTCATTGTGGATGTGCGTGGACTATCGAGGCCTCAACAAGGTAACAAAGAAGAATCGTTACCTGTTACCCTTGATTTCTGGTCTCTTAGAACAACTTGGACGTACAAGGATCTTTACAAAAATTGATCTAAGGGGAGCCTATAACCTCGTACGAATTAAGGAAGGAGATGAGTGGAAGACAACATTCCGTATAAGGTATGGCCATTTTGAGTATAATGTCATGTCCTTTGGTCTTACCAATGCTCCAACGGTCTTTCAACATATGATGAATGATATTTTTTGAGAGTACCTTGATGATTTTGTTGTCATCTATTTGGATGATATTTTGATATTCTCTAAAAATGAGGAAGAGCATGAAAAGCACGTTCGTTTGGTCTTGGAGAAACTACGCGAGCGAGGACTATATGCCAAATTGGAGAAGTGTTTATTTCACCAAATAGAGATGGAGTTTTTGGGATTCGTTGCGACTACGGAAGGCTTGAAGATGGATCCCAAGAAGGTGGAAGCAATCATGTCCTAGGAGGTTCTGAAGATGGTGAGAGACATACAATGCTTTCTTGGCTTTGCCAACTTCTATCGGATCTTCATCAAGAATTACTCTCAAGTTGCTGCTTCTTTCACTCGGTTGACATGCAAGGATAAGCTGGAATGGGGACCTCTACGGAGAAGACGTTTCAAGACCTGAAGACCGCATTTATTACGGCTCCAATCTTGGTACATCCAGACTTTACAAAAGCCTTTTATTTAGAAACTCATGCTTCGGATTTTGCTTTGGGAGCTGTACTTTCACAAATGGGAAAAGACAAGAAGCTCCATCCGGTTGCATTCTATTCTCGAAAGTTCTCTGCTGCTGAAATCAATTATGAGATCTACGATAAGGAACTTCTTGCTATATTAGATTCTTTCCAAGAATGGCGTTATTTTCTTGAAGGAGCTGCATACCCAGTGACCGTATATACAGATCACAAGAATTTGGAGTCTTTCATGTCGGCTCGAGTTCTAAATCGACGTCAAGCTCGATAGAGTATGTTGCTATCTAGGTTCGATTTTGTTACCACTTATCGACCTGGAAAGTAGCAAGGACTATCTGATGCCTTATCGAGGAGATCGTATCTTGTACCAAAGGTTGGAGAAGCAGCGTTTGATCAATAATGTACGAAGTCGTTGAAGCTAGAGCAATTTTGGCTTTGCGCTACTATTGTGCCAATTGATGCTGACTTCTTGAAACAGGTACGTGCCGCGACGATTAAAGATTCAGTAGCCATTGATATCAAGCAGCATGCCAATGAAAAAAAATTCAAGGTGGAGGGAGATCTTTTATACTTTGAGGAGTGGTTGTATATCCCAAAAGGACTAGCACGACTCCAAGTCCTTTAATCTCGCCACGATTTTCCAAGTGCGGGATATTTTGGATTCAACAAGACCTTGGAGCTTATTTCTCGAGATTTTTGGTGGCTCCAAATGTCGAAGGATGTGAAAGATTTTGTTCTCTCTTGCGACATCTATTCAAGATTCAAAAATCCTCGACATCGCCCTTATGGACTCCTACAGCCATTGCCGATTCCATGTCGACCATGGTCTTCAGTTTCTATGGACTTCATCACAGACCTTCCATCATCGAACTCATTTGACAACATCATTGTCGTGGTAGATCGGCTTACAAAGATGGTGCACTTTGTTCCTTGCAAGAAGACATTGTCTAGTGAAGTCACAGCAAGGCTCTTTCTCGACAATGTGTATCGATATCATGGACTACCAGATGATATCATATCAGATCGAGGAACCCAGTTTGTATCAAAGTTTTGGAGATCTCTCTTTGAGATACTGAAGGTGGATATCAAGCTTTCTTTGGCTTTTCATCCTCAAACTGACGGCCAAACGGAACGGATGAACCAAGTCTTGGAACAATATTTATAATGCAGCATCAACTATCAGCAAGCCAATTGGACCACATATCTGCCGCTAGCTGAGTTTGCATATAATAACATCCTCCATGCGTCGACTCAATACACGCCATTCTTTTCCAACTATGGGTATCATCCGAAGCTTGATTTATTGAGTCCGTCAACAAATAATAATCTAGCAGGTGAAGGATTTGCAAAACAACTATCAGAGCTTCAAAATACGTTGAAGCTTCAATTACAATCTGCTCAAGAATCCTACAAGGCGTCTGTAGATAGATTTCGAAATCAAGTACCTACTTTCAAAATTGGAGATAAAGCATGGCTTCTTCGATGGAATATCAAGACCAAGCGACCATGTGATAAGTTGGACTATCGAAGATTGGGACCATTTATCATCCAGAAGCAAATCAATCCAGTGGCGTATCGTCTGGAATTACCAGCTTCTATGAAAGTACATCCAGTCTTTCATGTTTCTCTGTTAGAGCCTTATCGAGAGTCGTCTTTTCCTAGAAGAGTACAATGTCCGCCACCTAGTATTGAGATTGAGAACCACGAAGAATACGAGGTTGAAAAGGTATTGGATTCACGACGAAGGTGGGGCAAGTTGGAGTATCTTGTTCATTGGTGCGGCTACGACATTAATGAGCGAACATGGGAGCCAGATGAAAATCTCGCCAATGCGCCACAAAAAGTACAAGAGTTTCATCAACAACATCCTCATAAACCTAACCGATTTGATGATAGCTTCCTTCTGAAGCTTGCTCACTTAAGAATATAAGAAAGGGAGAGAGCACCACCAAAATTCGTAGTTGATGTAGTTATTTTCTCCAAGATAAAATAGAATTTTTTCAGTAGCCATAGTTTGGTCTTCTGATATGGATAGCCAAGAGATAGATACTATTCCAGTCAGATTATCTCAAACGACTAGCTCACAAAGGCGACTCCGAGATGAAGAACCGCCTACACCACGACGACGACGATAGAGGATAACTGTCACGGACATACATATAATTACCTATATGAATAGATAAAAGTATGTAAAAGTAGGTTAATTGTGAAATATCTTCTAGAGAAGCTTCTTTGAAGCTTCATAGACGCTGCTTTGACTTTATAGGAGTCTATAGTTGACTTTTAGGTTAAAAACTTGGTCAACAAGTTAGCCATGTGCCACGCATGTTGGAAGCTTAAAGAACAAGCTAACTACGTGGTCCATCCATAGAAAACTTGCCTTGCAAGCAAAGGCATGTGGCCTAGAAAGTCAACATATATTGGAGGTCTTATAGAACATCGCCACGTGGCTTCTAGTTAGATAGTATATATAGAGGCAAGAGTGAAGCCCTCTTCACTCTTGTCAACTCCTTTCTTGCTTCTAGTCTAGTTTCAAGGGTCTCTAGTTTTCTTGTATTTTGGCAATAGCCATTCCAGTTTCTTTCTTAATATACATATTTCTATTTTGTCCTATTTCTTTTTTGAGAAAAGTCTCACTTACTCTTTAGCTTTCATCGAGTTCTTGTCCTTGACAGATTGACAAGAGTACACTTACAATATTAGAGCTTTGTCTTTTCTTGATTAAGAGTGGATTACCCCTTTTTCTTGATAAGACATAAGCGCATTAGAAGTTGCGGATTACCCTCTTTTAAACTGATATTGTTCTTAGTATTTTCTTTGTTATCAATTCCTCTCTTCTATTTTGAGCGTTATTAGACATCTTCTCTTTTCTAAGTGCTACTATGGCAGAGCTTGTTGAAATGAAGAGTGCAATGGCACAGATGCAAGAACAATTGAGGGAGTTAATACTTGCGATGCATCAACTCAATTTACCACCACAAGGAGCAACAAGAATGGTAGGAAGTGAAGATATAGAGATGATTGGGGCTGCTTCAACATCTGCACCAAACCATGTCCCTTCTCTCAGAATGGAACATCCTTCGAGTGTTAGAGAATCGAGAGTTGCCTTGCCCGAGAAGTTTGATGGTACCAGATCCAAGTTTCGAGGATTCATCAATCAGGTCCAACTAGTGATTGAACTTCAACCCCAGAGCTATCCAACTCCAGGGTCACAAGTTAGATTCATTGGTACACTTCTTTCAGGTTCAGCATTGTCATGGTTTTCATCTTTTCTTGAACGACGAGATCCAATATTGGATAATCTGGAGGCTTTTTTGGCGGAGTTTCGATCCATGTTTGGAGAACATGATGCAATTCGTGTTGCAACCAACAAGATCCGTATTTTGCGACAAGGCAATCGATCAGTAACATTATATGCTTCGCAATTTCGACAACTTGCAACTGATATCAAGTGGGATGATGCCGCACTTGTGAGTCAATTTTTCTACGGATTACAATATGAGGTAAAGAAATTGATGCTTAATTTACCTGATCCTCAAACATTGAGTCAAGCAATTGACTTTGCTGTGAAGTGCGACAATCGACTTTTTGAATTTCGATCCGAGAGTCGCACAAGTGGGCCTCAACGTTACTACAATTCAATGGCAACACCGACGTCTCCTCAATACATACCTTCAGAAGTAGAGGATATGCAAATTGATGCGGTACGTTTCAAACCTCTTACTGAGCAAGAAAAGTCTCGTCGTCGACAAGAAGGATTGTGCTTATATTGTGGAGAACCTAAGCACACTGCTCAACATTGTCCAAGGAAGCGACGCAACTACAAAATGAGGAGTACGGCTGTCAAAGAAGACAGTATGTCGGAAAACGAGTACGTCCAGTTACAATAGGGACCGTGCGGCTGGAATCTTGTACAACTTCTAATGAAGGTCCTATCCTCTCCTCAGAACCATCTCCTTGTTTTATAATAGATGTGCGTTTAGGACCTAATAATTACAAAGCCTCTGCCTTGGTAGATTCAGGAGCCTCATCTTGTTTTTTAGATGAAGAATTTGCTAGATGTCATAGAATATCATTAATACAAAAAACTAAACCTGTACACGTAGAAGTCATAGATGGTCGTCCGTTGTCTTCTGGAGATGTAACTCACGAAACACTTCCTGTAGATGTAGTAATAAATGGTCATAGTAGTTGCGTAATTTTTAATATAATTAGATCTCCCTCTAATCCAGTTATTTTAGGCTTATCATAGTTAGAAAAGTATAATCCTCGAATAGATTGGATTTCTCGTAAACTTGATTTTCCTCAGAGCATTAGTAACAGTTCTATTAACCAAGTAAAAAACCATGAGTCTAGTATAGTAAAACTCGCACCTATAGGTGCAAAAGCATTTATACACGCAGCAAAAGAAGGATCAACTTTTGCTATTTATGCTGCACCTATTTCTGAAAGCGTAAAGACTTCAAGTGGCATTCCAAGTCAATATCAGGATTATCAAGACGTTTTTGAGAAAAAGAATGCAGATATTCTTCCTGAGCATCGCCCATACGATTGTTCAATCGATCTCAAGGAAGGAACTCAGCCACCATTTGGACCAATTTACAGTTTATCGCAAGATGAGTTGGCTGAACTCAAGACATATATTGACGAGAATTTAGCGAAGAATTTCATACGCCATTCAAAATCTCCAGCAGGAGTTCCAATTTTATTCGTAAAGAAAAAAGATGGATCTTTACGAATGTGTGTTGACTATCGAGGACTCAACAAGATCACAATCAAGAACAGGTATCCATTACCTTTGATATCAGGACTCCTTGACCAGTTAAATCAAGCTAAGATCTATACAAAAATAGATCTAAGAGGAGCATATAATCTAGTACGGATCAAAGAAGGAGATGAATGGAAGACTGCGTTTCGAACCAGGTATGGGCATTTTGAATATAATGTCATGCCTTTTGGACTCACGAATGCACCAGCTGCTTTTCAACATCTCATGAATGATGTATTTCGTGAATTCTTAGACAATTTTGTCGTCTGCTACCTAGACGATATCCTGATTTATTCTAAGAATGTTGAAGAACATGAAATACATGTTCGTCAAGTATTACAAAAACTCAGAGATGCAGGATTGTACGCCAAGATAGAAAAGTGTGTATTTCACACTACTCAAGTTGACTTTTTAGGATACATCATTTCAAATGATGGTCTTATGATGGATTCTAAGAAAGTCCAAACAATCATGGATTGGAAGATTCCAAAGACTGTAAGAGATGTCCAATGTTTCTTGGGATTTACCAATTACTATCGGATCTTCATCAAAGACTTCTCACGAGTTGCAGCTCCACTTACACGCTTGACTAGTAAAGATAAATTCCAATGGAATCAAGAAGCGGAAGCAGCATTTGAAGCCTTGAAGACATCGTTTGTCTCTGCACCAGTCTTATATCGTGTTGACTTTTCCAAGGCATTTTTTATGGAAACAGACGCATCGGATTTTGCCTTGGGTGCAGTTTTATTACAAATGGGAACAGATGACAAACTTCATCCGATAGCTTTTCATTCAAGAAAATTCTCAGCAGCCGAGATCAATTATGAGATCCACGATAAAGAACTTCTTGCAATCGTGGATTCTTTTCAAGAATGGCGTCATTATCTAGAAGGTGCTTCTAGTCCAGTCATTGTGTATACAGATCATAAGAACCTCGAGTATTTCATGTCAGCACGCGTGTTGAATCGTCGTCAAGCTCGTTGGAGTATGTCTTTGTCAAGATTCGACTTCATTATCACTTATCGGCCAGGAAAACAACAAGGTTTGTCCGATGCCCTATCTAGACGTTCTTATTTTGCACCAAAAGAAGGAGATGTAGCTTTTGAGCAACAAAGAACGGTCCTCTTGAAACCAGAGCAATTTCATCTCCGAGCAGTGAAATCAACATTGACTGTTGATTCAACTTTTCTCAAGCAAATCCAGTCCAGTATGTCCTCAGACCCTCTTGTTCATGATATCGAGAATAATTCTTCCAAGTCTCATGATTCTTCTAAGTTCGAGTTCAAGAATAATCTATTATATTTTGAAGGACGCCTATATGTTCCAGAAGGAAAAGCACGTTTGCGTGTTCTTCAAGCACGTCATGACTTTCCAGCAGTAGGGCACTTTGGATATAATAAGACTTTGGAACTCATATCAAGAGATTTTTGGTGGCCACAAATGTGGAAGTCAGTCAAAGACTTTGTACAATCATGTGATATTTTTTCAAGATCAAAAACTCCTCGACATCGACCTTACGGACTTCTTCAGCCATTACCTATACCAGAACAACCATGGTCTTCTGTTTCTATGGATTTCATCACAGATCTTCCAAACTCAAGATCTTATGATTCTATATTTGTGATAGTAGATCGTTTCACCAAGATGGCACATTTTATGCCATGTACAAAATCTATCACAGGTGAAGAAACAGCTAAGCTTTTCATTGATAATATCTATCGCTATTATGGATTACCTAAAGATATCATATCGGATAGGGGAACTCAATTTGTGTCGAGATTCTGGAGGACTCTTTTCAAGATTTTAAAAGTGGACATAAAGCTATCTTCAGCTTTCCATCCTCAAACTGATGGACAAACAGAGCGCGTAAACCAAGTCTTGGAACAGTATTTAAGGTGTACCATCAACTACCAACAAGATGATTGGACAAACCTTCTGCCATTGGCAGAGTTTGCTTATAATAATACGGTACATTCCTCCACGCAACAAACACCTTTCTTTGCCAATTATGGCTATCATCCACGACTTGATACTTTTGATTTTTCAAAAGTTGATAATCCTGCAGCAGAAGATATGGCAAATCGGTTGTCAGAGTTACATGCAATAATGAAGGCGCAGTTGAAGAAAGCTCAAGAACGACAAAAGGTAAATGCAGATGTATATCGTAAAGAACAACCACAACTCAACGTGGGTGATAAGGTATGGCTACTTCGTCGCAATATCAAGACCACTCGACCTTGTGACAAATTGGACTATCGTAGGCTTGGCCCCTTTTCTGTTTCTGAACAGATCAACCCAGTTGCATATCGGTTACATCTACCGGAGTCAATGAAGATCCATCCTGTATTCCACGTGTCTCTTCTTGAACCATATAAGACAGTGGATATACAAGGAAGAAGACAAATGCCATCGCCTCCTATAGAAGTAGATAATAATGAAGAATTTGAGGTGGAAGAGATATTAGACTCAAGGCGGCGCCAAAATAAGCTGGAATATCTTGTTCATTGGTGTGGATATGATATTAGTGAGCGCACATGGGAGCCATCCAGGAATCTAGCAAATGCATCAGCTAAAGTCAAAGTTTTTCATCAACGACATCCATCAAAACCAAGATGAAAACCTCTCTTATAAAAGAGACAAGATTGAGGAAGTTATGAAGGCCTCAATAGTGATTAAATAATAGGGTGGTCTTCTCGCCCTGGAATGGGACACTATCGATGGCTAAGAGGACCCATCAACTATCTTCGAAGAGAATAAAGATCAGAGTATGTAGCAAATACAATTCGCCGCATATTAGATTTTCTCAATATATAATCACCGCTCCTCGTGGAACTCGTCCCTAGAAGGGGGGGTAATGTCACGGACATACATATAATTACCTATATGAATAGATAAAAGTATGTAAAAGTAGGTTAATTGTGAAATATCTTCTAGAGAAGCTTCTTTGAAGCTTCATAGACGCTGCTTTGACTTTATAGGAGTCTATAGTTGACTTTTAGGTTAAAAACTTGGTCAACAAGTTAGCCATGTGCCACGCATGTTGGAAGCTTAAAGAACAAGCTAACTACGTGGTCCATCCATAGAAAACTTGCCTTGCAAGCAAAGGCATGTGGCCTAGAAAGTCAACATATATTGGAGGTCTTATAGAACATCGCCACATGGCTTCTAGTTAGATAGTATATATAGAGGCAAGAGTGAAGCCCTCTTCACTCTTGTCAACTCCTTTCTTGCTTCTAGTCTAGTTTCAAGGGTCTCTAGTTTTCTTGTATTTTGGCAATAGCCATTCCAGTTTCTTTCTTAATATACATATTTCTATTTTGTCCTATTTCTTTTTTGAGAAAAGTCTCACTTACTCTTTAGCTTTCATCGAGTCCTTGTCCTTGACAATAACGAGTAACCGATCACTGGTGATTGTATTTGAGACTGAGCCTACTTACGACGGTCAGCCAGAAGGCGTGTTTGCAGGACAATTTCATAATGAGGACACGGAAGTTCATGCTTGGTCAGAAGTTGAAGGAGTGGGCCACTACCATTGGCTTCAAGGGCCGATGAACCACTTATCTCATGAACAATAGTTGGAGTTCATAGCAGACGTTATGCGATAGATCTTCATTTTCTTACGTTGGTACTGATTAACAATAACATTGCTTCTCAGAGACCTCGAAGCTAAAGGAGGGGGTGATGTTAGGGACATAATCCTTAGAACCTTCTAGAGACAAGTTTTTAGAATCTTCTAGAAGCTTCTTAGTTGGTAGAAGATATTAGGGACATAGCCCTTAGAACCTTCTAGAGATAAGTTTCTAGAACCTTCTAGATGCAAGTCTCTGGAACCTTCTAGAAGCTTCTTAGTTAGTAGAAGTTGCTTGAGAAGCTCCCTAAATAGAAGTATATATTGGAATCGAGGCTGAAGAGTTCTTCAGTCTCGACAACACATCTCTTGAAACTCTAGCTCACCTCTTTGGTGTTGTTCTCATCTAATTAATCTAGTTCTTACCAGTTCTTCTTGAACTTCTTGTTAGATCTTGAGTCTGTATTTTTGTATCCGTGACAATAGGTAGAAATAAATAATAGTAGATTAATTCCATAATATCTTTAAAATAAGCTTTTTAAAAGTTTCATAGATATAATTTCATCTTTATACATATCTATAAGTGATTGATAGATTAAAAACTTGGCAAATAAGCTAACCACATGTTGTACGTATTAGTACCTTGTTATACAAGCTAACAATGTAGCATATACATAAACACTTGCCTTGCAAGTTAAAATATGTATCTTGCAAATTAAACATATATTGAAAGTCCTACAGAATGTCACCATATAGCTCTTAGATAGATAGTATATATAAAAGCAAGTCTGAAGCTTTTTTTATTCTTATCAATTCTATTCTCACTTCTAATCTAAATTCTAGGATCTTTAGTTTTCTAGACTTTTGGCAATAATTATCATAGTTTTTTTAGTATATATATATATATATATATATATATATATATATATATATATATATATATATATATATAATTTTATCATCTTTTTTTTCGAAAAAAGTCTCACTTATTCATTTGCTTTTATCAAGTTCTTATCCTTAAAAAATTAAGAAGAATATACTTACAATCTCAAAGCTTTATCATTTTTTGATTAAGAATAAATTATCCATTTTTTTTAATAAGATAGAAGCATATTAGAAATTATAGATTAAATTCTTCTTAATTGATATTATAGTTAGTAGTTTTTATTATTTTTAAGTCTTTTTTTCTACTTATCTTAAATAATATTAGATTTTTTTTCTTTTTCTAGTATTATTATAATAAAAACTATTGAAATAAAGAATGGAATGATTACCAAAAATATAAATATTTATTCTAATAATTATCTAAATAATATAAATAAATAGAAATAAGTAAAAATAGATTAATTCAATAATATCTTATAGATGCAATTTCACCTTTATACATGTCTAAAAATGATTGATAGGTTGAACACTTGACCAAAAAATTAGCTACATATCATATGTCTTGATAACTTGTGGTATAAGCTAACTATGTGGTGTACATATAGGAAAGTGGCATTACAAGTTAAGATATTTGTCTTGCAAATTAGATACATGTTCGAGGTCTTACAAAATGTTGCCATGTAACTCTTAGTTAAATAATATATATAGAGGCAAGAGTAAAGCCTTCTTCATTCTTATCAATTTCTTTCTTGCTTCTAGTCTAGTTTTAAGGGTCTTTAGTTTTCTTATCTTTTGGTAATAGCCATTTTAATTTCTTTTGAATATACATACTTTATTATTTATATATATTTTTTATCTTTCTTTAAAAAAAGTCTTATTTGTTTATTTGTCTTTATCAAGTTCTTGTCCTTGACAAATTAGCAAGAGTATCCTTATAATATCAAAGATTTATCTTTTCTTGATTAAGATTGGATTACCTTTTTTTTTTTGACAAGATATAAGCATATTAGAAGTTGTGGATTATCCTCTTCTAAATTGATATTATTTTTATTATTTTTTTTGTTTTCAAGTCATCTCTTTTTTATATCTTAAGAAATATTAGACATTTTTTTTCTTTTAGTGTTATCATAACAAAGCTTTTTGAAATAAAGAGTACAATAGTACAAATATAAGAACAATTAAAAGAATTAATGCTTGTGATATATCAACTCAATTTACCACCATAAGAAGTAATAACATTGATAGGAAGTGAAGATATAAAAATGATTGGAGCTACTTTAATATTTGCACCAAAGTATACTACTTCTTTTGTCATAGAACACAATTTTAGTATTAAAAAATAAAAAGTTGCCTTGCTCAAGAAGTTTGATGGCAGAATATCAAAGTTTTGAGGATTCATTAATTAAGTATATCTTGTGATTGAACTTCAACTCCAAAGCTATTCAATTCTATGATTTTAAGTTAATTTTATTAAAACATTACTTTCAAAATTTGCATTATCATGGTTTTCATCTTTTTTGAAATAATGAGATATAATATTCAATAATTTGGAGGTTTTTTTGATAGAATTTTAATGTATGTATAGAAAACATGATGTAATTTGTATTGCAACCAATAAGATTTGTACTTTGAAATAAGGTAATTAATTTACAATCTTATATACTTCACAATTTTGACAACTTGCAACTAATATCAAGTGAGATAATGTTGTAATTAATAGTCAATTTTCTTATAAATTATAATATGAGGTAAAAAAATTGATGTTCAATTTACTAAATCCTCAAACATTGAATTAAGCACTTGACTTTGTTGTGAAGTGTCACAATTGAATTTTTAAATTTTGATCTAAGAGTTGCACAAATAGACGTCAACATTTATATAATTCAATAGCCTTACCATCACCTTCTCAATATATATATTTGAAAGTAAAAGATATATAAATTGATACAATATATTTCAAATCTCTTATTAAGCAAAAAAAGACTTATTGTTGATACGAAAGATTGTGCTTGTATTATAGAGGACCTAAGTATGTTGTTTAATATTATCCAAAGAAATGACATAACTACAAAATGAGGAGTATGGTTGTCAAAGGAAATAATATGTTGAAATATCAACTAATGGTTATAGTAGCTATATAATATTTTAAAATATTAGATCTTTTTCTAATCTAATCATTTTAGATTTATCATAGTTAAAAAAATATAACCCTCAAATAGATTAGATTTCTTGTAATCTTGACTTTTTCAAGAATATAACTTCAAGTGTTATTAATCAAATAAAAAATTATAAGTTTAGAGTAATTAAATCCATATATATAGATGCAAAAGAAGAATCACCTTGTATTATTTATGCCACACTTGTTTCTAATAGTGGAAAGACTTCAAGAAGCAATTCAAGCCAATATGAAGATTATTAAGATATTTTTGAGAAGAAGAATGCAATGAAAATAAATACATCAAACTTTGCCTTGAGTACTATATTGTCACAAATGAGAGTAAATGACAAATCCTATTTGGTAGCCTTTTATTCTAAGAAATTTTCAAGAGCCAAAATTAGCTATAATATCTATAACAAAGAATTTCTTATAATTATAGATTTATTTCGAGAATGATATTATTATTTAGAAGATGCTTCTAGTATAGTTATTATATATATAAATCATAAGAATTTCAAGTATTTCATGTGAGCATATGTTTTGAATTGTTGCCAAGTTCGTTGAAGTGTGTCTTTATTAAAATTTGATTTTAAGTTTATTTATTGCTTAAAAAAATAATAAGGTATATTAAATTCATTTTTTAGAAGATCTTATCTTATATCAAAAATAGAAGATATAACTTTTAATTAGCAACAAACCATTTTCTTAAAGCTATAGCAATTTTATCTTCAAGCAATGAAATCAAAATTAATTGTTGATTTAATTTTTTTAAGCAAGCTCATTCAAATATGCCTTCTAATCTTCTTATTTATAATATTAAGATAAATTCTTCAAAATTTTATAATACTTTAAAATTTAAATTCAAGAATAATTTATTCTTTTTTGAAGAGCTCTTATATGTTTTAAAGAATGAAACACAATTATGTATTCTTCAAACTTGTCACAAATTCCTATCAACATGACATTTTGAAAACATCAAGACTTTGAAGTTGATATCTAGAGATTTTGGTGGCCTCAAATATAGAAGGCAATTAAAAACTTTATACAATCATATGGCATTTGTTCAAGTTCAAAAACTCCTTGTTATTGACTTTGTGGACTTCTTTAGCTATTATCTATTCCAAAACAACTATAGTTTTTTGTATCTATGGATTTTATAATTGATCTTTTAATCTCAAGTTTTTACAATTCTATATTTGTGATTATAGATCATTTCACCAAAATGGCACATTTTTTTCCATGTAAAAAATCTATTACAAGTTAAGAAATAATTAAGCTTTTTTTTGACATCTATCACTATCATTTAGGATATTATATCAAATAAAAAAACTTAATTTGTATCAAGATTTTGAAGAACTATTTTTAAGATTTTGAAGATGGATATAAAACTATCTTTGTTTGTTTGTTTGTTTTTTTTTTTTTTTCAAATTGATGGACAAATGGAATGCATAAGTTAAGTTTTGAAGTAATATTTAATGTATATTATCAATTACCAATAAGATGATTGGACAATTTTTTTGCTAATAGCAAAGTTTACTTATAATAATAGGGTACACTCATGTATTCATTAAACACCTTTCTTTGCTAATTATGATTACTATCTACAACTTAACACTTTTGGCTTTTTAAAATTTGATAAACTTACAGAAAAAGATTTAACAAATCATTTATTTGAGTTACATACAACAATAAAGGCATAATCAAAAGAAACTCAAGATAAAAAAAAAAAAAAAAAAAAAAAAAAAACAATAGAGATGTACATAATAAAGAACAACTTCAATTCTATATTAACAATAAGATATAATTACTTTGTTGTAATATCAATACTATTTGCTCATGTGATAAGTTGAATTATTGTAGACTTAAATTATTTTCTATATGTGAACAAATCAATCTAATTTTGTATTGGTTACATCTATTAGAGTCTATGAAGATCCATCCCATATTTTATATGTCTTTTTTTTAGTCATATTAAACAAAAATTATTCCAAGAAAAAGACAAATGCCACGACCTCCATAATGGTGGATAATAATTAATAATTTGAGGTAGAAGAAATCGTTGAAGCAAACAAAGAATCTTGTAAATGCAATAGAGAAGGTCATTTTTTTATTTATTAATGGCATCCATCAAAAATAAGATGAAAAGTCAAACAAATCTTTATTCTAAAAAAATGATATTAAATAAAGATTGGATTCTATCTTCTATCTTTTATTGTAATTTCTTTGTATTAGTAATGCTAATGAAATAGACAATCAACAATTAGCAGATTCAACTCAAGAGCTATCGTTTGCTGACTTATTAGTGTCATGTTATGTATATTCTTGCTTAAGAATGCTCCAAGCATCTATTTGTATAAGGTAAATAAAAATGCAACAACAAAATCCTATCAAGTCTAATAAAGTCTTACATGAACTTTAAATAATCTCTAATAATCTTAATTAAATTTAATCAATCAAAAAAATAAATAAAAATTAATTATTTATAATTTTTTTTAAAATTTAAATAATATTTAAAAATATTAAAAATATTAAATTCGAAATAAATCTTAAATAAATCCTAATTAAATTCTAATAAAACTTTAATCAAACCTTAATCAAATTTTAAACTTTAGAGCAATCTTAATAAAAATTTAATGAATTTTAATAAAATCTTGATCAAATATAAGATCAAATTTAAATAAACTCCTAATAAAATCTTAATCAAATTCTAATCAAATCCTAAACTAAATCCTAAACTAAATCCTAATTATATCTTAAAAAAATCCTTAAAAAATCTTAAATCTTAAATCAAAATTAATTGGATCTTAAATCCTAAATCAACCATAATCAATTTGTAATCAAATCCTAAATCTTAAATATAATCTTAATAAATCCTATAATAGATTGAAATCTCAATTATTAATAATTTAATCATTGATGGTAACTAAACTTTTTACACTTTTCAAAAACTAAATTAGCAACAACTATAAATTTTTTTGAAGAAAATTGAACATATCAATTAGAAGATAACCTCTAAAATTTATTCAAATATTGGCCGGCTTCTTGCTTCAACCTTGATGCTGATATTTTAGACCCAAAATCTTTTAATTTCACTATTTAATAGATTTCAAATATTTCAAAATTATTAGAAGTCAAGTTTATTACTTGTGTGAAAAAATTTCATCCAATTTAATTGGCAGATTGATAGATATCTTAGAAATTATCATTAGTCCTCTAAATTCCAATTCCTAAGACTTCAATATATTTGAGCTTCAATAAATTTTACAAAAATTATTAGATTAATTTTAAATTTATAAAATAGATTATAGATAATAAATACTTAATTACAAAATTTTACTTATTGATAATCTATAATTTTTACACAAATATCTAAAGTACATATTCTTTAAATTTCTCAAAATCCAAAGTCACTTAAAAACAATTCTAACTTTGTAAAGACTTTATGAAGTTATTATACACTTAAATCACTTCAAAGTAATGCCCAAAGAATTTTTTTCTTGTTTTTTCTCAAATCTCATTCTTTAATCAAGTAAAGAGCCCTAAAATTATTATAGATATGTAATTTTAATCTATGAGATTTGATTTTGATCTTAGTTCACAACTAATCTTCTTCAAATATCAATTCTTTATATTTTGAGGTAATTTTTACTAAAATCTATTCTTAATCTTTTCCTAAAAATATTTATATTAATTATTTATCTCATTTACTTTGATTTGACTTATTTATGCCTCTACAAAGTAAGTAGTTCTTTTTACAAAAAAGTAGCATTTACTTTTGCATTATTTTTTAAAATTTTTTTTTATTATATCTTTCTATTAGTTTCTTCTATTATAACATCTATATTTTTATTTTTTTTACTATATAGTCAATTTACAACACGACACCAAACAAAACATTATAATTGTTATAATTTTTAAGATAATAAAATACAAATGAAGATCCTTAAGAATAAAATATTCTTTCTTGAATAGATTATGACATACAATGCATTTGATATAACAACCTTAAAAGAAAATTTTGATGTTTGGTAATTTTATTGGAGGTAGAAATGATTCTTGATGGTGTTACAAATATTTTATTTGAAGAATGTTATAAAGGCTTCAATAATGAGCAAATATCAAGGTGGTCTTCTTGCCATAGAATGGAACATTATTGGTAGTTGAGAGGACCTATCAACTACCTTCAAAGAGAACAAAGATTAGAGTATGTCACAAATACAATCTGCTACTTCTTATACTTCATCAACATGTGATCACCACTCTTCATGAGACTAGTTTCTAAAAAAAAGAGAGCTTTATAGAAGCTTCATAGACATAATTGTATCTTTATACATATCTAAAAGTGATTGATAGTTTGAATATTTGGCCAACAAATTGGCTACATATTATATATATTGATAATTTATGATACAAGCTAAATATGTAGTACACATATAGGAAACTTGTCTTGTAAGTTAAGACATGTATTGGACGTCCTACAAAATGTCGCCATATAGCTCTTAGTTAAATAATATATATATAGTAAGAATGAAGCCTTGTTCATTCTTGTCAATTCCTTTCTTATATCTAATCTAGTTTTAAGGGTCTCTAATTTTCTTGTCTTTTGACAATAGCCATTTTAATTTCTTTTGAATATATATACTTTTTTATTTCTATTTTTTATCTTTTTTTGAGAAAAATCTCACTTATTTATTTTCCTTCATCAAATTCTTGTCCTAAATAATGACACTAATATAATTATAATTGATGGAATTAATAC
This sequence comes from Physcomitrium patens, assembly GCF_059467195.1. Lineage (NCBI taxonomy): Eukaryota > Viridiplantae > Streptophyta > Bryopsida > Funariales > Funariaceae > Physcomitrium > Physcomitrium patens. The sequence continues at coordinate 1,739,250 of NC_143416.1, read as the reverse complement.
TTGTGATCCATCAACTCAATTTATTTATAAAAAAAAGTAATAAGATTGTCAAGAATTATAGAGGTGATTAGAACTACTTTAATATCTTCACAAAATCATGCTACTTTTTTATCGTAGAACACAATTCTAATATTATAAAATCAAAAATTTTCTTTTCTAAGAGATTTGATGACACGAGATTAAAGTTTTGAAGATTCATTAATTAAGTATAACTTGTGATTGAATTTCAAATTAATAGCTATTCAATTTTAAGATCATAAGTTAGATTTATTAAAATTCTATTTTTAGATTTTATACTATTATAATTTTTTATCTTTTTTTAAACAATGAGGTCCAATATTAGATAATTTAGAAGTATTTTTAATAGAATTTTGATCCGTGTATGAAGAATATGATGTAATTTTTATTCCAATCAACAAGATCCATATTTTCTAATAAGGCAATTGATTTATTATGTTATATGCTTTATAGTTTTGAAAACTTGTAAGTAATATGAAGTGAAATAATGTTATATTAATAAGCCAATTTTTTTATAGATTATGATATGATGTAAAGAAATTGATGCTCAATTTATTAAATCTTCAATCATTGAATAAAAAAATTAACGTTGTTGTAAAGTGGGACAATTGACTATTTGAATTTTAATCTAAAAGTCATAGAAATAGACCTCAATTTTTTTACAATTCAATAGTGATATCATCATCTTTTCAATATACATTTTTGAAAGTAGAAGATATATAAATTAATGCAATATATTTCAAATTTTTTACTAAGCAAAAAAAGACTTATTATTAATAAGAAGGATTGTATTTGTATTGTGGTGGATCTAAGCACATTTCTTAATATTTTTTAAAGAAATGATGTAACCAAAAAATAAGGAGTATGGTTGTTAAAAATGACAATATATTGAAAAATTAGTTTGTCCAGCTGTAATAGAAACTATGTAATTGAAACCTTGTATAATACCTAGCAAAGGTCTTATTCTCTTATTATGACTCTGTCTTTATTTTATAATAGATTTTAATTAAGGACCTAAATATCAAAAAGCCTCTATCTTGTTGGATTTAAGAGTCCCAATATTTTTCTTAGATAAATAATTAATTAAAAAATATAACATATTTTATTGAAAGAAATTATATTTATTAATGTAAAAATCATAGATAATTATCAATTATCTTTTAAAGATATTATTCATGAAATTCTCTTATAGAAGTGGATAATAATCTAAAGTTCAAGGTGGAAGAAGTTTTAGACTCAAGATGGCATTAAAATAGGTTAAAATAACTTATTTATTGGCATGGATGTAATATTAGTGAATGTATGTAAGAACCAACAAAGAATCTTGTAAATATTGCAAAGAAAGTCAAAACTTTTCATCAATGACATGTATCAAAATCAAAATGAAGTATCAAACAATTTCTTTCTAGAAAAAAAAATGTTCAATATCATTGTAAATTCTTTGTATTTATGATGCTAACAAGATGGAAAATCAACAACTAGCAAATGCATCTCAAGAGCATTTATTTGCTAACTTATTAGACATGACATTGTGATTGTGACAGCCTTAAAGACAACATAATTGAGATGAAGATTCTTAAGAATAACATGTTCTTCAAATAATTGGTAGGATACAAAGTTTTTGGTATTACAAATTAAGAAGAAATTCTTAATGTTTGGTGATTTTATTAAAAATAGAAACGATTTTCAATGGTATAATAAATATTTTGTTTGAAAGAAGTTACAAAGGCTTCAAGAATGATTAAATAACAAGGTGGTCTTTTCACCTTGGAATACAACATTATCAATGGCTAAGAAGACCTATCAACCATCTTTGAAAGAAATAACAATTAAAATTTATAGCAAATATAATTTGTTGCATTTTGGACTTCATCAACATATGATCATTATTTCTTATAGAACTTATCTCTAAAAAAGGAGAAGAGGGAGATAATATCATGGACATACATATTTATTCTAATGGTAATCTAAATAATATATATAGATAGAAATAGATAAAAATAGATTGATTTGATAATATCTTATAGAAAAGCTTTTTAGAAGTTTTATACATGCAATTTCATCTTTATACATATTTATAGGTGATTGATAGATTAGAAACTTGGCCAATAAGATAGCTACATATTATACATATTGATAGCTTGTGGTATAAGCTAATGCTATGGTACACATGTAAAAAACTTATCTTGTAAGTTAATACATATATTTTTCAAATTAAACACATGTTGGAGGTCCTATAAAATATCACTACATAGCTTTTAGGTAGATAGCATATATAGAGATAAGAATGAAGCTTCTTTCACTCTTATCAATTCTTTTTTGTTTCTAGTCTAGTTTAAAGGATCTCTAATTTTCTTGCTTTTTGGCAATATTCATTCTAGTTTTTTTTAATATAAATACTTTCTTATTTTTATTTTTTCATCTTTCTTTAAAAAAAATCTCACTTATTTATTTAATTTCATTAAATTTTTTACTTCAATAATATACTCTATTTGGTTGATATTTATGTGGTAATGTTCTATAGGACTTTCAATACATATCTATCTTATAAGATAAGTTTTCTATATATGCATTGTATGGCCAACTTGTACCATAAGTGGCCAACATGTGCAATACATGGCCAACTTATTTATCAAATTTGTAACCTATCAATCACCTACAAAGACATGTAAAGTCAAATTTGTATCTATGAAGCTTCTAAAAAGCTATACCACAAGACATCATATAATTTACATATTTTCACATATTTCTATCTAATTTTTCTTATTTAAATAAATATTAGAATTGATTGTATTTGTGATATTAATTCTTTTTTTTTCTCTTTTCTTTCAAAAACAAATTCTAAGAAGAAGAATGAGTACATGTTGAAAAAATCTAAAATATAATAAATTATATATTACATTGATTCTAATCTTTATTTCTTTCAAAGATAGTTTATAGGTTTTTTTAACTATCAATAGTATTTTATACAAGGATGAAAAGATTAGCTTGTAATTTGATCATTTTTAAGCCTTCATAACTTTTTTTTAATAAAATATTATAGAAAGGGTAGAAATTTATTTTTGTAAGATATTGGTAAAGTAGATTAATCATTCCTAAGATTGTCAATTTAGTAGTATGGGTGATTGAATAAGTTGTGAAAAACGGTTAAGTAGGAAATGATGGTTAGAATCTGGAATTTCAAAAGTAAAGCATAAGTAAGTTGAAGAAGATATTGTAAGGGCCAAATTGTGATAGTCATGAACTACAGTAAGCTTGATGCTATGTCTTTGTTTCTTTGTTGTTGAAGAGTAATGGATAGTTTTTGAATACTGAGAAGTGAATCTATGGAATAAATTAGGGATTGATTTATGAATTATTAATTATGTAATTGGAATACTATGTGATTGAATTATATAAGAAGTTATTGGAAGATTGATTATGGATGGAAGATTATGATTGTTGTTTATTGAGAATTATATGTATTTGGATAGAGGAAGTCTATGATTACAAAAATTATATGAATCCAAATTGGTTGGAGTGAAATCTATTATTTCTGGTATTTGATGGAATTTATGTATTTTGAGTAGTCTTTTGAGAGTGCAGGGTTGCACATTATTGTTATCAATTGATGAAGGAGTATTATTACTAGGAAAAAGCATTGTAGTATTTCTTGGTGTTTTAATGGTTCAGATTACGATTAATTGTATGACCCTAACGTGTAAGTTCATAAGATAGTCTTTTCCTGTGTTCGAATCCCTCTCTATGGATTTATTCTCAAATGAATTCATAAAATAAGTAAAAAAAATGACAACATTTTGGTATCGCTGCTGGAAAATGACAATAGTATTGAGTGTTAGGAATTAACGGCTGAATGAGTAGTTTTGGATATTGCGCAATGAGGTCTATGATTACAAAAATTAAAGTCTATGATTACAAAAATTATGTGAATCCAGATTGGTTGGAGTGAAATCTATTATTTCTAGTATTTGATGGAATTTATGTGTTTTGAGTAGTCTTTTGAAAGTGCAGGGTTGCACATTATTGTTATCAGTTGATGAAGGAGTATTACTACTAAGAAAAAGCATTGTAGTATTTCTTGGTGTTTTAGTGGTTCAGATTACGATTAATTGTGTGACCCTAACGTGTAAGCTCATAAGATAGTCTTTTCCTGTGTTCGAATCCCTCTCTATAGATTTATTCTAAAATGAATTTATAAAATAAGTAAAAAAAATGACAACATTTTGGTACCGCTACTAGAAAATGACAATAGTATTGAGTCTTAGGAATTAACGGCTGAATGAGTAGTTTTGGATGTTGCGCAATGAGGTTATAAAATTAAAATTGGTTCGAAAGTGAAGAAAATTGTGTAGTTAGATGGGAGATAGGAAGCAAATTCAGCAGTATATAATGAAAGATTATGGTTATTAAGAATGAAAATATTGAAGTAAAGAAAATATGACAATTGAAAGAAAGACAAGAGAGAGAGCTCAAGTAAGAGAATTGTTGCAAAACAAGCAAGAACACAAGTTAAAAAGAAAGCATCGATAAAATTGGATTAAGCCATGGTTGCATGTCTGTCGGTATATCCAAACATACCTAGAAGCTGAGCGACCTCTAATATTTCAAACATATATACCATTAAAAAAATTGCCAAGAGCACTCCAAGAAAATTTTGTCAATAGCTCAGCATATATCTCAAGCTCGTTAACTATAAGTGGAAGAAACATAGAAGAATTGGATATTCCATTGGATACCTTGTCAATAGCAAAAATTATCGATTTTGTCAAAACTCGTCTCGTAGAATAGCATAAATTGCTCGCCAATAAGAGCAAATTCAGCGTATTTCAAAATCTATCATTTTCACTTCTAATTCAACCAATAAACTTATTCAAGGATAATAATAACAAATTGAGGAGGTTAAAAAGTTTAGAAAAGATAATTGGAGAAGGTAGTTGTAATTTTAATAAGACATTAAGTGGCATATTATCTTCTTCAATGATAATGAGTGGTCCAGTAATTCCAATAGTAGTCCAAATAGGTGATGTGGGCAATCGCACAACTAGCATGGTTCTATTATCTACTTTTAGGGGCTTGCCATGTACAGATCTAGATCAACACTTGTCTTAGTTCTTGATCACATGTATAGCCAATAATGACAAAATTGAAGATATTTGATTGCGATGGCTGCCAGCAATATTAAAAGATATAGTTTTTGAATGGTATAACCACCAAATCATGGATCAATTTCTTAATTGAAAAGCATTGAAGAATACATTTTTAATCCATTTTTACCTAATTGATTTTGAGGATCGACTTTGAGAAAGATTAATGAATAGCAAAATGAGTCCAAGAGAGGCAATGGAATCGTACTATGGCCATATGGCAGATATACTCCGCATGTGGTCAAATCATCAAATATTAGAGGCTTTTGTATTGTCCATATTAATCAACAAATTGTACCCACCTGAACTAAAAATGTTTGTAAAAGAAGCTCAACCAAATATGGTAACTGCATCTCTTAATTGAGCCAAGATTTGGAAGGAATGTCATTATAATCAATTTTTAACTAGGAGAGCTACTATATTTTCAATTCAAGGAGGTTATCAAATCTTGGCATGGAATAGAGCAGTGGTTAATTATCTGAGAATGTTTGATACAAGGGCCAATTTATGTGTCAATACATAGAAAATAGTTAATGTCACCATGTTCCAAGCTATATCACTAAGCATGGTAACATTGCGGTCTCCATACTTCTCTTATCAACAGCAACCATTGACTACAGTAGAGTTGCCAATAGTATCAGCTCCGAAGGATTCTAATGAATCCTTGTTATTAAATTTGACTAAGAAAATGGAGGAAATGGTAGTCAATATGGCAAAGGATAAAGAAAAGAGGCAACAACCTATCAATACTAGGCCCAATGTTTTGTACAGTAATTATAAGGGCCAAGGTCATTTGAAGACATAATGCTCCTTTCCTCCACAAATAATGGTACAATGTATATTCTGTGGAAGAAAGCATTTGGTAATTAATTGTTGGAATTGAAAAAAGCAACAACAGTTTGGTAATCAGACCATGATCCAATCCACTTAGTGGCATGTCAATCAAGTTCAAACAGGAAATACGTTTGGCTAGAACAAGACTCATTCAAATAAACAAAATCCAACCTTTAATAACTTTTAAGGTCCAAATTATAATCCGGATTTTGCATCAAATTTCCATAATTATATGAAAGAACAGCCAGAATATCAGTAATATTTTCCATCACCACAATCGATTCCAATTTCTTCCGTACCAATAGGACAATCGGGATTATTTACCAATTCAACTTGAAACAGGCTCAACCAATATATATCAGTAGAGACACCTAATGTGCCTAATGGAGGTGGAAGAAGACCACTTTGTTGTTACCATTGTAAGTAGATTGGTCATTACACTAGTGAATGTCCTAATCCAAGAGCCAATGATGACTATGCTCTAGTTTGTGGAAATTGTAAGCAGTCGAGGCATACATATTAGTAGTGTAATGCTCCGTTTAATTTCAATAACCGTAATCAACAGATCTAGCTACAAAGTAAGATCAAAGATAATAATGGAGGTTCCTAAGATTCTCTGATAAATTGGATGGAATGTGTCCAAATAGTACTTATCTGAAGCCAGCAAAAAGACAAAGAATCAATTCAATACTTAGGTGAATCAATTGCAAAGGACCAATTCAATCCAATTATGGGGACGTCAAAATCCAATTCCTTTAAGAAGCATATTATCAATGATGAGACTTGGTCCGTCTACACAAATCAATGAGGTCCCAACCACCGAGGTCTTGGCTCAAGCTAAACCAATTCCGTCCTCTATGCAGTTCCAAGAGACATCTTACTCATTAAAAGATCTTCTCGTGGACGAACATTTTGTAAAAGCTCTCTCAATTGTTTTATTTCCTCGTCTAGAAAAGAAAACTATATTACCTCAAGGGATAAAGTTGAAACAAATGAAAAGAAAGTAGACATTGGGAATTTCTTTAAACATGGAGTCTTATGACATTATGAAAGATCTGGATGCTATTCAGCCTTCTATTTCAATGAAATAACTTCTAGTAGTAGTACCGGAGTATCGTTCTATATTGAATTCATCGTTAATACGATATAGGCAATGCAACAAAGAAGTTCATGAGGTTACTTTGAACCTTGACTCAAGTGCACTAACTATCAACATATCGATAGATGGCATTATGATTTCTAGAGTCGAAGTGGATGGTGGATCTAACGTTAATTTAATGAACGCAGATACAATGGATGCTTTGGATTTAGCATATTTAATCTCCACAACATTGGTATTATGGATGACAGATCATAGTTTGGTTAAACCCATGGATATCTTGTAAAATATTCAAACCATAATTATCGGTATTAAATACAAAATAGACTATATCGTTTTTTGATTACAATGTTCAACTTTATCATATCCGATTTTATTCGGACGACCATAGCTTTATCAAGTGAAAGCCAAGAACAATTAGAGTTATGGTACTTTGATGTTCAAAAAAGGTGGCGACAAGATGGTGTTACAAATGTATCCGATATACTATCATGGAAAATATCAAATCCTAGCATCTGAATTGACATCTGACGATGAGTTGAGTTCTGATGAAGATGCTATTGTACCAAAGGAAGAAGTGTCATTGGAGACAATTCAGCACTATAGGGTGGTGTATCAATGTGGAGGATCAAGAGAATATTTGATATACCTCTGGATATAGAAAATTTTGATCATATTATTACAGATTGGATGATCAAACATGATATGTACTGGATTAGTACATTGGAATCAGAGTTAAGTACCTCCACTATGTCGGACTCAACAAATGGATCAGAACTAGTGAGAGAGTTGAAATAAGAAAAGGCATCTGAACCTTTATATCAAATTATTAACTTTCCAACAAATGAAATACCTTGGACAATTAAAATTTACAAAGATATTAAAAATAGAAATTGATATTTAGAAAGAATTTTTCATTCACCATAAATTTGCTTTTGCTTGAACTTATATTGATCTCAAAAGTATCTTTGTGGAAGTCTATGAACATCAGATCATTTTCGAGGAGAATGCTAAACTTGTCCATCAATGACAACACTGACTTAATTCAAAATATTCTCTAATATTGAAGGAAGAATTAGACAAGCTTATTGAGGTTGGTTTTATTTATTTGATATCAAATAGTGAGTGGGTTTCTCCAATCGTGATGGTACCGAAGAAAAATGAAAAAATCAAAATTTATTAGGACTTCAAAAAATTAAATGCGACTATCAAAAAAGATTACTTTCCATTACCTTTTATAGATAGTATATTAGACACCATAGCAGGGCATGAATGTTATTCTTTCCTAGATGAATTTTCTAGTTATAATCAAGTTAAAATTACAAAGGTAGATAAGCTAAAGTCTACTTTCACTACAGATTAGAGAACATTTGCTTATCGCATTATACTATTTGGATTATGTAATGCTCTAGCCACATTTCAGCGATATCGTATCACATGTTGTTTTGCTCAGGAATGCACCGGGCACTTAGTTGTGGAAGGTGAGATTATATTTCACGAATAGCCAAGAAATCCTAATAGATTTTATCCATACAAGAAGAATATAATCTGAATTTCAATTCAAAAGTTCTTAAAACACTCTTTTTAGTAGTCTTAATTATACATAAATCCCAAATACTTTGTTACTTTCATATTTAAGCAATTTAGATTTTTCTTGTAAGCCCAAATCCTAATCAATGAGCTTTAACAAGCTGTAACATCCAATCCGATCGTCCACTTGATGTAGAATTTTGGATGCAATTGTCAATGTAAGTCTTCTACATGCTTAAGAATTTTTAGCCCAATCCAAATTAAAAATTGTGAGAAAACCTCCAAAAATTACACTGATATCACTTGGCCGCCAACTTGAAAAGTGAAGCAAAAATCCCAGCAACGATTTCTCCATTTCCAACCGTTAACTTTGTTTCAAAATCGATGTGTAGCTTGATCTTCAAGTCCACCAACACCATGCCAATTTTCACTTTAATCCAACTACTAGATCATCAGATATCATAGAAGTCCTATCCAACCTCAAACTGCTACCTTATGAAACCCTCTTGTGCTAAAAACTAGATATCTCTAAACCACTCCATTAGATTATCAAAAAATTCTTTATACACTTAGCACACCCAATAATCCAAATAGTATCAAATTTTCAACTCTAGATGTCACTTCAATTGCACGAACTAGCCAAAATTATTAGCCCTAATTATATTATATAAAATCCAAATCATTGATACAAACCCTGACTTGAACAACAATTGCTAAGCCTTCTAAAATCCTCTCCAAACAACTCTTACATCTTTGAAAAGAAATTCAAGCTAGCTCTCAAACCCTAACCTCCAATCTTTGAATGACCCCCTATTTTGCCCTAGGCCCTTATTTTAGTGGCTAGAGGTTTGATTTCAACCCTATCTCATAAATAGTCAACCCTTGGATATCAATCTAACCTATCCTAAGGTATTTTTAGTCCAATCCTACTCTCAACTTAATCCTAGTATCAACTATACTAATTATTTACCTCTTTTAATCTGATTTTATTAATTTATGGTCTTTCTAAGGTAGTAAAAGAGTCTCTACAACCTAGAAGGTAAAATTACTAACTAACCTTCAACCTACTAACCATTAAGACAAGAAAATAACCTAAGAGGCTTTTATAAAAGCCATATTTAGATATCTCAAATTATAATTTAATTAAGATAATTAGATATTAATTAAAAATTTAACTTTGATTACAATTTCATAATATAGTCATATTACATCACGACAACGGGTGATGAATTAGACATTTTAGGATTATTTATGAATGTTTATATAGATATTTTAAGATGACTTTTGTACTTTCAGTACAAAACAAGATCATTTGAAATACCTAAACAAATGTTTGGATCAATATAGTACAGACAGGATATCATTGAACTCTGATAAATATCAATTTGGTGTTTCGTCTAGAAAACTTTTGGGACACATAGTTTCGAGATGCAATATTGCCACTAATCTAAATGAAATTTAGCACATAATAAACTTGCCAAGACTAGAGATAATGTCGGATGTTTGCGGTTTCATTGGCCATATCAGTTATTATCGACGATTTATTCATTGATTTGTAGTCATTTGTCAACCTCTGACTAATCTTTTAAAGAAACCTCTTTTAGATGGGACTAATCTAGTTTGGACCAAAGAGTGTATAGTAGTGTTTGAAGAATTGAAGCAAAAATTGGTATCTATACTAGTATTACTAGCCCCTTGTTGGACAAAGTCATTTCATATATATGTTGATGCATCTAATGTTGCTATTAGATCTGTGTTAAGTCAAGAGGATGAAAAGGAAATGAATCATTCAATATATTATACTAGTCAATAATTGGTGGCTACTGAACAAAATTATACTATTATTGAACGAAAAGCTTTGGACATAAAATATTCGATTCAGAAATTTTGGCATTATTTGTTGGATTATCCATTCATCATTTATGTGGATCATGATGCCCTAAAATACATGATTAATAAGCCTCAATTGAGTGGACATATTTCTAGATGGGTATTACTACTATAAGAATTTAATTTTACTATTATTTTAAGACCTATGAAGAACCATGCAAATGCTGACCATTTATTTGATCCACCCAATTCATTAACTACCGCATTATTTGTTGTTGGTTCCACCAATTCTGGTTCCAAATGTAAACTTTCATCTTCCTCCAATCCTTCTATTGGCTCCTTCCTCAACTGGGCTGAAAGGTCTTCATTGTACTCACCTAATTCATGAACTTGAGCCTCCAATTTTAGAATTTGGGCATCCTTCAATTCCAATTGGTGCTGATGCTAAATCATCCATTCTAAAACTTTGAAAACTAGCATCATCAATACTTGTGACTAATCAATATTGACTAAATCATTTGTCAATTTTGTCACCTCAACATTCAATGCCTCAATTTTAGCCCTCAACCACTCCATTTCACATCTGTATTGGTCACTCAATACTGCTTTCTCTTGTGCCAAGAACTCTACCTTTTTCCATTCTACTTGTAATTGGCAACTGACTTTCTTCTCTTTCAAATCCTATGTCCGATGATTCTGGACCAATTCATCCCATTGACCTTCCACAGTCTTAAAGATGTGTTTTTTTTCTTTTGTCTAAGCTTCCTGTTTCTGTAAAAACCTCCATTCTAATGTCAACTTCGACTCTCCATTCTCTTGGAAGATCCGTTCTTTCTCTGCAATTCTTTAGTTCTACTCCAATATTATCTTTTTGCTTGCCTTCAATTCTTGTTTGATACTGCCCTCTGGATCTAATGCTCGTACTATGCAATGTATTTACAAAATGTAGTTCAGTAAAACATTCTTAAGATGTACGCCTTTTGGTAGTCGGCCCTATAGAAATGCCAATTGATTGATATCTAACAAAATTGGAACTTCATTCTCCTCCTCTACTACCAAACGAATTAGAGCCAATTTTGGTGTAACTTTTGGAATTGTCTCCTATGTCAATGTATGACTAGATTTTCTAATTTTATATACTACATCCTCTGAATTGGCAATCATTGCCAATAAATTCCATTCACCTTGTTAAAGCACGGACAAGGGTACATTTCTCTCTACTACTGGCATTGCTTGACTCAATGTAAATGCAATCACAACATACACATAATTGGAACAGAACAATGTTGTAAACTTTCCTATTTTTTACTTGGCTTCCATTTTCGCATGAATATGGGTTGCTACATAAGCTCTCCAATTGAACGCCATCTCGTGAAGCATCCCTATCACTGCAAACATTAACCATCTTGATATATACGTGTTGTATTGATACAACCCTAAATGTCTCAACATGAGGCGCATCTATTCTATGAACTTTGGTGTAATTGCCTCAGCTATCCACCAACCTTGGTTCTTCTCAAATGATGACGTTCCACCTTGAAAAAATTACTCTTTGGTTGAAATCGCTTCAGTCCATGGCCTCCACTACAAGCTCTCCAATTAGAAGATACAACATATTTTCTAGGATCTTCTCATCAATATTGATAATGTATCCTTGTACTATGCTTGATCCATCCTCTGGATCATAGTTCGTGATGTATTCTTCTACTAATGCCACATTAATTAACGGCAAGCTATTTGATTTTTGCAAAAACTAAAACATTTGCACATTTCAAAAATCTCGTATTCTTCTTGGCGTTCAACAGATCTTCAATTTCATAGGCTCTATATTGGTAACGATTACTATGGATGGTGCTCCCAAATTACGTTTAGCTTTCGTATTTTGGCCACTTTCTTCTTTGTCCATAGTTGTCTTTGTACTATTAATTGCCATGCTGTCTACTCTTCTAAGCTCTAACCATCAATGCTACTCTTCAATACTCCCGAAATATAAAAAATTATAATACAAAAAAACAATAACAGAATGTTATACCACAGAATCACCTTGAATGAGTGCCTCACTCCTATTCTTTTACCTGGTGGTGATAACGACAATATATTATCCATTCTGTCCGTTTCTTCTGCCGTCCCATTTGACCTATGACTAATTACTTCTTTAACTATCCTTTCAACTGCCTCTACACTCTAGTCCACTTATACCAATAAGTATAGCCTTAAGAAAAAAAATGAAACATGTCCCGGGTTTTAAGTATAATATAGCCATAATCGGTTCCCGTTAATATATGTACTAAATTGATGACCCATAAAATCTTCCAATTGGAGTGACCCATTGGACAATCCTTCAACCACCTGATACGGATCATATCATCGGACATGAATTTTTTATTTATTCAAGGAAGAACATGTCATTCTTAAAGATCTTTATTTCTTTACATTGTCTTGAAGATTATGATAATAATATATAGACATATGTAATGATCCGTCTTTTTACTTTGCAAACAAAATACTAAGCTTCTAATAGAGATTTTGAATAGCATATGAAGTTCTTAGCCATATTTTCATTAATATATTTCTTAAGTTTAACCAATTCATTTTTTCATAAGCTACAAATTAGACCAAATGGCAGTTGAGATATTTTTTGAAGATTAATTGAGCAATCATAAGGACAATATTTTAGAAAAATATTTGAATATTTTTTTCAAAAATATCTTGATAAATATTTTATTAAATAAAAATATTATTTGAAGTATTTTTATAATTAAAAATAGATGTAGTATTAATAAATTTTAAAAAAATAATCTTTCTTTTGTAGCATACATAAAAGCTCTTGTACATATAAATAAGAGTTTGATTTTATTAGACTTATAACTTTTTACTTCATTGGAAAATATCTTAGTTATGCTTTAGAAAAAATTAAGACTACAAGAAATATAATCTATGTAAAGGTTATAATTTTAAAGATAAAATAAATTATAAATAATTAAATAAAAAAAAAATCTAATTATACTGAATATCAATAAGCTATTATGACTATTTTTTGCTACATCTACAAGAATGGTTTTATAAGTAACAATTATAGAAGAGAATTGATAACCATATATGACTTCTATATGTATAGATTTAGTTTTTTTTAATAAGACTATTTTATATAATTTAATAGATTTTTTATCTAAAAAAAATTTGAGGCTCCAAGATCTAATAAATCAAAGACTTTGTGATTTTTAGGTCCTAAATAAATATTTATTGTAAAATAAAGCAATTATTTTTTATAAAAAATATAATCTTTATTAGGTGATGTATAAGATTCTAGCTATACAATCTCTGTTGTAGCTAGAAAAAAAAAATCAACATTTTGTTTTATATGAATGCCATGCTTCTTATTTTATGGTTGTAATTTTTTTTATATAATATTGAGCAATATGCTTAGGTTCTCTATAATATAAGCACAATCCTTCTAAACAACATCAAGTCTTTTCTTGCTCAATAAGAGGTTTAAAATATATTGTGTCAATTTGCATATCTTTAATTTTCAAATGTATACATTGGAAAAACATTAGTATTGCCATTAAATTGTAAAAAAATTGAAATCCACTCGTGAAATTTTTAGCTTAAAATTTAGAAAGCCCTTAGTCTCAATTTACATCAAAGTTAATTTTTTGACCCAACATCTAAAGATTAAGTAAGTTTAGCATTAATTTCTTTACTTCATATTGTAATTTGTGAAAAAATTGGTTAATAAGTACAATATCATTCTTCTTCATATCAATTATAAGTTGATAAAATTGTGAAAAATATAATACTATTAATTAATTTTCTTAATTCAAAATAAAAATCTTATTAGTTATAATACAACTTTAAAAAAAAAAATAATCTACTCTTAATTTTTTTTTAATTAAAGCTTTGATATTATAAATGTATTCTTTAATCTATTAAGAATAAAAAATAATAAATAAATAAATAAAATTTTATAAATAAATAAGTGAAATAAATATTTAAAATATATATATATATATTCAAGAAAAAAATAAAATAACTATTTTCAAATACTAAAAAAACTAAAGACTCTTGAAACTAAAGTAAAAGTAAAAAAAATAGTTGATAGCAATGAAGAAGGCCTCATTTTTGCTTCTTTGATTTAGTCTTTATGAGTACTTCTTTGATTTAGAAATAGAAAATAGAAAAAATATATATTTGCTTCTTAATACTTATTTGTAGCATCTAGATTGAAATGCAATTGAATCACATGTATACTTTTATAATTAAGAATACAAAACAAAGATGCAAAGTCAAGATTATTAGTTTAGCACTTTTATTTTATAATTTAAGCATAAGAATTAAGAAGCAAAGAATTAAGAAATAAAGTAGGTCAATTTAAGATTTAGATGGATCAATTTAATATTTTTGTATATTTATTTATGTATGTATTTAATTATCTATAAATTCATCTATCTAATAAATATTAAAAAAATTCTGACCATTACTTCATTTTGGATAATTTACTTCTTGCATTTAAATCATTATGATTCTTTGAAATCCTTTAAGACAAAAAGATCATTCACTTAGCAAAGGAGATTGATTATAGAATATGTCATTGGTCAGCAACAATTATTGTGCTAGCAAACAAAAAATATCAATAATCTATATATTTGAAATAGTATTTCTAAAATTAATTTTTATGATAATATTATATTGAAAAGATTGTCTATTTAATGAGATATTTTTATTATCATAATTTTTTTTAAATCATAGTGAAAAATGATAACATTTTTTTTAAAATAATTCTACATTCAATCATTAAAATATATTGGTTGTTATTTTATCTTTATTTAGTTTTAGCTTTCAAAAAACATATAGAATTATCTTACAATCAATGTATTCAACATTAGACCAAAAGTATAAAAATAACAAAGTCAATAAAGCATGAGTGCATTTATTTGTACTTAACATTGTGAATAGATAATAACAAGAATACATTAATATACCTACATTCAAAATATTTGGATAGTATATTACAATAAAATACTTAAAAATAAGAGAATTAAGCCATAGTATGGTAAGCTTGATGAATTTAAATCCATATAATCTTGCACTAATTTAAGATGATAGATAAATACATGTATCCAACTTAGAATAAATTTCAATCTATAATAATGGACCAAGCAGATATGTCTTTGGTTTTCAACACTCTTTTTTAAATAATTTCTACTACGTTAATCATTCAACTAATTTATATAGACCTAGATAATTTCTGTGTTTTACAAAAATTAGAATAAAAAAAATTTAATAAAGAAATTTTCTACCAAATCTTTTATTGGAAAAAATATTTATTTTAAAATATCAAAACAATGTATATATAAAGAATTAAAAAAATATCTATGAATGTGTTTGGAATTAGAGTAGAAATATAGATTGTATATTACTTTGATTATTATTTGATTATTTGGGCATAAACAAATTAAACCTTATGAACACTCAACTTCAAATAAGAATCATCAAAACCACATATCTCTTGTCTTTATAAAAAATATAATATATTCTATTTTAACAAAAGTACAAGTGAAAACATGATTTTCTTTAAGAACCATGTTATAACTCCTCCACCAAAAAGATAGCAAAAAATTATAATTAAATTTAATCCTTCATTTTTTTTCTAATTGGCATTTTTGAATGCTAACAATTGCAATAATTCAACACTTCTATAGAACTTGATATTCAAATATATTTGTACTACTCAGATGATAAATAAATTATTTTGTCTTGACCTGATAAGATTTTATATAATCATTGTTGAATTGAGATAAATTATTTGTTTCAAATCAAATTTCAAAGCATATAGACATTGTTAGATACACAAGATACTTGCTTTATTTTTTATAAAGTACATCTTTTGTACATCTTTTTTTTCTTAACAAAGATCTTTTGAAGTCATTTCCAATATTGAAGCTTTCTTTGATGCCATCTTGGTCATCTTAAATATTTTAAAAAGTTCTATAATTTATTTTTTCTATAAAATATGAATTAATCTCCATGTAAAATCTTGCATAATCTTACATGATCTAAATTTACAATAAAGATTGTGCCTCTCCTAGGTCCTTCATATAAAAATAATCTTATAGGGTTGTTTTTAGTAAATTGATATTTTTCAAAAAATCCTCCATGTTCAATATGTCATTAACATGCAAAATAAGTACAATAATTTTACCTCTAATCTTTTTGATATAAATGTTGATATTTTCTAACAAAGTCTAAAAAAAAATTTCTTTTATAGCATCATCAAATTTTATATTTCTCACAATTGGTCCTCTTTGGATATCAATTTTTGTTAATTTAAGATAATTTTTGTTTAAATCTATTATTAATTATCTTCTTAAGATGTCTATATTATTTTCTTATCTCATTTATTTTGATTTGAGGTATGTTTGCTCCTACAAACTAAATAGAAGTTTTTTCTTAATGAGGTAGTATTAAGGCAAAAGGTTTATTCTAACCTTTCTATCATTTATTTTTATTTTTTTATTATATCTTTTGTTGATTAATATTATCATATTGTAATACGACTATATAATAAAAATTTGAGCAAAAATGATATTATGATTTGTAATCTATCATCTTGATTTAATAATAATTCTAAACATTTAAACAATGCTTTTATAAAAGCTTCTTAGTTTATTTTTTAATTTTAATAGCTAGTAGATTAAAGGTTGATTAGCAATTTTACCTTCTATATTATAAAAAATTCTTCTAATACTTAAAAAAGGCCATAAATTAATTAAAATAAAGTAGATTAGGTAAATATTTAATATAGTCAACTCTAAGATAAAATTAAGGATAGGATTGTGCTAAAAAATCCCTAGAAAAGATTAAATTGATACCTAAAGAACAACCATCTGTGGGTTGGAATTGAAATCAAATCTCTAGCTACTAAAATAGTTGATTAGCATAAAATAGGAAGAATTTTTGAGATCAAAGTATTGAGTCAAAGAGCTAGATTTAAGATTCTTTTAGAATGATAAAGTTTCTTTTCATAGGTTTTGAAATGACTTTGTAATCATTGTGAAAAATCAAGATTTGTATTGGTGACTTTGGATTTATGCAATAAAATTAGGATTGGCACTATCAGCTAATTTGTAAGATATGTATGACATCTATAATTCAAATTTTGTCAATGCGTAGTTGAATGAGTAAACTAATTGTATATAAATTTTTGTATTAGTCTAAAGGTGTGATTGAAAGATATTTAGTTATTAGTACAAGGAGGTATTAGAAGTTGGCAGTTTAGAATTAGATAGGATTTTGGCGATATCTAAAGATTTACTTATTGGAATAAGAAAAAAATTAATATGATTTTAAAAGACCAACGTATCAAGCTACATAGTAATTTGGAGCTAAAGTTAATAGTTGGAGATAGAGAACTTGTTGCTCAAACTTCATTATCAATCTTCAAGTAGGTAGCTAAAGGACACTAATGTCATTCTTTTGTATTTTTCTCATAATTTATAAACTAGATTGGATTGAAATTTTTTAAGCATATAAAAAATGTATTATTTTTTTACTAATATGAAATTTTTTGCAATAATTGGATAATTAGATCAAGAATTACAACTAGTTGAAACTCACTACATAAGATCAGGTTTTGGAAAGAAAATTTGAAGTTTCAAAACAAGAACAAATAAAAAGATAGTTAGGATTTGTATTTGCTTAAGATAATTATAAAGAGTGTTTTTGAATACTTTGCATTGACTTAAAGCCTTTTGCATTGGAATTCAAATTGCTTCTTTTTTAATGATTGAAACTTATTAGAATTTCTCAAATAATTGCAATGTATGACTTTATCTTTGATAGCCATGTACTCAATACACTCTCAAATAAGAAGACACATAATACAACAACGTTGTTGTATTGGAATACAACTATTAGGTAAAAGAAAAAATTATGGATTATATTACAGAAGAACTTAGTTGAAAAATATAATAGCAAATTACTTTAAAAATATATATATAGATAAAAGATAAGGAGATTGTATAAATATTTAGTATTGATATTGGATTTTAATAAAAATGGATTTTATTTACTTTGTAGGATCATTGATTTCTTCTAACTTTTTAAACCTAATAAAATGACTATATTATATTACATGTCGTCGTGTTTGTGAAATGTATCAAGCGTCTAGCTATAAAAGATAACTTATATTTGTAACAACTAAAAACCTTACAATTTAAAAATAAAAATAAAAATAAAAATAAAAATCTAAACAAGCTTTGATTGAATTGTAACAATTTTAATCAAAACTTATTAAATTCCTATAGAATCTTTTTAAAATCCTTTAAAAAAATTTATATATATATATATATATTTTATATATATATAAAGAAAATCAAAGAAATAATAAAAAAAATTAAAAATTAAAAATTAAAAATTAAAAAAAATCTTTAAAAATATTTTTTAAAATTGAAAAGTAATTTTTAAGAAAATCCTTAAAAATTATAAATAAAATCTAAGTAATTTCTAATGAAATTCTAACTAAATTTTGATCAAATCTTAATAAAATCTATAGAAAATTAAAAAATTTAATAACTAATAATTTAACTATTGGCCTTCAATTCAATTGTTTAATCAAAACAAATCTTAAAATATATATTTAATACAATTTTAATCACATATCCAAAAAAATTTATTTCTAAATTTATTAAAATTCTCAGAAAATGCTCTAAAATATAAATTCATTTTATTTCAAAAAAATCAAAGTCATCACAAAAAAATCATGACATTACAAAGCTCTAATAATATTATTACAAATTCAATTCATCTAATGCTTAAAGAAATTTTATAAATTTTACTCTCAAAATCTATTCTTTGATCAACAAAAAAATCTTAGAATTTTTGTAGATATGTGGTTTTGTGCCTTGAGGTCTTGATTTGACCTTAGTTCACAACCAATCTTCTCTAAGTATCAATTTTTAGCTTTTAAAGGAAAGTTTTGCTAAAAACTACTTTTAACTTTTTTCTAAAGATTTTAATATTATTTTTTAAAAATTACTTCATTTTGTATTGTTTATGGCTATACAAAGTAAGTAAAAGCCTTTTTATAAAAAAATAGCATTAATATTAAATATATTTATTACTTTCTTATTTTTTATTTATTAAAAAAAATTATAATTCATATTTTTTATTTTACCTTATAGATATGTTACAACTTAATAATATAGTATCAAACTAGTGGATGTCATTATTACAAAGAAGTGTGATCTAAAGAAATAAAATTTACACTTGTAAATTTCACTAAATACAATATGACTAACAACACAAGAGCATCCAACTCTGTACAAATATATCATCAGCAAAAAAAAGCTTAGAAGAAATTCTACAAGATTGAAAATCAAGTTTATTTCAAATTGGCTAAAATGTTTCATGTAACTAAAAAATAATAGCACTACACATAATAAGTACCTCAAATTGAGTTCTATAACTGCACCTCAATTAAATACAAGTGCTTATTACAGAGCAACATTGAAGTGACTTAATTTGCAGCATTAGTAATTCAAGAATTAAGCTCTCATATCATTTGAATGGATAACAATAAAAATATAAGAATAAAATTATACACACAATAATTTGGTTATATATTACAAAAAAATACTTAAAAATAAAATAATTAAAGCACATTCTTATGAGCTTGGTGAACTTAAGTTTATATATTCCTATAATAATCTATTATTATAAGTATATATAATTAATTAAATAAGAAATATTAAGAAGAGAGTAAATATAAGTAGATTTAATAGTATCTTTTTAAAAAACTTTTTAAAAGCTTCATAGACTTAGTTTTGAATTTATATGTGTTTATAGTTGATTGATAGATTGAAAATTAGGCCAAGAAGTTTGTCACATGTTGCACATGTTGGCATCTAGTGGTATAAATTGGCCATAAAGTACACATGTAGAAAACTTGTCTTAAAAGTTAGACTTAAATTTTATAAGTTAGATATATGTAAAAAATCCTATAGAATATTATTGTGTAGCTCTTAAATAGATAATATATATTAAAGCAAGATGAAAGCCTTTATCATTGTTATCAGCATCTTTCTTATTTTTAGTCATAATTCAAGAGTCTCTTAGTCTTATTCTTCTTGTTTTTAATGATAGTCATTCTAGTTTAATATTATATTACTTTTGAATGCATATCTATTCTTTTTGAGTGACATAGGAATTTATCAAGGTCTTTATTATTTGTAATTTATATCCATAATAGTTTGACAAGAGAACTAATTTATTTTTTTTTGTTTTGTTTTAGAAGTGAAAGGATCATTTTGCTTCTTTTGTTGTATTTAAAAGATTGTAGATTGTCCACTCTTTAAGTTAAAATTTTTTTCTTCTAACATTGATTTTGTCCTTCAAGAAAAAGGACTACTTATCTTTAAATAAAGATTGTGTAGATTAAACTCTTATCTTTACAACAAGCATCATGCTTAGCTATTATATATACTACTGAATTTTAAAATTATATGTGAGACGTGGATTGGAATAACAAAGCCCTTATATTAGATAGAAGAACTTAATGTGTACTAAGATTTTCAAGAACCTTTTTTAAGATATTGAAGGTGAATATAAAAATATCTTCACATTTTCAACTTCAAGCTAATGAAAAAATAAAATGGATGAATTGAGTATTGAAGCAATATTTAAGATGTATCATCAACTATTATTAAGATGATTGAACAATTTTTTTATCATTGAGAGAATTTTCTTATAATAATACTATACATTTTTCTACTCAACAAACACCTTTTAATGTTAATTATGTTTATTATCCACAACTTGATACTTTTAACTTCTCAAAAGTTGATAATCTTATAGCAAAAGATATGACAATTTTTTTATTAAAGTTGCATGCAAAAATGAAGGAATAATTAATAGAAACTCAAAAACAACAAAAAACCAATAAAGACGCCTATTGTAAGAAATAATCTCAATTCCATATTAGCAAGAAGCTATGGTTACTTTATTATAATATTAAGACTGCTTGTAATTGTGACAAGTTAGATTATTATAGACTTAAACCATTTTTTTTATAAACAGATCAATCTAATTGCTTATTAATTATACATACTTAAGTCTATGAAGATCCATCTTATATTCTATGTATTTCTTCTTGAGTCATATAAGACAATGGATATATCATAAAGAATACAAATTATACATCTTTTTATAGAAATGAACAAAAATCAAGAATTTAAGATTGAAGAAGTCTTAGACTTAAGGTAGTACCAAAATAGGTTTGAATATCTTGTATATTGGTGCAAATATGATATTAGTAAATGTACATGAAAATTAATCAAGAATCTTGTAAATATTGCAAAGAAGATTGATAATTTTTAGTAATAATATCTATCAAAACCAAAATAAAAGGTCAAAAAATTCTTTGTTATAAAATAAACTAGGTTTGATAAAGATTGTATTCTATCTTTTATTTTTGTTTAGGATTTTTGTATACTTGTGGCACTAAAGAGATAAAGAATCAACAACTTGTATATTCAACTTAGTGGTTATCTTTTATTGAGTTACTAGATGAAGCATTGAGATTGTGACAACCTTCAAAAGAATATAATAGATACTAAGATCTTTAAGAATAATATGTGTTTCCTTGAATAGATAGAAAAATAAAATAAATTTGATAACTTGACCTTAAAAGAGACTTAATGTTTGATAATATTATCAAAGGTAAGAACCATCCTTGATATTGTTCCAAATATTTTATTTAAAAGAAGTTACAAAAGCTTTAACAATGATAAAATATTAAGGTGGTTTTTATACTTAAGTATGGAATAATATCTATAGTTGAGAAGATCTATAATCTATCTTCAAAGAAAACAAAGATCAAAGTATGTGACAAATTCAATTAATTATATCTTAGACTTCTTTAATATGTGATTATTGTTCCTTATGAAACTTGTCCATAATAAGGAAGATAATGTCATGAACATATATAATTACGTAAATAAAAAGTGTAATATAAAAAATAAATGTAGATAGATTTAACAATGTTTTTTAGAAAAGTTTTTAAGAAACTTCATAGATACATATTTGATTGTATACATGTTTATAGTTGATTAGTAGGTTGGAAACTTGGCCAACAAGTTGGCCACATGTTATACATGTTGATAATTTGTAGTACAAGTTAACCATGTGGTGTACATGTAAAAAAGTTGTCTTTTAAGTTAGACATGTGTTAAACAAGTTAGATATGTATTTTGCATGTTGAATACATATTAGAGGTCTTGTAGAATATTGCCATGTAGTTTCTAATTGGATAGTATATATGGAGGCAAGACTCAAACCTTCTTCATTTTTATCAATATTTTTTGTAATTTTAGTCTTGTTTCAAGAATCTCTTGATCTTATTCTTTATGTCTAGAACAATAGGCATTCAATATCATATTATCTTTCAATAAATATCTATTCTATTTAAATGCTATAAGAATTTATTAAGATTTTTATTGTTTGTGATTCATATTCTTAACATCTGGTAATGTTGATAAGCATATTTCCCTAACATAGAATTGACTTACTCTATAGTAATGGACCAAGTGAGCATGCATTTGATCTTCAATAAGTATTGACAATGCAAAAAACAAACAAACAAACAAACAAACAAACAAACAAAAAACTAAAAAACTAAAATTCATAGTACTCTTAGTAGCAATATTGATAGTATGTGATAAAAAATGTTAACCATGTGTTCAAAACCTCTATGCAAGAATCACACGGAAGGAACCCCCTTGTACATGCAATTATCTTTTTCTGTGGAGGAAAAGATTAGTAGTAAATTATACTAATATCTCCAAAGGCTACTTACAAACCATTGTGTTGGCAAGCTTATGAATAAGATCAGTCATCCGACGAGAGTAGATATCTCACAAAAAAAGGCACGAAGACATGAAATCACAGTTTTGACAAAAGTTGAAATAATTTTACAGAAGGTGAGGGTTCTGATTACAGCATTGGGACCATTTGCCCCTGGTCAACATCCAGTCGGCGAAAAAGAAATAAGAAAAGAACAAAAACGAAAAAACAAAAAAAAGGAATCCGAAACTTGTATCAAATGGACTCGACTAAAAATCTTACCGACTTGGACACTGCGGAATCCGCTGGGCCTATTCCGGCAGAAAGTAGGAAAAAAATGAATAAATACGAATGAAACAAAAGAAAACGCTAAATGACTATTTAACACAAGCAAAAGTCTCGCCTGGCATCTGCTATTAAGGTAACAGTGGATGATAATATATTGTGCAATAAGGCAATCTACACAGTGCTGGACGACGAAATGGCTTTCTTCCGTAGCACTACTACAGTCACGTCATTCATGCCCCATCTCTAATGCAAGTCTATCCAGATGATAATTATTTCGTAACTCTTTCAAACTGCCAATCAGAAAAGTGGCGGTCCAACTATTAAGAAGTTACTGCGGTTTCCACAAAAAAAACATTATTGTGTTTTCCTTGTTTCAGCTTCTGAAAAAGAGCCTGAGGATGTTAGGTTCTTCTTAACCAGCATTTCGGTTCTGTATATTGCATCGTCCTTGATGAAACTCCACCACAGGTAGGTGATGGGAAGAGTAGCACCATGCCATATGGCGTGGGCGTCAAAAATACCCCACAGGGGTGGAAAATCGAAGACTTCCAAGAGCATGGCAAAAGCAGCTCCGAAGACTACAGTACAGAGTTTGAAACGAGCTGGATGTCTCGTGATAAACCCCCACGTTGACCAAATCAACAGCTGGGCTACGCCTATCACCACGCAGACGATCATGTTTAATCCTGCGGTTCCAACAGTAAATTCACACGAATTAACAGAGACGCCGTCTTGGATTTCCTGACATTATTCCATTACAATCACGCTACCAATATGATGAAGACCTATGAAGTCATTAATTCAGTGTGAAATTCGTACTGAAAGGGAGCAAAGAGTTTCAAAATCCAGCTTACCATAATCGAACTTATAAAGATTGAGGTACAAAATGTGAGTGGTGATGAAGGCAATTATAGGAGCTGCCACCATTACACGAGCCGCTTCAGATCGAAGGTTCCCAGTTCGAATGATGGCAAGCATCAAAGAGTAACCAATCAAAGCAATAGCTGATGAATAATCCAGCATTTCAGTGAATGTCATATCTCTGGATTTTAACACAAAGCCAGCAACTGATCAGTACTCTCCCTGCCAACATGAACGGGACATTCCATCTGAAAACAGCGTGATGCGTGCCAAAGGGAAATAGTGCCCTAAATCAAGGAGCAAAATAACATTCAGAAGGTCAGAAAAACAAATCACAAAATACATAGCTCACCTCGAATGAAAAACGGTGCTCCAAATCCAGCTATTCATGGATAGGAGACCATAAATGGTCCAAAGCCCCACATATTCGTAAAAGGGACCCTTCGCACGGGATGGGAGCTTATAGTACAGGAGAACCAGAAACGAAGAAAACCCTTGGAAGTGCACCAGCAGATTCAACACAGAGAACGCTACTGAGGCGGGTTCCTAAATTTATTTCAGACAACCACCATTCAAGAACAATTAGGACATGCCAATATTTCATTAACAAAGAGAAAACAATTCCTGTCAAAACTAAACAGACCTCAGATTCAGCACAGCTTGCAAAATTAACATTTGTTTATCGACTGCTGGAATTACACTACATTCCCGTAAGTGGAGTAGGTACTCAAACAAAGATCAATTGAGAGTACAAACCTGGAGGCTGAAAATGCGAACGAACGGCCATTTGCCATGGTATTTAACCGGAACCTCTGAGTCTGCTTCTTCACGAAGCATGCATTGGTAGCGGCACTCACTGATGCAGTCCCACTTCTTCCATCGCAAGTACAGCGGCTCCTTAAGGAACTTCTCATGAGGAGAATTGATCTGCGCTTTTTTGGGAAGAATATTGCCCTCCAAGTCAACATTCACTTGGAAGTTGCAGCTGTTGTAGCACTGGCCATCTACACACCCAGTCTGCTCACATCCTTTCACGCATTCCCTATGACACGGTGACCGTCCATACCCACTAAATCAGTGCTCTTCCCAGAGGAACTAGTCCAGAATTCTTACGTTCACCAAATTATTTTAAGAAAATCTACTTGCACACGTCACTACATTGCCGAAGCTGAAGTATATCATAACAGTATCTAATCTTAAGTCATATCATCTCAAATCGTAAAACGAAATGACTGCGGATAATATGGTACAATTATCAAGGGATTTGAATTTGAAGTCAAAGCACGAACTTGTGATGTGGAGTGCGTTAGAAACCTACACAACCAAAGCTTATAATTTCGTAGGAAAAGGTCTCTTTGTCTCAATGCGCGAGCGCAAGCCTACATGTAGTCAACTTAAGCCTAACAAACATGAGTATGTAAAAAAAGAATCATAAACTCGAAAACGCTAAGCTGGAAGGAAAATATAGAAAGACCTGTAACGAGGGCGCTGGTCGCCATCGCTACCCTCGCAGACAAGCACAAGAGAAGACGCAAGAACCACCAGCAGGAGGCACTTTCGCAACATCTGCTTCACACGCATCTTCAATCTCTTAACTTTGCAAAGCTTCGCCTTTGATGCCCCTTTATCTTTACAACATGGTTGTGAAATAAAAAGTCAATTGAAGCTTAAAAGCAACAGCAGCACCATCACTTCAGTTGGTACCGAATAGCTGCCAACCTTCAGGATGCATTAAATGAAGAATTTGTCAGAATAAAAGAATAAGGAAAAAAACTCCAAGAATCCACTGCAAAAGACGACGGTATGGTGCTTTTCCAATTACGCGCCAGCGTACGATAGCGAAGACAACTGGGTAACCGTGGCTAAAACCAAGAGGCAAGAGAGTTGAGGAGTTGAAGTTGTAGACAATTTTGGTTAAAAAGATACAGAAAGATAATCACTGCTCGCAAACGGTTCTAGGCAAACCTGAATCCTCCTACTTCAGCTTTCTCCTACCTCACTATAGCATACTCCCGTCGAAACAATCCTGCAGAACTTCACGCCTACCACTACAACTGAAGACCTGAACTCCACCTGCACGACACATTATACTGCTGGAGCATTACCGCTAGGGCTTCAAATTTTCAACCACAAAACATAACCACAGTCCCCCACTTTATAAAATCCAAAATCATTCAGCATACACGAATGATAGGCCGCAACTCAGCTAATTTCACAAGATGATCTTCCACGCTACCATCACATCCCCGTCTGTAGCAACAAACATACTTCACGACGAATGAAAGAAAATACACAAAAAAGAAACCTCGAAAGTGCATCTTTCATGTTATAACCAGGATCAGCACCTCCTCATCCTTAAAACCTCACTTACATTCCCCAGCACTTACAACGAACCCCCTCGGTATAAACCTCCGCTACCGAAGCGTCTGCCTGCCTGCCTGCCCTAATCATCGCCACTGACCTCAACGGAGACCCAGTGCGATTCAGACGGACTAAAAAAAAATGAAAAAAACCATTGGGTTGATAGCGCAATCACGCGGAACTAGGCCACGGCAATGAAAAAGGTCCAGCAACGCACCTATTTGAACAAACGAGCTGCGCTACGTTCCACCTATTCCCAGCAAGCGAGCTCCGGCGTGACGCAGCTGCTGCTAGAGTAGTAGTCGAGACCCATCGTCGACAGAGAGCGACCTCCAAGACGACGACGACCCCGCCCCCCAAAACGCCGGGTCGGCAGCTTCCACACGACGATGCTCGAATCACGCGTGTATCTCTCGGGTATCAATGGACGGCCATTGGACTCTTTTCCGAGGCGATGCGCCAGAGATAGAAACTCTGAAGATCCAGATACCAATCGAGTCGCTGGGTTCTCGTGTTTGCCCTTTCGTAGATCTCTACCGTGGTCTCTAATCCGATGCTGTTCACCTTGGTGTCAAAAAACTTACGATTCGACATGGAGTGATGCAGAGTTGGTTAGTGATTTAACACTTTGTGGTGTTCTAATGCTAGCTTTCTGAGAATCCTTGAACCTTGATTCGTAATAATGAAATGTGAACAGCTTAGGTTTGTTGTGAAAGTTGTGCGAACTCCGAGTTTCCCATTTCTGAAATACTGTCACTTGAACAGCCAAGTCTAGTGCTACTGAATGGATCCCGCTGATGCAAGGCACACAGTCATGATGTTTCAAGTTATCTACTATCTGCTGTGCACAAGTTGAATGTTTGCTTCAACTGCTCAAAAGACGGCCAGTGGACTCCGTTATCTGCCCACTTCAATCCCCGAGCATCTCCGAATGATAGTGCACTGGGTAGTGGCAGTAACCAATCACTCCACACAGCCTTTCTCAAGTGCAATTGAAGTTCTTCACAACAACCATCACCTAATTATACTATTCCAGAGCATCTTCGAGCCAAGCGTGTGCACCCTACAACGAAGTTCAACAAGTTTGTCACACCAGAAGTCACTGACTAGACCATATCTAGCAACTCATCTAAGAAAACAGAACAGCGTGCGTGTAATAAACACAAACCACTACCGCAAACCATGGCCTCTGATTATGTTGAGCAACAACAGTACTGACCTGCAGCAGATTCACAATTCCATCAACTACAATGGTAAAGATATTCTGAATGACGGATAATATAGAAAGGCAAACATTCAACAACTAATGTCTGAGCTTTAACTTCAAGTTTGGATTCATACTTGAGGTTGAGAAGGCTGAACTATGGTTTTTAATTTTGACATGTGTATCAAGTCACCAATTGCAGAAACGTTATAAAGATTCATGAACCAGAACCACTGTTAACGAAACAGTGTGTGCATTATGATAGATCATAGACTAAACAGCTTCATGAATGCAGTAACTCGGCTTCATTATGAAGACCGAATGGCATAATAATCACTGCGGAATGCGCTCGCCACAATCTGGATAAGTCTCACTATGCTGGCGTATTCACTACATGCATTGGATCGCTACTAATCCTAAAAACAAAAATAAAACATTTACTATCCCACTTCAACAAAAAGTGATCACTCGAATTTTCGAGAATAGTGACATTCGTCTAATTACCTGGAACAGATTCAGAGGCCTTTAATGCATTCTACGACGGATTACCACAATTTCGTACCAGTGCAACTTACCCTAAAACCCACAGTTTGTCTGTTTGGCAGCGCAGGTCAGGCACACAAGTCACTCCTTTACATTACACATTTCTACAATAATACAATCATGCATGCACCTCTCTCCAGACGAAACCCACTCAATCCTGTGTTGTAGTCAAACTCCTCCTTTGCCAGCTTCATCTAGCGCATCTGAGTCAGCCTGTTGAACCACTGCCAGAAGCAGGACCACAAAAGTACCAAATCTAGTCAGGTACTACTGATAACTCAAATAAGGTCTACACTGACATAAGACTCGATTAAATTTCCGTAAAGTTAGTTGATGACGTCAAAATCAACTCCAACTGACATGATTAATATTCATATTCACCATGACATTGAAGGACTATCGTTTTAGAACTTGAAGCTGCCAGAGAGCTATCAATGTCCCTCTGCTCATTGTACACATTATTATGATAATTAGCTCAAGCCATAAAGTAGACGCAACTTTACTTTAGCGATGAGAGGCACTGGTACTGAAATAAAATGTGAAAAAAAAAAAAACAAACAAACAAACAGAAGGCGATAATTGACGAACAAGCGTCAAACTTCAGCTACTCGATAACTCAGAAGCGTGATCCAAAGCAAAGCCTCATTACACCCACCAGTATGAGAAAAGCTCATTCGACTACGTTGTTCAACGACGGGCTCTAAATGACAGCAATCCACTTCGCAGACGGCGATCCCGCAACAACATGATCCAAAGGTGATCAGATCAAATTGACGACACTGTTAAACACCTCCCTAAACCCACTCGAGAACGTGTTTATTGCACGGAAGACCATCCAGACATCATGCATTCGCAAGATAATAATTATAATGATAATAAATAATAAATAAAATAAATAAAAGTTATCCACACTCTTACCACAAGTTAAAGATATCACACCACTTCCAAACTCATCACATCGAAGTCAGCAGTTTCTAATTCATAACAACGAATTCCTTACAAGTGATGCAGTCCTTACAATTCACTCTAATTCTTACCTTCCCGGAGCCGGAAAAATCATGAATAGTCCTAAAAAAACAACACGAAAATCAGAGTGCTGAGCATCATCCTCTTCAACCACCAAGATCACCTTCCGACTCTCCATCATCGAGATGTACCACACCCCGAAGCCACTCATCTCTCCTTCCCCCCCTCCCTCCCACCACGGTTTTCGAACCTCGAAACCCTAACCCTGGTTGAAACGGTTTCCAACTCCCCCTCATTCCTCACAGTTCCATTTCCACCCTCTCCGCGGGCAGGAGACGAACTTCTCCACGCCCGTCATTACCCAGCTTCGCCATTCGACAGCCGCTGCCTCTAAAAGCTCGAGATCGGCGACACACAAGAAATCAAATGGGATGACGCCTCGGAAACTCCGCCCCGACTGCAAAAGTTAAAAATGAAAAAAATGAAAAAAATAAAAAAAGACCCTCTTCCCCCTCCGATGCCAGTGTGAACGTTCTCGGGTATTTGTTTTTAACCAAAACACTCCTTATTTCCAAACGCACTATCTTTATCTTTCACACCCTGTCGCTGGAAAGATGCGTGCTCCACTGGAGAAGGAGCGTTGCGAACGGTATTCTCAACGTTCCACACGGGAACACCGCCGGATGAGGATCCATCCACATTCATCCATAAGTATGTCCGACATTCATTCAAGGATCTGTACATCCATTCACGATGGTGCATGAGCCTTTGGATGGAGTGCTTGACTTGCATAGCCAGGCGTGGGGCTCATGGCTCCCACCTCTGGTCACAACTGCCTCATTCTAAAACCCTAAAAGTCAAATTTAGGGAGTGATGAATAAAAGCCACACCCAACTCCCCCCACCAGAAAAAGAAGTGACTGAAACTCAACCATTTGAGGTTGATGGTGCACATTGCCATACTGCCACCCCAAGCACCTAACTTTGTACTTTTTGGGAACTTTTCTATTCATGTTTGGTGGTGAAAAATCCTCCAAAAGGAAGTGAGAAGGAAGGGGTTTATGATGGTCTTGGTTTTTCCTATAAAAACTGTTGGGATTTGAAGGGTACTACCTGCCAACCTTTGATTCTAGGGCTACCTTTGCAACCAAAAACACCTTCTTCTTCTTCTACTTCTTATTTTCTTTTTATTATTGTTCGTGATATCAATGAATAATTCATGCGTGTATACCTACTGGGGACAGATATTAAAAACCCCATTAAAAAGTAGATTGCATGCACTCCACATGAAAGAAATGAATTCAAGATCCAATTTGGATAGCTTCTTCAATTGGGTTTCTAATGCACATTTTTTTTTTTTTTTTCTTTTTCCTTTCTTTTTTTGTTCAATCTTCATTATATTTATTTTTATGAATTTATGGATTGATCCATCCATCTACTTAATAGGAGTGGAGGCCTTCACACGAGTTCATCCACATGGGAGCCATAAATACCATTCATTGCCAGGTCCCTTTGTCACCAAAGTACCAATCACATTTGTGGCCAAGTTTTTTCAATGACATAGACTCTTCAAAATTCAAATTAAAATTAAAACCAAATAAAATTAAATTAAATTAAAACTAATATGTGTGTATGTGTTTCAAATGGAACCAACTTGGGATCATTGCTATCCACTCTTTGGAGTCCACAGTAAAAGCAATGGCGAAGTGATGCTTTCTTGGTCAAGAATCCAAGAAGGAATATGAGCTTTTATTATGAAAAATGGATTTGTGCCACAAAATTAGTTCACTTACATGTGTATATGTGTATATATATATATATATATATATATAATTGGATTGATTTATGTGACTTTGTATAATTATGTATTAAATGAAATGATTAACATTTTGAAAAATAACTGTGTGTCAAACAGACGTTTGAACACAAAAAGGAAATGAGTTTTACATATTATCTTGATTTAGTGATATCTCATTGTACTATAAAGTAATGAAATGGATATCTGTATTTTGCGAAATAGAACTGTAATCCTTCTGCTCTCACATGTTCAAGTGAAAATGAATATAACAACAAGCTCTAAACAATTTGGGTTGTTTTTGTGACATTTAAAATATTTTACACCCACTAATGAAACAATAAAACTAAAATTGTAATATGTTAGAATCCACTTATCACAGAAGACTATTTTTTTATTTTTTTATTGCAAATATACACGGAAAATCAAATCGATGTAAAGAAAAAATAGATAAAAATGTATTGAAAAACTATGCAACTTTCAAAATAGTGATTGTTTTAGTTTTGAATAATTTCAATACAAGGATAGATAAATTTAATTTTCCAGTTAATTATGATCGTATTGCAAAATTATGATAAATACAGACACATCCATATATTTAAAGCAAGCAAAAATGGTTTAGTTTCTCATGTGACATTTTTAAAACATTCAGAATGTGTTCATAAATGATGATGCTCAAGATTAAGTTAATAAATGAATGTTTGATGAAAACATGAAAACCTAAACAATATAATCTGAAATGCTCCAATATATATATATATATATATATATATTTTATATGTGTGTGTCAGAATCAACAAAGCATTGAATTTGTGAATGCCTAATACATGAAAGTAAGAAACAAGAAATAAGAAGAAAAATTATAAAAAACAGAAAAAAAGATTCAATTTACTACCTTGATATTTAGAACATGAAAATTCAAAAAAAAAAAAAAATCTGTAATATTAATTAATATCAAACATGTTAAAAAAAGAAATCCACGTACTTTTTTTAATAATTGAATGATTTGTTGAACAAATTACACATGAAAAACATGTTAAAAAACGAAACCCAACATTTCATATTAGCATTATCGACTTGTTCAAATCCAAAAATAAAGAATTAAAATTAAAATTAAAAACATGGTGGTGACAAGTGTCAACACGCCATTAGCTCAGCTAACACCGGCATCGCACGCATGATTCAGCCGTACATCCATCCATAAAATTCATCCATGTATATGTTTGACCGTTCAACTGTTCATTCATCCATCTCCTTCACTCGTGCATAATTGTGGAAGAGCTTTCATTCATGGGAGCCACTGCTCCCCAGGGAGGAGAACGTCAGGTTCGACAGCTGTACACGTGCACTGTATAAAGTGTTGTATATGCTAAGTCACCGTGACAATGCCACGTGATTGGTTGATATCTACGTGGCACTGTACAGCTGGATTATATCTGCGGGTCAATTCCAACTGCGATTCTTGGTCCACGGTCATGTGTACAGGTATCGCCCACGGGTATAGGTGACAAACTTGATTTGATAAAGGAAGTCACAGTAAGAAAGAGGAGTCGGACCTCATGAATAATACTAATAATATTAATAATAATATCTCTAATGATTTTTTTTTTTTTTTGTGTTTGTTTGTTTGTTTGTTTGTTTGTTAATGAAGGAGATGTAAAAAGCAATGCCATTGGAGATCCTACAATTTCTTTTGTGTAAAAATGATGTCTAGATTAATTTCTCTACTACTTGATCCACAACCATTGAAAACCAACCACATTCATCATTACTTTAATCTTTATCATTGTTATAATCATAGTGGTTGCCCAATTTCTTGCCTCTTATAGAAAATCTTATTTTTTTGTTTAAAAGAGAATAAGAGACAAATTTTGATTCAATATTCTTGCTATGCCTTCTATCTCCCTCTTGCTTTGTATTGCATTACACTTTGTCCTTGGCCTATATTGTGCCTTGCTTTTCTACCTACTATCTTCTATTTTTGGCTTCTACCTTCCTCAGCCACCTCAATGCTCTTACATCTTGAGATCTATTGAGTGGCTTTTGGTGCACATTCCATACATGTCTAAATGAACAACATACTACCACTTTGTGTTTTTAGGTTGCTTTGTATTGTCATTGACAAAGATGTCACTAAACAACAAACATTCTAATAAATGTGTAAAAATTATGCCACTAATTAAGAACATTGGATAAGATCAATGAAGGAGATCATCACGTCTTAGTAATTGTAGGCCATGATTATGTGACATATGTGACACTAGAAATGTGCATGGTATTGAAGGCAACAAGATTTTATATTGACAAAACAACAAAGAATAATTGAGTTTTAAGACATGTTTCAATTGAGGTGGCTATGTTGATATTTTGGTTTTAGTTGAAATTATTTTTCTTTCTATTTCAAGAAGTGCATGTAAAGGTTAAAGTTAGATTTTCTTGTGATATGAAAATACGTCCTCACAAAATATGTTCTTTCCTTGAATAATTGCAAATCCATCTTCTCAATATAAGAAGACATTTCTTGACCTTTTATAATATTATGTTGTATTTGAAGATAGTACATAAGTCTATGTATGCAAGTAAATCTAAATTTGCAAAATAAATGTAGATACTTGTAAGTTTGTGCAAGAGTTGGAAGAAGACATTTGACAAAATTATAATCATGAATCTCCTCTCACATCACTCAATAATCTCAATTCTTATTACTTGCACATTAATTAGTCTTTGTATTAAATAAACATTTGTACAAAGCTACTATATACTTCATTATATCTGTGATGTACTTATAGATAGTTGTGAAAATATAATAATTTGAATAAGACATGTGCACATATTGTTGCAATACCCTTTATAATTTTTTCAAAGCTGAACATTTATTGCTGCTTCAACAACTTTGAATTATAAAAGTATATGTTAAGTAGAAAATTATAGACCAAATTATCTGTATAATTGGGTGTTTTATATAATCAATCCTTTAAATAATTAATTGTTAGATTTTCAAACCTCATAGTTGTCAATATAAGCTTCAATAATTGATTATACATCATTTCTTACTAATAGAAGTAGAAATATTTAACAAATAATATTAAAGACATCGTGAAGGTCTTTAAAAGATGCAAATTCTTTTTGTAGTTATAATGGATGCATTAAAGTAGCAATATTTATTAAATAATATTCATAATGAAAATCTTATACTATCAAAATACCTCCATTATGTAAAATTTATTTGAATTTTATGCTTATATAATATTTATAATATCTTTGTCAATGTGCCAATATAAAAATTAATATTGAACAATTTTTTTGCATATTTAAATTCTTTAAAGACAAAATTGAGTGCCTACATAGTCATTTGTTTCACAACATTTGTAAAAAAGTATTGATTAATAATATCATACATGAATTCTTTTTGAACTTTCTTATGTATAATTTTTTTTATTATATTCTCAAAAAAATAAGAGAGGCAAATTTTTACTTCTTGTATATCTTTGATAGAAACTTTTAAATATAATTTGAAAGTTGAATGTTGATCCTTAGCTCAAAATGCAATTACATTTCCAAAATAAAGTTAATTATTTGATTAAGCTTTAAAATATGTATTTTTTTGGTATTTAAATATTTTTCAAATATTTAACAACTACATGCATGGTTTTAGGAGTATATTTGATAGAAAAGGCAGTTCACTTTATATTATAAAGTACCTCAAAAGAAGCACGTATCACTTTGGCCTAATTTGTTAGAAATAAAGACCAACTTATATTTAACTTGGTGGCAAAATATTTTTTGTGATTTGTTAAGACGTTTTTTTGAATGTGGCTTATGCAAAATAAAACATTAGAAGTAGGAAAATTATTTTCAATAGCAATTATTAATGCCAAAATTCTAATTAAATTAAATACAAATAGATCGGATATTTCCATGCAATTAGATAAGTTGGATCAAGGCCCAAAAAAAGAATTTTTTTATTTCTTCTAAGAAAAAAACAAGAATAACTATGAAAGAGGTATTAAAATTGGTTACTTCTACTATATGCAATATAGGCATCTTGATTTTTATTTATTTATTTATTTATTTTGTATTTATAATCTATAATAAGAAGAATATATTTTTTCTGATTTAATATATTTAGTATGAGTAAAAAAAAACTACTATACTCTTGTCATCATATTAATAAGTAAATTGATATTCACCATTACTCAGGATTTTTATTAATGAAACAATAGAATCACAGCTATTAAGAGCAATATGATGGATTTGTTAGTATTTATCATAAATGATATATGCAATAACTTGAATTTTAGGATTTTTTTTAAATATAAGGCAATTATAATGTTTTTTAGTGGTATTCTTACTACAACTATCCAAGTTGTCATTTTTTTCTCTATTGATGGAAATTCTTATGCAATCAATTCTTTTATAAGAAATAATGAAGGATTGAAGTTGTGTTTATTATTTCATACTAATAAGTGCTATTATATAGTATCTTAGATACACCATTGTTATATTATATGTATTCTTACTTGAGAACACATAAAGCGCCTAGTTGGAGAAGATAAGTAGAAATACAAGAACAATCCTACGAAGTCTAATAGAATCTTAAATAACCTTAAGTAGAACTTAATGATCTTAATTAAATTTTGACCAATCCAAAAAAAATTTAAAAGAAGTTATAAAAGAAATGCAAAGAAGTTCCAAATTAATTGCAAAGAAAAATATCAAAAAATCTTAAAGAAATATAAAAATAAACATTTAAAGAAATAATAATAATCTTAATAAATGCTAGAAATAAAAATCTTTAAAATAACAACAAAGAATCCTAAAAAATACTAAAATAAAAATCTTAATATAATCCTAATTAAAATTCTAATTGAATCTTAATCAAATCTTAGATCAAATTCTAGATCGAATCCTAATTGAAATACTAATAAAATCCTAAATCCTAGACAAATCCTAAAGAAGTTTTAAACCAAATCCGAAACCAAATCCTAATCAAATCCTAAATCTTAAAAAAAACTTTTAATGAATCTTATAGCAAATGGAACTTCAACAACTAATAATCAAATCATTTATTTCAACTCAAAATTTGCACACTTCTTAATAACTTAGTTAGAAATAAGTACAAGAAAGATGAAATCAATTACACTTACTAATTCAAAGAAATGCAAGATAATCCAATCAGGTATTAGGCAACCTCCTATTCCAATTTAAATATTGAACTTTTACTGCCAATATCTCCTTTTTGAATCATTAAATTACTCCTAAATTTCTCCTAAATTGTTAAAAATTGAGTCTAATATTCAAAAAAAGAAATGCACTTCAATCCAATTGATAAATTGCTAAAGATCTTTGAAATACTTACTGACCTTTAAACTCCAATTTTAGAGACCTCAATCTACAAAAACCTTTGCACAAATTGATCTAATCATTTGATTGACCTTAAAATTTGCACACTTATTTACAACTAGCATTCTAATACACTACATAAAATTTACCTATATATATTATTGAACTCAAGAAACTTCAAATTTGTAAATATATTTTTATTTTTTAAAATCTATACCAACAAAAAATATCACTAACTTTGAAAATCCTTCAAATACTCAATATTGATTCAATTGATATAAAAATCTTTCCACAAGTTTGCTCTCAAACTCCATTCTCTAATCTACTAAAGAACCCTACATTAAGTCATTATAGATACACAGTTTTGTGCTTTAGGATCTCATTTTGATCTAGGTTGACAACTAGCCCTCTCAAGGTATCAATTCTTGGCTTCTTGATATAAATTTTGCTAAAATATATTCTTAACTCCCTTTTAAATATATCTATATCATTTAATTTTCCAATCTACTTTGTTTTACCTTATTTATGGTCATAAAAATTAAGTAGAAGTCTATTTTTTAAAAAGACATCATTAGCATCTTTTAGTATTAACATCTTTTTGATTGTTATCTATATTTCTAAGATAATTTGCTATAATATTGTAAAATAAGATCTTCTATAGTATAATGTTTTCTTCTCTCTTTTCTTCATTAATTGTGTTCCATCACAACACCATGTATGCAAAGCAAATGGATACCTATTTAATTGGCTTGCAATATTTTGTTCACAAATGAGATTATCTTATTCAAAATAAAGCTATCCTCTGTCATATTCAAAATCATTGCAATTTGTATCAAACCATTGTTTGCAAATGGCAAAACCTTGAGTATAAGCAAACTCATCTAAATTCTTTTTTAAATCTTCAAAAGAACCAAAATTCCTCTCTAGTAGACCATTAATTTTAGTTGTGGATAGTTGGTCATTGTTATTAGTAATATTTTTATTATTGTGTTGAATTCATTTTTAAAAAAACTATTATTATAACAATTCAAATAAGGACCATAATAATAATGATGCAAATAAGGCCAATATTTTATGTGCTTTGTGATGATAAATGTTATGATTTAGTAAAATTTATGGTCATTTTGTTATTTTTTCATATATATATATATATCATATAAATAGAAAATATTAAGAAGTATAATAATACAAAATAAATAAATTCATCTTCAAAGCTAAGGTGATCTATCTAAAATATTATAAGTTTTCAAGCTATGAATCAAAACAAAACTTAAAAGAAATTACACTCATATTTCATTAAAGAAGGTAGAAAGTGAAGAAAGAGGATGTTAATGCATGTTCAACATAAGTCTTATCAATACTTATTTTTATATACTTATGCAAAGTAATAAAAGTATATATATGGATATATCTATATAAACATAAAAATCTAAATTTTCAAAATCTATCAAAAATAAATTATAAAGTTTTACTAGAATAAAAGAATTAAGAAGGTTTGAAATAAAATAAAATATGCAAAAAAAAAAAATAGTTGATTTTAAGTAAAAATTCTTTATAAATAAATAGATATAATTTTTTTTTAAGAATATTGCTTCAAACAACTCAATAATCTTAAATAAAATAGCATAATATTAAAAAAAATTATAATATCATTAAAATTTTATAATTGAAATAAATTTATAAAATTAAAATGATATTATTATATTTTACGAAATTATAGTGATGAAATTCATAGCATGATATTAATAAATTACTATTAAAAAATAAAATATGATTAAATTAGAAAACTATATAAAAAATTAGAATAAAATTTGAAAGTTCTAAACTTTTAAGATTAGAAAAATATGTATTTAAATATTATAATAATTTTATATTGTCTAAAATAATCCATCAAAGATATAAATTAAGTAGCACTACCACTGACGTCATTGAATTGCATATGTTCCATATGGCTTCTAATGATCTAATAATAGTTATAAAATATAGATAAGTCTTCTAAATTACTTGAAGATTATTATATCTGTTAATTAAAACTACAAAATACATGTGAATTTGGAGTGATAAAAATAAATAAATATTTAGAATGTTTAAGAAAGTTTTTAAAAAGTATTTCAGTCATATTTTATTCTTTTGTATGAAAACTTATAATTACTAAATTAATATTAAAATTCAAAAACTTAACACAATAAATACTGTTATTTTAATCCAATTTCTATTTGATACCATATTTAGGTATTTCTTGTTTAAAAATAAATATTTTATAACGTTTTTTTTCATATATTTATATTAGTCGTTTTTTGATTTATCAAATTCTAGGTGAATATTTAAATATAATTTTATTTATTTTTTATCTTTTTTTCAAAATTAAATATGAAATCTATGTAGAATTTAGTAATTTTTAAAATAAGATATTATTTTAAAATATTTTATGATAATATTTTTTATTTCTAAATATAACCATTAATAGTATCAAAATTTATTACTAGAAAGAAGATTGGGTAATTTTACATTTTTTTAATATCAATATGGATATAATGGATTTTGATCTAAAAGAAAACAAAGAAAAATAAATTTTAATAAAAGTTATAATATTTTGTGAATCTCTGGTGCTAATATGAGTGATTTATTTTCTTTTGTTTTTCATAGAAAAAAAGCAAGTAAATAGTTTATTTTAGATACTCCAAAATACCTGATTACTATAAATCTTTGTAGATTTATAATTTTATTTTTGTTAAACAATTGAAACTCAATAATATGATTGTTATACATTCTAAGTATTAACTCAACTAAATTGCAGATAATTATGAATAAGAATTATTATTCAGTATTTGAAAATATCCAATTAACTTAAATTCATCACATTGCATTCAAATCTATTTTAATTTCTTAATAATAGCCTTAACAAGTTAATGACGTCTTATGATAGTAAATATTAGAAAATTATCATGTACATTAATAATTAAATAAATAAAATTACATCAAGTATGTGAGTGCTTTTAAAGTATCTGTCTCACTTTTAAGCTATTTTAGTATATTAATAAAAATATTAATAGCTACATAGGAATCATCTTCTAATATTTATTAAGATTTTATAATTAATACATTGATAATACTTAAGACTTTTATAGCCCTAAAATTCTCTTAATTCTTTGAAATTATTCAAATTCTTACATACTTCTAAATCACATATAATTTTAAATCTAAAAAAAATAGAAAATAAAAATATTAATTCTTTAATTTAACTACATTGATAGATTATATCATCTATCTTAATCAAAAAAATATGCTCATAATTATAAACATAGAAAAATTAATATAAAACATAGTTTTTTCTACAAAAAGTTGTAAATGAAATCATATATAGATGTGGTTCTATATCTATATATGATTTCATTTACAACTTTGTATAAAAATCATGTTCTAAAGCATCTACAAACCCTTGAAGATTATACAAAAAATATTCTAAATCTCCACTAAATAGAACAAACTACAGGAGGTGCTATTATTCACTCTTATTTTCTAAAAATAGGTTAGACTAATGCCTTTAACTCTTTTAAATCATCCACTAAAATAAATTTATTTGCATATCATATGCACCTATTATAATACATGTATTAACATTAAAAAACTCAAAAATATTTTAATAAAAATCTATATTTTATTTAGATAATACGTGTATTAATAAAATAAATTAATAACTTATTAAATCAAAATAATTTAATATAAAATTTTATTTATTGTATATATTAAGATTTAATAAAAAAATCTTGATATTTCTTAGTAGATTGAATTTGATCCTTTTACTTAATTAATTTTTTAAATAACTATATAAAAATAAAGATTATAATGTCTCATTCAATCTAAAAAAACTATTTATGGTATTTTAGACAAAATGCATACTTTTCCTTTTTATTCAAATCTTAATGTGTAAATGAATGTAAATATAAAATTATAAATGTAAGCTTATTTACAAAAGAACTTATGATTTTAAACAATTATGAAAATTATTAACTTTTAAAATAAATTATCTAACTAAGGTGCATAAAAGCATTTTTTGTGAAAATATCTAGTTTATATTTGAAATATTACTTTATATTATTTAGACTCTAAGTAAAAAATTTAGCTTTTAAAGAGACTTCAATTTGTTACAAATATAAACTAACTTGGCAAACAAAGACTTTTTATGATTTATACTAAATCAAGTATACAAATATCAAAGTTTGATTTTTTAAATTTTATTTAATTTTTAAAAATAAAATAATAAATTATTTTTTATATCATGTGCGAATAGACTTATTTTTATTTTTATTAATATATTATTTAAATAATTTAAAAACTTTAAAAGATAATTAAAAATTAATAAAATTATATTTATAATATGATTAATTTTTAAATATATAAAATTTAAAGAAAATTTCTACTTTAATGTTATTTAGAATTTTTAAAGATAATTTTATTTTTTATACTAAAATAATTTTTAATTTTAGTACATTTTTTTTGTATTACGTTTTGGTGTTAATATTATCAATTAATTTGTTAATATTTCTAATAATATCAAGTCAATATGTTTTAAAAAATAATCAATTTAATAAATATTCAATGTATAATAAATATCAAATAATTACCAAGTTCTTTATTTATGTACTTTATAAGATATTCTTATATAAAATAATCTATTTGAAAAATTCCTTGGGAATTTTTTTAAATGTATAATATATTGATCTTATTTAAAACAAAATTGGCATGTGTAGTAGTAACATTAATTACTAAGTTTATGCTAATTATAATTAATTCAACTAAAAACATTATATAAAAATATAATATACTTTATAAAAATACAACATAATTAATTAAAAATTAATAAATTAGAATTAAAAATTTTAAAATTACAAGTTGCATCTAATTTTATACAAATTATAAAATTTTAGTCAAATAATTAATTATTATATTTTTTTAAAATCATAAAACATTTATAAATTGAATTTTTTACAACTAATAGTAATGTTTTCAGAAATCTGCGAAAATAGGTTAAAATTTAATATCCTTTGATTGTAAATCAAACAAAATAAGAATAAGTCAAAAAATTATAATTAAAATAATAATAATATATATATATATATATATTAATCTCAAATCAAATACAAATTATTAATTTTATATGATTTAATAATTTATTTTACTTATATAATAAAAAATAATAAAACTATTATAATTAAATAATATAACTAAAAGTAATTTCTTCAATAATTATATGAGTCAAAAAATAATTTTATTTTATTTATTTTTTATTACAATGATAATATCTTGTTATTTCAAAAAATAATTGGTCTTTAGTTTGGATGGATAATATTTGTGAAAAAATCAATTTTGAACGAGTATTTTTAATCCAATTTTCAGATTTTTAGATGTCTTCCATATGTACTAATTAACTAGTACTTATTTTTACACATGAAGACACATGTAGATGTGAAATTCTGTGCTGTTCAATAAATAAATAAATAAATCGTCATGCATATTCGAAAACTGTACGTGATTCAACAAATCATTTTAATTTAGAAAGTTTGACATTCCAATTGGAATGTCAGAATTTATCAACATGGCCGTTCCAACAAACAAACAATGGTGGACCATGCCACGTATTCGACGGTAACACAATACAGCATCGGAATCAAAATACGGTTCTCAATCTTGATACGATTACAGTATTCCACGCGTGCAAGACGGATTGGGTAACCGGAACTTACGGCCATGAACTGGCGGCGAAGAGAAAAGCAGCTGTTGCCCTCCACGGATGCTAACGACCGCGAATGAGTGCGTTTAACCGTGGACGATTCAAGATATGTAGTGACAGTGAAGATGTGGTGGGTTGCGGCTGGGAGGTAGATGCACTGCCATGGAGCAGGGGGGGGGGGTGGATTGACGGAGGCAGGTAGGTTGGTGGGAATGGAGTGATGAAGTCGCTGGAAAGGGGCAAAGGAAAGGGAGAGGAGAGACAGAGAGAGGGAGAGAAACCGAACTACCACAGGGGCGTGGCTTCAAATGCCAATGTCAATCGCCGTAGTATTGGCATTGAATGCTCACCACCTTCATTGTCATGAAACTCTGCATCTCGGTTTGAGGCATTCATTCACATTCACACCCTCCTCTTCTTCGTCCTCTCTCCTGGTCTTCTTTTTCTGTCTCGAGCAGTGTCTAGTCGCTGCCTGCTCAGCCAGCCAGCCAGGCCCGCTGCCACACCATTTGCGTCCGCTGCTGCTGCAACAACCATCGTCGCTATCACCAACAACCGAGGATGCCTGCATTGTTGAGTGTTCGTTTTTGAGGAGAGGGACGATATTATCTACCGTCAGCGAGGCAGTGCCGAAGGCATAGTTGTTGAAGGCAGCTGGAGGGACTCGGGCGTTTGCTGCATGTTGATGTTGCTGGTTGTTAGTGCGGGTGGAGGAAAGGTAAATTTGGATCCGGATTTGGAGAGGAGGGGGGAGAGGGTGCAGTCGGGGCAAGGCGATTTGGTGAGTTAGAAATCGCACGTGGGAAGGAGTTGGATGTGGTAGAGCCAGGAGCCATGCTTCATTTTCAGATGCTGTTGTAGCTGCATGTGTGAGGAGAGACTGAGATTTTAGGTGCCTGGAAGAGAGATTGAGCAGCTTGTGTGGAAACGGGGTGAAGCAGGAGAGAAGAGTGGGAGAACCAGAGCTAGTTTGACCGTGAGAAAGGCCCCTCGGGCTAAGCGTACTGTACTGTCAGCAAAGGTCCACAGAGTTGACTGCAGACTCCCCGGTTTGAAGAGGAACTCGAAAAATCTGCATGCTAACTGAGATTAGTTGTAATCTAACATCCGCTTTGTAGTTTTGTGTCGCGACAGTGCGTGCCTCGAAGTGTGTACTAGGAAATTACTGTAGTTTTTGATGCGGGAATAGGCTAGAATGGAATGCGCTGTAGGTAAGTGAGGAGGGACGGTTTTAGTCGAAACGCGAAGTCGGGTGAAAGTTTGAGTTACATTAATGTCGTTATTGTTTCTAAGAACACGCGAACAACATTTACTCAGGTTGGTGTATGTACAGGTACGAGCTGAGCATGTGGAGGTTAAGCTGCCAGCATCCTCGACTGCTTCCAAGCTTTTGGGCTTCAACGACCGTCGGCATAGGCACATAGAAATATTCAACTTCTTGAATCGTTTTTAGACGTGCCATCTATCTGCTGTCTTCGTTTCCGTGTTCCCAACCGACTTCTTAAACATGAATGTCTGGTCCTTGAGCCTCGCTGGTGTACAGTAATAGAGGAACTTGGCTACGCAAAGAGAAGCAATATTGTTTCGCACTGCTATGCGGTGCATGTATTACCTACTGATCAGCTAGTTGATGACAGGTTTATACAAGATAGTGCACTCTGATACTGGTACTTTGGGTTAGAAACTAAGCAGCTTCCTCTGAAAATAAAGCTTCTATCTAGTGAAGAAGCGGTTCTTTTCTCTCAATGGAGGCAGTGTACAAGACTCCTTTGCCGGTTGTGAACTGTAGTTCCGCCGTTTCACGCTACTTGAACTTGCTTCATAAAACATCCTTAGAATGCAGTTTGGGACGCGGATTTGTTCGTCAACATCTGGCACACAAACCGAGGACATTGTTGTCCAAGCGCCTCAACAGAACCAAGCCAGGAGGTCAGATTTGGGGCCTTGATTTCCGCAGTGAAGC
The DNA here is from genome assembly GCF_059467195.1 of Physcomitrium patens. Classification (NCBI taxonomy): domain Eukaryota; kingdom Viridiplantae; phylum Streptophyta; class Bryopsida; order Funariales; family Funariaceae; genus Physcomitrium; species Physcomitrium patens. The sequence continues at coordinate 1,694,901 of NC_143416.1, read as the reverse complement.
TACAGCAGGTGTTGAGGATTCCATCCCTGAGAAGGGTAATGCTGACATAGTGAGAAATACTGTAGAAGTGGTCGCGAGTGGTGGCCACTGTAGCAATCTGAATGGTTATCCTATTGTTGGAGATGCTGCTAATGGAGAGATAGCAAACGGGGATGTGGCAAATGAGGTTCGTCATGCGTTAACTGGTGACGCAAGTTGTGCCGTTGTAACTAATTCTGTCAACGGGGGCTCACATAACGGATCCGTGAACGGGAGCACCGTGAAGAGAACCTCACGAAATGGATCCGCGAATGGACATGCGACCTACTCTGGTATTCCGCCACTGAATGGATCTTCAAACGGTGCTGTTGTGAACGGAGCTTCAATTTATGCTGGACAGGGGAACACTGTCAATATACATTCTGTCAACGGAATCTTAGCAAATTCCCGGGCTGCCAACGCTATGTCTAAGAACGGAGCTCTTCATGAATATTCCAAGGCTCCTACTGCAGACGGTTCTGTCACCATGGTGCCAGAATTAGAGAGGCTTGTTCAAGCACCTTTGAACGTGCCTTCGAAACAGGCTGAGAATGACGGTATGATGGAGCGGATGCCCCATTTCGAAGATCCTTTGGTATTTGCTACGGGTTTGGCGCCCCTTCAAACGAAAAGCACAGCTACTGTCGAAGACGAAATAAGTCTAATCATGGGGGATGCTGCTAGGCAAAAATCGAGTGACGCTGATACCAGTGGTGGACTCGGTATACTGAAATTTTTGAAGGGGAAGAATCTTCTTGTCACAGGAGCAACAGGATTTCTTGCAAAGGGTACTGAAAACCTGACCAAACCATTCTGATTCTTGCTCGACTTATCCTAGCGATATATGGTTAGTTCAGCTCGAACAGGGGCACAGATCTCACTCTTCCCATTGTATCGTTGATAATTTAACTGGCGTGTAGTTCACTTATCGTCTCTGCTCACAAACTCCACTGTCCTTTGCCTGCAGTCATGGTGGAGAAGATTTTAAGGGTCCAACCTGATGTTGGACAGCTGTACTTGCTCATTCAACCACAGAAAAACGTAACAGCCGAGGAGAGGTTGAAAAACAATGTAAGATATCTCCCGTTGCCATTTCACTCATTGTTGTTTACACGTGGCTGAACATATGCAGTCCTAAGTGAAAACGTCCTCGTTTGTGCTGTCCGGAACATTATCTCATTGCTAGAAGTCTCACTGAAAAATTTCAGTCCAATTCGAAAATTTCCTCAGCGACTACTCAGCTGCACCAGTACACTACCTGTGCTAACGTTAAATTAACCAGTGGTTCTTGGCAACGGCAGAGCTGCACTGAAGAACTCGTATTAACCTGAATATTGGGGTTGAATCGTAGGTCATCAGCTCTCCGCTGTTCAGCGTGCTTAAGGATTCTTTTGGAGACGCCTACGAGGAGTTTATGAATAACAAGCTCACCGCAGTCAGCGGTACCATTTCCGCTGATGGTCTTGGGATCGCGAATGATAAGGCAGAGGAAATTTCAAAAACTGTACATATCATAGTGAATTCGGCTGCGACAACCACTTTTGATGAGAGGTAAAGCTGGCCAGACTTCCCCAGCAGATGGTTGCTATCTTGGAGACGGTGCTAGGTCTTCGTTGTGCATGCATTCGAGACAGTGTTTCTCTAGTGGATTTTTCTCACCTACTCGTGTTTTGGAAGCTTGCCGAATTCAAGATCGAGACCTCTCACAGAATTCCCCTAATTATGAAGTGCCCGCTCTGTCAAGAGTTAATGTTTTCTTTTTCTTTCTCTTTCATTATATAATATAATCACGCCTGGAACATCCCCGAATGAATCAGACTTTTCTGTGTTGGTAATAATGTTTTTTCTGATTCACTGATTTTTCATCTGCAGGTATGATATCGCACTAAACGTCAATACCCAGGGTCCTCGTAGGATTATCGAATTCGCGAGGGGCTGTCCCAACTTGCAACTCTTTCTGCATGTTTCGACTGGTAATACATCTCCCTTCCTTTACTTTGTGTGCAAGCTTCTAGATACTCAGGATTGGACTTTATCATGAAAGCATTTCATCTTTAAATCTATTTTTATAGGTGTAGTGAAGGCTTTGGAGTCTCAGAGCTGTCGAAATTATCTCAATCAGCTGTTTTTAAGCTACATAGTGTGTTTAAAACGTCGCGTACTTTTGGCTTCTACTAATCACATGGAAATGCGTAACTCACATAGCCTCTCTGTTACATTTTTGAATATTTGGCTTATCATAAAATTTGATGCCATGATACATCATCTCTTCTTTGCAGCGTTCGTTAACGGCCAAAGACGAGGAGATACTCCCGAGAAACCTTTCCGAATGGGCGATAGCATCGCAAAAGAGATGTCCGAAGACTGTATCCCAGATCTCCATGTTGCATCGGAGCTTGCGCTCTGTGCGAAAACTTTGCAGGAAGTAGTTGCTGAAGTGAGCCGAACTAGCGTATCAGCTTCTGAGCAGCAGCTAATTGTGGACAAAAAGATGAAAGAGTTGGGCATGACGAGGTAATTTTTCCAGATGAAGCTTGTTGTAAATTAATCTGGCACCCAGAAGATAGAATATGATTATACGGTTTTTGTTGATGATTCTATTGAAGATGAAGGCGTGTTTCAACGGAGGATTGTCACATAGTTTTAATGAGGTTTGAAATCTGAGGTGTCTGCCTTGAAATCTCATGCAGAGCCAAACTTTTTGGGTGGCAAGATACATATGTCTTCTCTAAGGCGATGGGTGAAATGTTAGTTGAATCTTTACGGGGTGAAATTCCAGTTGTTGTATTACGCCCTAGTGTGGTGGAGAGTACCCTTGCTCAACCATTCCCGGGCTGGATGGAAGGAATTCGGTACGTATGCGCAATTTAGTCAAGGAATGTTTTATATTAAACGGTCTACAGCTTTGATTGGAAATTATGATGCTTCGTGACAAATTTCTTTAACTACTTCATGTTGGCTCCCGGCTGTGTAGAATGATGGACCCTATTGTACTTGCCTACGCGAAGGGACAGATGACTGGGTTCCTCGCTGATCCTCGAGGCGTATTGGACGTGGTTAGTACATTAATGCATTACTCGTACACTATTCCCGAATGCTGCACAATTCATGCAGAAAAAGGATTGACGAGGAGAGTGGTGTGAGCACAATGAGAGTTTGTTGTTGCGTAACTAGGAGATGATCATATTTTAATGATCCCAGTATGTTTTGGTATACGTTATGCCACCTTAAACCACACCATTAATCCAATTTAACTGGTGATTGAATGTTCGAACAGATTCCAGCCGACTTGGTTGTAAATGCACTTTTGGCAGCCATGACAAAACATGCACAAAATCCAGGACTACAAGTGTATCAAGTAGCTTCATCCGTGGTGAATCCCATGACTTTTGAACTTTTGGCAGATGTAGCTTTGGAGCTGTTCACCAAGGATCCTATGATTGACAGAGCCGGCCAACCAGTAAAACTTCAGCGAATGCGTTTTGTGCAAAGCATGACTGCGTTCAACCTCTACTTGTGGTTTGTGTACCAACTACCTCTAAAGGCACGTTCTTTTCCACACATAATTTGATTTATTTTTCATGAATCATTGTCTGACGGGGTAAGCGTTTTATACTATTGCAGCTGGTATACTAAACCTTCGGAAAGGGCTCATCACTTTTGAAGGCTTGAGTAACTAATTTGATGATAGACCTCCTACTAGAATCCCTATTATCTGCAGAATATGGATGAAAAAATCTTTGCTGAAGCTTGACGACTTTTATGGCTGACTCAATACACTATTTTTAGTCAAAGAGAATAAACCCAAGATGTTTGTGCACTTGTACAGCTTTCAAAGATTCTCCCATGGATGAAGAGGGGGAAGTCATCTGCAAGACGGGAACTCATTGTTAAAAAAACACTTGAACAATTTAAATACTTAGCATATATCTACAAACCTTACACATTCTATGCTGGCAGGTATGTTCTGTTTTTTCAAGAACTCTGTGGTTTCCTACTTTTTCGTTATTAGCCCTTATTTGCCCTATTGCAGTGGTGACTACATGTCCTAAGTCATATTCATATCAGTATCCTCTGGCTTTACGCAGAAGGTATTGCATTGGCGGTGGTTACAGAGTTCAACAATCGAGTCTGACGCGTGTGCTTGATTCAGGTTTGGGATAGAAAACACTGAATCTCTATCGCAGGAGCTATCAGAGGAAGAACTGAACATGTTTGCTTTCAACATTCGACAAATCGACTGGGCAGATTACCTCTCCAATGTTCATATTCCCGGATTACGGAATTATGTGCTGAAAGGACGTGGAACAAGGAACTGAAGCTCTAAGGTGCAAGTCGAGCCAGAATGGTATGCTAATTGGTTGAGCGTTGACACAATAGTCACAATCAGATGTAAGGAATACTAAAAAATGATATTCATCTCCTTTGGAAGTGTCTCTATCGCATGAGGCCATCCCCTTCCTGAATAATTTTATAAGCTACAGTCACAGGCCAAGAAACTGTGCACAGTATTTGTATGAGCTCCTATGAAATGGAAGTCCTAGTAGGCTTGCTGCTATGAAACCAAAGCAAAGTTTTGGAGGTTCCAGCTCGGTGATCGATTATAAACCTCAGTTTGCAGTACATATCAACCTGTTCTGTGGGTGTGAGTACCCTACTTGTTCATCCTTTTCTTAACTGTGGATGGAAGGAGATATCAGACTCTCTGTTTCAGGGTTCAAGTCCTCCAGCAGGAAGAGCACTTGCCCTCTGTATATTCGTAGGTAGGGTAAGAGACCTCTTTCAGGCTAGTTTTATAACCACATATTAAATTGGAAAGCAACCATTGTACTTTTGAACATCTATTTTATAAGAATTCGAGGGTGACTTGTAAAACCCATTCTTGAACGCATTGACATGATCTCATTCAATAAATGTTCCTGTACTTGTCAGTGTGTGTTGGAATTGGCAGAGGGGGTCTAAATTGTCCAGTTCCATGCATAACTATCCTCTTCATTAGTCATCACCTACTTCCCCACGCCATTTCATCCATCCAACACATTCAATTGGATTGAAACCTTTATCCTCCAACCCATGTTAACGTGTACAAGGGGGAGGCCCTCAATGAAGAGTTCCTCGATTCGCCATTCATCCCATCCAAGGATTGGATTCCATGTGTAACAGTCGTCCTCTTCTTCTGAACTAAGACTGTACTTGAACAGCGTCTACCTCGCGCGGCCCCATAACCCCCCCCCCCTCCCCCCCCCCCACATCGTCATTGTGCCACAGCGGTTGTCTAACCTGCAGGAAGCTTGATCGCTGGTCCTGATGTCTTACAAATCTTTAAGGTCTGTTGTTGATATCGACGAGCTAGCAGGTGGCTCATGCTTATATTGAAGAGGACTATTGATGGCCATTTTTGGCGTATAGTGTGCCAGGGGGAGAGAGAGGGCTCTTCATATCGTTCGCCCTCATCGTCAAGCCGGTTTTCTTTACAGCATTGTCTGCATTCCCTGTCTAAGTTTTGAGCATGTAGATTCTTGTGATTTCGTCTAACAGCTGTTCCTTATTTTTTACTCTGCTATGTTGTCGAGGCTCTTGAACCTTGTGTTCTCTTTGAGAGAACCTTGACGTTGGAACATTTTTGTGACTATCGCTTGTTCCCTCGACTGTGCTGCGTAATTCAACCGCTGGTGAATCGGCTCCTCGCCCTCTCTAAATTTTATTCGGAACCGCTGTTGAGCTTAGTTATTGTTTAGACATTTCCTCCAGCTGTAGTTTAAGTATGTCTAGTGATACACAAGTGACGGTCTCTTTCTCCACCAGCGAGCCATGAGCAATAGTGTTGCACACCCATGTTGGTCGATGAATGGAGAACTGTCGTTACTACGTATCAACTAATATTATTCTCTGGCCTACAACTATTTTCAAAATATCGAGTTTCCTTCCTTAGCTTACAACTTTTAAAGCAAGGTGCAGTTTCGGTCCCTCTGGAGTCCAACCTACTACTCGAGGTCTACGTGAAGTGAATACGGAAGTAAGGTGCGAATGCGTCTGTCATTGTGTAATTTTATTCCTCTCCTTGTGCTCTTCTAAAGCATGTACGAAGACGGTCTTTTAGAATACCTACCTGCTACAAATCAAGTTTGAAATATTAATCGTTGGTCAACTCTGCTGGTTTGAGGCCGTACTCTCACTGCATTTTGTGCAACTTACTTAGGGGAGATGTTCTTTTAAACGACAAAGTACATTTCTCTCTAAAGATGAAGACGTATAAGTGCCATTCTACACACAACTCTACTTTCGATGCTGACACATTTGTCTATACGTCTGGTTATTAGCCAGCTTGATGTGTTGAATACTATAGATGATGGCTTTTTTTTTCCGGAATTACTCAATTTTGCAACCAGAAGCTTCCATGAACATTTGAGCTTTTCGAAGTTATTGGAAGAAGGATCTGAACTGGAGATTTGCAGCTAGGTCTGGAAACTGTCATCATGGGAGACGACGACCGGAAAGCAGGTCTTGAGGCAATCAACAACGAGACTGTAGACCTGGTGATGTCTGAAATCCTTGTTGTACGTTTTAATTTTCTAGCATAGTTGTAAAAGTGTCTTCTGTTAACTGGTTGTGATCAATCCCCCATCTAGATACGTGCAATTCTACTCCCCTGTCCACAATTAACAGCTCATATTCCGACAAATGTAGTGTTGTATATCATGAAGTATCATGATAGGGATCTTCAATTCCGACATTTTACTGCTTGCTATATTTCTGCTAATACACCATGCTACGTTGCGTTGTATGCTTTGCCAAAACGTCGTCCAGCGAGAGATATGTCGTCAGTTACATTTCTTCTCGTATAACTGCTCTTGCTCTAGATAAATGGAAAGAAAGAAAAATCCAAAAAAGAATATGTACCAAGCCTACAGAATAATTAACTGCTTGGCGCTCCTCCCGTGGCCCAAAATACTATTCAAGCCTCTATGGAATTTGTTTACTTTTGTACAGGACTAGAGTTTTATACTTTCTTCTTCGGTTCAATTGAATTTAGAAATTAATATGCAGGAACGGATACCACTCGAAGAAGTTTTTCAACAATTACGATGTGATAAGAATGGGTTGACATCAGAGGATGCACTAGAGCGCCTGACCCTCTTTGGGCGTAACAAACTTGAAGAGAAGAAGGTATAAATACTCCTTGACCGACATATTTGCGGAGTCGCACTTGACATTGCTTAGAAACAATGCTGGCTATACTGATTTACTTCTAGTTGAGGCTGCAAAATGTTGATTGAATTAAGGGCTTCACCTCTGAAACTCGGGTTGTAAACCACATCACAAGTGTAACAGTGGGACATGGAATTCGCAGGAGAGCAAGTTCTTGAAGTTCCTTGGATTCATGTGGAACCCTTTGTCATGGGTCATGGAAGCTGCCGCAATAATGGCAATTGCACTTTCTAACGGAAATGTAAGAAATTCCTCAAATGCCCTTGTGGATGGAGGATATGATTTGGTTGCTTATTGTTTGTGGTGCTAGTTGAATTTCACAAACTACTTTATTAGTTGCATGCCTTCAAGTTGCAGCATAATTAATTTATATACAGTTCTTTAATCTGGTATTGTCCACAGGGCCGTCCACCAGATTGGCAGGATTTCGTTGGAATCATCACTCTGCTAGTTATCAACTCCACTATATCTTTCATAGAGGAGAATAATGCTGGAAATGCCGCGGCAGCTCTTATGGCTCGACTAGCACCAAAAGCTAAGGTATTGTAGTCCAACATGTTCGTTTCAAGATTTGTCGATTGTTTAACATATGAATTGGTAGTAGAGTAATTCTTATGCTTTCTAACACCCAGTTATAAGATCGAATTTAAGTTTTAGACAGATTCAAGTCAATCTGCTCACAAATAAGAGCACTTTCTGCTGCCGTAGAAAAGTCCAGATTCTAGGGTCTGATTATAATACTGGCTCCTTGGAAAACCTTGTTATCTGTCATTACCGCAGGTTTTACGAGACAATCGATGGAATGAGCAAGATGCCAGTATATTGGTTCCAGGTGATATTATCAGCATAAAGCTTGGTGACATTGTCCCAGCTGATGCGCGGTTGCTTGATGGAGACTCTCTGAAGATTGATCAGGTGAATAAGCATTTTTTCTCAGAAATAATGCACAAGAAGAATTTCCTCTTCTATCGCTTGACAATTAGCTCTTTGACATACTTCAAGTGGCTAGACTGTACTTGAGATCTGAAAGACTTGCTGCACAGTAAACAGATTTTTTTTTTTTTTTTTTTTTTTTTTTTTTTTTTACTCCTCCTGCATTCCATTGGTTCATTATGAGACTTCTATAAATCAGTTGGGTATGCCCTTCATTGAAATCTTAATGTCTGGACTAATAATATAATATTTCGCGTCATTGCAGTCAGCTCTCACTGGTGAATCGCTTCCAGTAACCAAGCACCCTGGTGACGGAGTATTCTCAGGTTCGACGTGTAAGCAAGGGGAAATTGAAGCTGTTGTTATCGCTACAGGAGTTCACACTTTTTTTGGAAAAGCTGCACATCTAGTGGACTCAACAAACCAAGTTGGTCACTTCCAGAAGGTGAAGAAGGCCGATCAGCAGAGAAGTTTTCTTAGCAAGCACGATTATTAAATCTGTGTAGCCTTTTTACAATGTCTTAAACCGTCCCAATTCTGGCAAGAATTAACTATAAGTTCTGTACTGCGCAGTATTACAATCCTTATAAACAATGCCCTCATGTGCAGGTTTTGACATCAATTGGAAATTTCTGCATTATTTCAATTGCCATCGGAATGGTGGTGGAAATTATAGTGATGTACCCAATTCAGCGACGCTCCTACAGGGCTGGTATTGAGAATCTGCTGGTTCTTCTTATTGGAGGCATCCCTATTGCCATGCCCACTGTATTGTCCGTGACTATGGCAATTGGGTCTCACCGTTTGTCTCAGCAGGTACATAGCAAACCATTGAACTTTTACTCTGCTGCATCTAATTTAGGATTGATTTATTCGTATCCTTAACCTCAATTCCAAATTCTTTTTGTAGGGTGCAATTACCAAAAGAATGACAGCAATCGAAGAAATGGCGGGCATGGATGTACTGTGCAGTGACAAGACTGGAACCCTGACCTTGAATAAACTGTCCGTGGACAAGAACTTAGTCGAGGTGAACTTTACAGCATTTTTCATTTGTTGAATATCCCCAGGAATACTTTCTCGACACCCGAAAGTTGAGTGATTGATGCTATGAACTGATCATACGAATATGTAAACAAATCTATTTAGATGTGCGGTTTCTTTGGACTTTCCCTGGTAGAAATTTAAGATGCGCTGATCCTTCTTTCACTAGTGAATTGTGCTTCTCCTTCAGTGTTTCTGCAAAACAGTCGACAAAGAGGAAATAATGCTTCTGGCGGCTCGTGCCTCTAGAATCGAGAATCAAGATGCTATAGATGCTGCAATTGTGGGCATGCTCGCTGATCCGAAGGAGGTACATTTCCTCTGTCATTTTAGTGATGTGTCGCACAAAATTAATGTGTGCTGAGGAACCTAATCTTTTCATATATTTATGCAGGCTAGGGCGGATATCACAGAAATTCATTTTCTCCCTTTCAACCCGACTGACAAACGCACAGCACTCACTTATATTGACAGAGATGGAAAGTGGATTCGAGTCAGCAAGGGAGCACCTGAGCAGGTAATACTCCATGTGGGCTATTCTTAATTAGCCGTGTGCATACAGCGTTTCTTTTTTTGAAAACATTCGTGCATATTTTGTCTCTCAAACTGATCCATGCAAATCCCTCGTTCAATCTAGCGTAATTTGTATTTAAAACAAGTAGCACTCTGTACCATGGACTGTTCCTTTCGTTGCACAGATTCTCCAGCTTGCTCATAACAAGAATGAAATTGCGGCAAGAGTGCATTCCATAGTTGACAAGTTTGCTGAACGAGGCCTTCGATCTCTTGCAGTTGCCAAGCAGGTAAGGATGCAATGTTATCAATCATTAACATGATCTCTGAGTATTAGATGTACAGATGACTGTTCGTAAAGTGGCTTGATCTGTTTCGCATGAACACAATACTACGAGATACCAAGGAATGAAGAGGAATGTTATCAAGTACTTTTGTTTGTCCTTAAGCAATGTTATTTCGTAAGTGCAGAAATACTTGTGAAAGAGAATTTGTGCAGTTCCCTCTGATATCCAGATGAAAGTCTTTGATTTTCTTCTCCAATTCTAATTCTCAAGCCGTTTACCTTTCATTCCTACAACATGCAGGAAGTACCTCAGGGTAACAAGGAGAGTGCCGGAGGACCCTGGGTTTTTTGTGGTTTATTACCTCTCTTTGATCCTCCACGTCATGATAGTGCTGATACCATCAGGAGAGCTCTCAACCTTGGCGTCAACGTCAAGATGATCACAGGTTTTTGTAATCACAGTTTATCTGTTTGTGAGATTTACAATCAAAGAATTAGCGTAAGTAGATCTCAGTTGTTGGATTCTAGGAACAAGTGGTCCGTTGATCAACACATACTGCATCGTTACTGCAGGTGATCATCTTGCAATTGCAAAAGAAACTGGGCGAAGGCTTGGGATGGGCACAAACATGTACCCATCATCGTCTTTGCTTGGCGAGAGCAAGGATACCTCGATTGCAGGGCTGCCAATTGACGAGCTAATTGAGAAAGCTGATGGTTTCGCAGGAGTATTTCCAGGCATGTAGATATCTTGTGGTTAAGAACATGCTCTTCATGGTTTATCTTGCTTCATTCATGTATTTTCTCTCTCAAATTGAAGTATTTCAAAATGTCCTGTGGTCAATCAAGACATTAAGAAAATATTCCGAGAAATTCAGGATGAGAATATCCTTGATTCCGTACCTTGGGATGTGGTCAGAACACAAGTACGAAATAGTAAAGAGGCTTCAAGCGAAGAAGCACATTTGTGGCATGACTGGAGACGGAGTCAATGATGCACCTGCTCTAAAGAAGGCAGATATTGGTATTGCTGTGGCCGACGCCACAGATGCAGCCAGGAGTGCTTCAGATATTGTCCTTACAGAGCCTGGACTAAGTGTTATCATTAGCGCTGTGCTGACTAGTCGTGCAATTTTCCAAAGAATGAAAAATTACACAGTAAGGTGCCATTTGGATGGTTATTGATCATATTCATGATTTACAGCAAATATGTATGAGGACCATTTGATCTCAAACTTGGACTTACTGTATTTTCCGTCATTGGGGTGCTTGCTCTTGCAGATCTACGCAGTATCAATCACAATTCGTATTGTGGTAAGATGGGATACACGATTTGTTCTGTGATGCGTTCTTGTATTGACGGTTGTTTCATCTGTGAGTGGGCCAATTTAGTTTGTACCTAGGTGGTAATATAATCAAATTCTTTCTTCTCATAAAAAATGGTGATAGTTATGAATAGTTTACATAATGGAACATACTGCTGCACATTTTACAAGTTGCAACGTTGCGTACTGTTGTTCATAAACATAATGTCCTGTGTTGTGCAGCTCGGCTTTGCGCTTTTGGCATTAATTTGGGAGTTTGATTTTCCACCTTTCATGGTCTTGATTATTGCCATCCTCAACGACGGTAAGTGTCCCTTGATGACAAGTTGAGAGGGTAATGCCACATGAATCGTTAGTTTTTCTGCTCTCCAACAGGCCTCGTTGAACATTACATGTTGGCGGTTTGATTATTTTAAATTTAGTTTTAGGTTGATCTGATTGAGTTACAAAATAATTTCGATGTTTTCATTCTTACTGTGTAGGTACAATTATGACTATATCGAAAGATCGAGTGAAACCCTCTCCTCTGCCTGATAGCTGGAAGCTGCGAGAGATCTTTGTAACCGGCATTGTTTTGGGCACATATCTTGCAATTGTCACCGTCATATTTTTCTGGACTGCCCACAAAACAACCTTCTTTCAGAGAGTGTTTCACGTGGATGATATCAGGGGAGATCATAACAGGCTAGTGGCTGCTGTGTACCTTCAAGTCAGCATTGTCAGCCAGGCTCTCATTTTTGTGACCCGATCACGGAACTGGTCATTCGCTGAAAGACCTGGGCTTCTTCTCGTGTTTGCCTTCATTGTTGCTCAGTTGGTGAGTGCTCTCAACAAGGCTATAAGGCAAAAAAATTATGTATAGGCTTACTTTGTTACTTCCGAGATCAGTGTGGAATATTACAATTCTGTTGATTAGTTATATTGAAACGTTTTCATTTTTGTGAATTTTTATCTGCAGATTGCAACCCTCATAGCTGTGTATGCCAACTGGGATTTCGCATTCATGGATGCCATTGGTTGGGGTTGGGCCGGCGTAATCTGGCTCTTCAGTTTTATATTCTATTTGCCTTTGGACCTCATCAAATTTGCTGTCCGCTATATCCTGCGTGGTAACGCTTGGGAGCTAATCACAGAGCGGAGGGTATGCATAATTCCTGAACTCAACTTACTGTCAACAAATATTTATTATCATGCACAACGTGACTTGGAATGTGTGCTTAAAGTACTATGCATTTCCACATGCCGTGATGGACAGGGAACGTCTTACAGTTAGTAGTTCGATTAATAAGCCTGAGAATTTAAGGGAAAGATTACTTAAGGATCTTCTCAAAGGTGATGGATGTTTTCATTTTGTGTCTATATGCAGGTCGCTTTCACCACGAAAAACAATTTTGGCAAAGAAGAACGAGAACTTCAATGGGTTCAAGCGCAACGCACACTTCATGGATTACACCCAATCAAGAAAGAGTCGCAGGGTTTAGAACATCACGAGACTGAACATCATCATGCAAGCAATATCGCCGACCAAGCCAAAAGGCGGGCAGAAATTGCCAAGTACGCCTCCTCAGCATGCTTGCATTCATTTCTTGTGCTGCAAAAGTGATTGATTTACAAAAACATTTACAAAAATGAATTTATAACGATTTATTTGTGAACACTATTTCCTAAAGTTTCATTCTGACCTGATTTCCTCCTTCCAGGTTGAGAGAACTATATACGTTAAAAGGGCATGTGGAGTCAGTGGTGAAACTCAAGGGTCTTGACATCGACACCATCCAACAATCGTACACAGTGTAGATCAATTTGCTTGTATTATGTTTTATGCACTTTGCAGATCTCATAACGGTGGATAGTACTTGTAAGGGCTAGTGTGCATAATCCCTTGGAATAATGACGTCGATCTAGTGAAGATTGGCGTCGCTGGATCAATCTTATTGAGTGCATTACTTATGATGCGATGGGTACACATATCAGACATATGTTCATATCCTAATTTCTGAGCTACTGCTCGTCAGTTAGATCCCTCGCTTGGCTTAAATGCGGTCCTTTGAAAGCAATAATCATGCGCAAACTTTTACAGAGCAGCCAATAATTCCTAAGGTTTGTTTGACCATTGAACCATATTTTGAAACCTTTAGATGGTTCAATGGTCCATTAAACTTTTGGAACTTCTGTCTATTCTACAAGTGTTGTAAACCACATCTTTATAACAATAAAAATTAAATCAAAATGAAAACAGAAGACTTAGTTTTATTATAACTTTTACGGCACTTCATGTATAAATTATTTTGAAAGAACTACTCGTAAGCTTAATTTTCCTCTACGGTACCCAAGTCGTCACTTCAAAATTATCATTATTGAAGAAGAATATCATTGACAACATGATGGTACACTTGATGCATGTAGTATCCAGTAAGACTAAAGAAGTAATTGAAAATGTGAATAACTTGTTAATAATTGGTCTCACATTAAAACATGAAGAATCGTTTTAAAAAATATGCTGTATCATAAATGAATTACTTACTGTACTGATAGGATATCTTAATATTTTTTAGATTTATCTTAGAGAGTAAATTTAAATGTTGCATTCTTACACCTCGTAAGTAAATATCACAGTGGTTATTTTAATCTCCTGAGTTTACTCTGACCTCAGAACAATATGGCAAATCACACGAAAAAATAAAAAAGAATTAAAAACAGTAACGTCACCGCTACACACCAACAAGCAGTGGATGTTGTCATGGCGAGCTTCGGCGCGAAACGGGGAAGCTAGAAATCGCTGCGGAGACAAGCGCCGCTGCAGGAAAGCACAGTTCCACCGCATTCTGCACGATTCCTGCTGGTATGGCTTTCTCCAGCATTTCTATGCTGGACTGCTGCTCACATATGATGTGATGTGCGCCCATTTCCAGACTCTGAAGGTCGCGCAAAATCGAATCGGTTGGTATGTTTAGCATTTCTACGCCGCAGCGAACAGGGCAGGTTCCTCAAGTTTTCCCCACGTGAGAATGAGATTCTATCTTTGGAGACTACCGAGGCTGGACCCTGTTCTTCTCTATTTGTGCATTGGTAGCAATGAGGGTTGTGGCTGTGATTGGAGACACGAGTAAGTATATCTTTGGCAATCTGCTCATGCTTGTAGGTAAGTGAGCTTAAATTACATCCACTTGGATTTGGAAGGAGAGTTATTGTTTTTTATACACGTGAGTGTAGTTTGTGGCCTTGTCGTCTTCACGAGGAGCATCTCCGCATCCCCACTAGCATCTTTGTTCGTAAAACTGCAAGGATAGTCCGCACAACCAATCCCCCCCCCCCCCCCCGTCGTCTAAACTTGACCAGTGTCCAAATGGTCGATACATTACGCGAGAAGAATGAGTATCAGGCGTACTGAACATGTTCATGCAATTTGATCTTTGTGGCATACTACCAATACGCCGTTCAAATGATGCATTTTTTCTGACTTGCGCATTTCAGATTCTTCCGAAATTCGCTCTGCCACAATCTCGCAGGCGTTGAATCCTTGCGTCATCAGAATCTGCCGCTTTTTATCTTCGTTGGGCCAGAGAGCTGGTATTCATAGTGCTCTTGGATTCTTCGAAACTTGCACAACAAGCCTCACAACAGACTTGTCGTCGAGGCGGCCTCTAGCTGGCCGCTCTTCACACAGACTTGGATTTTTTTTCTTTCTTTATTTGTTTGTTGCAATCAATGCTTTTGCATAGTCTCCTTAGTGCACGAGATTTGAGTAGAGGTGATTCACATTTTCATTGACAAGGGATTAGGAGATCAGATCAGAGTCTTTTGAAACTTACATCAACATGGGAGTTTTTTTTACTTTTTTTATTAAAAAGATAAAGGCACGATTAGGATTTTATAGACACTTACGCAAGTTGTGTCTGTATGGGTCTTCAGAACAGTGATGCAAGGAGTAATGTTGTAGCCTTAGATGATGCAATCTACAATTGCATATAATGACGAGAAGAAATAGATTTGTTGACAACACTAGGTGGCTACAAACAAGCTATTTGGCCCCATCCAATTTGTCAAATTGAGAGTGAAGAACCACTCAAAGGGTTTGAGAGGAACTACTATAGTTTTCTAATGAAAACCACTCTAAGATTAATTGAAGTTGACAAAAACTTAATATGTGTCAAACTTAAATATTTTTCTAACAATGTTGTTGTTACTTTTTTTTGTGGATGAAAAACCTCCTTCTAATATTTTAGGAACTTAGCTAATTCACCTAAAGAAAGAATTTGAATGACAAATTGAAATAATAATAAAAATAAAAAAAACATATGCAATGGCTACTTTTATTTATATACAGATGCAACAGAAATAATTATAAATACATCATTAATAATATATTAAGAAGATTACAAGACAAGTTTCAAAACGTAGTCCATTGTGTAGCAAATTATTTGATCCAAGTACTTAATTTTGGTCCAAACAACCACAAAAAGCCATCAAATAAAAGAATATTTCTTAATAGAACAAACAAATAATAATCAAACAAAAACACTTTTTAAAGCTAGAAATATTTCAAGTTGTGATTGAAGGCCAATTATCCAATAAGTAGTAAAGACACATATACATTCCAACAAAGTCCTCGGTGATATACACCAAGCTCAATAGAACAACAATGGATTTGTTGTTATGCATGATTTATACCAAAGAATAAAGCAATTCAAGCAAAAAATAACAAAAAAAAAAATTAAAAAATTAAAAATAACATCACGTGTTAATGGAATCATGTACAACAAGTAAAGCCATATATGCTAATCCTTTAAATATAGATGGAAGTGCAATTGGCCACATATTGGAACATTGATCCACATGTCATTGCTTCACTAGCAATACATTTTAAGCCAAAGAAGATTGAAAGATGAGTAATACTTGAGGATAGACATCTAAGATCCAATTTTTTTTTGAAATTATGATGGTACAAGGATTTTATATACATAGAAAAAATCTAATTAAAGACACATGCTATAAATTCTATACTAACTTCTATACTAATTTTCTTTTTGAATAAGACACAAATAATGTTATATATAATATCTTAGCATCCATCCAATTTAAGGTATATGATCAAATAATCTCAAGTTTATATCAAATAAATCAATAAAATAGAGGTACAACTAGTCATATAAAATATTCTACTAAAAAATCATTAGGCTTCAATGGCGTGGGAGTAGAATTCTTTAAAAGTTATTGAAAGAACATTGGTAAGGACTATATAAAAATGGTGAACTTAGCATTATGTCAAGGTCACTTCTTTTAAAGCTTAATTGGAAGGAAAATTATTCTATGTTCTTATATTAGTGATTAGAAGCATCTAAATAACTAAAGATTTAATATTTTTTAAAATATATCCCATAGAACATATATAAACGTTTTTTAAAAAGTCTCTAGATAATTTGCACTAGATTATTAATTTAAACCAAACAACCTTCTTTTCTCTTAAACACATTGTAGATAATATCATGGAAATTTGAAAAACAATCTCTTATACAAGGGCATTTCCTTTCTTAATGGAGAAGAAGTGTTTGTAAAGCAAGTGGTTAATATCGTCTACTAATTTGGATTTTTTATTCATCCAATTCTAAGTACCAATCACATATCTATTCTTCTATAATCAATTGGTATTATATTTAGAAAATTGGTAAAAAAAATCAATAGAAAAAAAAAAAAAAAAAAAAAAAAAAAAAGAGTCAAGATGTACTTTTGTTTAAAGTTTTACAAAAAGTATTGTTTTTTGAAATGTGCAATAATTCTACTTTAAAAAAGTAGAATTTATAAATCTTTAAGAAGTTTTGTCAAAATTTGTTTGCTATTATTTTTTTTAATACAATTTTATTCAAAGCATAGTTTCTTCTCACTTTATACTATCTCTAACAATTAAGACCCCTAAAAAACAATTCTTTATCAAGCAATGACTTATTGGGATTAATTTGTAGAATAATCTTTTAAGGCTTTTACAAGCAATATTTTATATGAGATTGAATACTTCTTTGCTTAGACTTGGCAATGATCAAATGTACTATGTTTGTATACAATTTATAAATATCTCTTTATCACATACTATTGAGTTGATAGTGATTATTAAAAACTCACATATTATTAATAATTTTCTTTATTGAGATGATTTCTTAATTATATTATCATTTTTTTACTATATTTTTAAATGCATGTGGACAAACCAAAGCAAATCAATCTTGCACTTTTTGTTCTATACTTTTTTCTTCTTTTTCTTTCTTCCCATTTTTGTGTACTGTATGTATGTATAATTTTTTATGAATGTAAATAAATAACAATAAAAATTGAACTTGGATTTTTGTGATTAAATCTTCTTTATTTTTGCTTACAAATATAATACTTTGAAGTTTCATAAATTATTAAAAATGGATATTCTGCATTGTAACATCTTCAAAAGATTGCAATGCTCGTGAATTAGTCTCAGTGTATTATAAAACTTGTTATGACCTCGTAGGTATGTTCTGAATCAGTAAAATTTGAAAAGATAGTCATAATTTTTTCATTTAAAAATACACATATTCGTGCAATGAGTGTATATACATAATCCCTACAAAAACAAATCACGTGAATCAAGAAATTTTCAAACGTTGCATTTTACTCTGAAATCAATCACAAATAGTAAATATATTGGTATATAAAACACCTTTTTTAAAAATGAACTTTCATTACATTTCAACTTGCAAATCTTTGTTTAAACAAATAAAGTTTTAAAAAATGAATATTGATTCTCTGTTTATTATTTCAAATGTATTATTAGTTTACTATGATTGTAACTATGATTCTTAAAGTGTACTTAAAATAAATACTATAATATGTATTATAGTATTATGTATATATATAAATTTTGAATTATTTTTTTTGAGTAAAAGAATTTCAAAGAACATATTTGAAAATAGTAACACAAGGGTCAATAATAATATAAGTTGTGATGTGTTGGTATGAACAAAAGAAATCTTTCAACTAGAATTGACAAATAATTCTATTTGATTAAAGTTCTAAATTTGATAAGTGTCAAGAGCTTTATATTAAAACGGTTTGAAAACTGGTTTAACTCTGTGCACCAAAAGCAATATAAGCATGTATCTTCGTTTTGTATCATAGTTTCAAATATGCACTATAGTTACCTTTTAATTTTACTTAATAGTTAACCATTTTCATTACTCAACAACTGAACCAAATGAGAATGTAGGTAAAAAGTCATGTTTAATTTTCAATGATTTTCTTTACTATATACATCAAAATTATTTTAAAAACGAAATCTTTTAGGAATTTATGGGGTATCTCATTCCAATTAATGCAGTGAGTAAGCCAAATTTTAATTTCATAACTATTGCAAAAAAATCTGCATACAATGTGGAGTTAGCTAGGCTCAAATTTTATATCACAATTGAATGATTTCTTAAGTACATTTCATGTACAGTGGGGTACAGAAATAATTCGAATTTTTTTTCTAGAGCACCACTTTTGCTAAAAAAATCTTGTTGTTCAATTGAATGTTGTCATCATGTTGGAAGGAATTTTTCCCCGACACTTGGCCATCTATTTTTGGAGTGCAAGAGGTGTCTAATTGCATGTAATTAGCCATGTGTCTTCAAAAGCAAATTGCAAATGTGATGATTAATGTGGAAGTGGTTAGGTGAGCTAAAAAATCACAGTTGCAATTAGGCATGTATGCAGCCAGCAAAATGGAGTGATAGCATAGAATGCTTAGATGGGGTGACTTATATAATCCATTTGAAGATGTGAAGCACATTGCACTCCCACAGATTGAGATTGTGAAGCACATACAGATTTTAGAAGTGTTCTTTTTTGGTTTTGGACATCGTTAGCTTCAGTGACTCCTCTCCTTCAAACTAGAAGTTGGTTTGTGCTATTTGAAGGCTTACAGCAAGCACCATGAAGTACAGAACATTGTCCCCTATGCAGAAGAATCAGATTGTGGAGATGAGGAAGGCTGGGATGAAGTGTAAGGACATTGCAGAAGTCTTCAGTGCTCCCTGTTCCACCATTTCAACTATCTTGAATCATTGGAAGGTCCATAGAAGTGTCGAGTCGTTGAAATCACAATGTAGCAGACCCAGGAAGTTGTTTGAGCGGGATTTTCGGGTGTTATGTCATGCTGTCAGTTCAAATAGAAGGCATACTCTGGTAGAACTTGCAAACTTGGTGAGTGTTTCCCGAACTACTGTTCGATTCTACCTCCGTGAGCTTGGTTTTAGAAATTGTATAGCACCTAAAAAGCCCTATTTGAATATCAAACATAAAGCAGATAGGCTTGCATTTGCACGTGCTTATGAGAGTTGGACGTTTGAAGATTGGTGTAATATTATTTGGACGGATGAGTCGTCATTCGAAACTGGCAAAAATCCATGGCAAATTAGAGTGTGGCGGAAGGCATACGAAAAATATAATTGGGATTGTATAGCACCAAGTTTTAAGTCTGGACGTAGTTCAGTGATGGTTTGGGGTGCCTTTACTGGCTTTGATAAGTCTCCATTGATCATCATTCCTTTAGATAAGAGTTCAGCAAGGGATTTTGTCACTATTGTTTATGAAGGAGTATTAAGTGGCTTTTATTTCTTATATGATGACACTGAGCAATTGATATTGATGGAGGATGGCGCTCCAGTCCACCGTAGCTCATTGCCACTGCAATGGAGACATGCTCATGGTATAGAAAAGTTGTTTTGGCCTGCCAATTCACCGGACTTGAATCCAATAGAGAACGTTTGGATGGTTGTAAAAGATTTGCTCAAACATCATAGTAGACCTAATAGTAAGCTAGAAATGATAGAAAAAATTTAATCCGTATGGGATACCATATCTATAGAGTGGCTTAGTACATTGATTTCCACTATGCCTTATAGGATGCAAGCGGTGATTGCAGCTGGGGGTGGTAGTACGAGATGGTAGATAGTATGTAACAAAAAGCTCTCTTGATGTATATTTTCACAACTTTATAATACAAACTTGTTACACCATGAAACTAGATTCTACTATCTTTGCAATGCATTTTACGGCTCAAAAATGCGTTCATTTTCGACACTGCTGGAGCTTTTTGAAGTTCAGTGATTTCTAACACTGATTCACTTTGAAAAAAAATTCGAATTATTTCTGTACCCCACTGTACATACACTAGCATTAATTTAATCATTTAAAATTACCCTTAAAAAAAAAACAAGTAAATATCAAGGTGAAGTCTATCATGTGCTTACACACAGTTTCTAAGCTTTTGTTGAATAAATTTGTTAAATCATCAGATATCACTTTTTTCCAAACACATTTTAAACAACATATGAATCCACCCACATTAAAGATTTGACTTTTATCACATTTTAGCACTTCAAACTGGATGAGTATTTGACTGGTTTTGCAATGAAAATAACCCAAAAAAATGGTAATCCAATACACACATCACTTATGACTTTACGAGCCATTACAGGTTGTACAGTTATTCATAATCAAGAGAATTAAAATTCTACAAATTTAATTCTATTATTTGTATGAGTTAGAATCGCTAGTGACAACATCCTCGCTAGCGTATCGAACATAAGGAAGTTGAGGCCCGGTTGGTGCCGTAAGGATTTATAACTGGATACTGGTCATACCGGGCATCGATACCAAAGTTAGGGTTCCATTGCCTCTCTCACTCTGATTGTAAAACCTGCGTCCACGCAAGTCGGTGTCTTCTCTACGCTTGCGCTTCGTCGCCTCCTCTCGAACTCAATCGTCGAAGGCGGCAACTTAGCCGCTTTGCAATTTCCTACCGTCATGGCTACTCAGATGAGCAAGAAGCGTAAGGTGAGAGAATTCTATTTGGTTGGGAGAGGAGTTTGGAGTTCTGGTGAAATGTAAGTAGAATCATGCACGAGCTCTTACTTCGAGATGCACTTCCCTTACTGCCTTGTGTTTGTGGTCGCGCTCGTGCAGTTTGTAGCAGACGGAGTTTTCTTCGCTGAGCTCAACGAGCTTCTCACCCGCGAGCTCGCTGAAGATGGTTACTCTGGCGTGGAGGTGCGTGTCACCCCCATGCGTACCGAGATCATCATCCGCGCTACCCGTACCCAGAACGTTTTGGGTGGGTCTCGAGCCTCTCTGGGTTTTTTGCACATTTGGTTACTGCTGTGTTTAAGAGTCATTAAAATTAACGAAGCGCGAGTTGGTGACGTATAGGGTTTGGAGGATTGAGGTAGGGTGAGTGTGTTGTTGGCAGGTGAGAAGGGACGTAGGATTAGAGAATTGACATCTGTGGTACAGAAGAGGTTTCAGTTCCCCGAGGGCACAGTGGAGTTGTACGCTGAGAAGGTTAACAACAGAGGTCTATGCGCTATTGCGCAGGCTGAGTCTCTTCGATACAAGCTTCTTGGTGGTCTTGCCGTTCGCAGGTCCGTACTTGCGGTTGAATGTGTATCGTGGAATGACAGAATTGTGGGTGTATGTTATTTCCCCATCTATTATAAGCTTAGGTGTAGGTCAATTTGTCTCAACTGACGTACTTTCTATCCTGTGTATTTTTAGGGCTTGCTATGGAGTGCTGAGGTTCATCATGGAGAGCGGTGCCAAGGGTTGTGAGGTACTGTGACCATGTGCTTGATATTTTGGAAGCCATTGTATTCCTTTGGGTATTCATTTAGTGATATGTCATTCCGGACGCCCTAAAAAACTCCAAGCATATATAGAATTCTGATTACTAATTATTACAATGCCCTTAAAACATCTTTTTCATACTATACGAGGCCCCGATTCTTACACATTTTAGTTGCATACAACTCGCATTATGGAGTTTGAACTGAAATATATGATGTGGTTAACGTTTGTACTACTATCAGTTATCAGCTATCAGTTGCTCAACGTATTCCATCGTGTGACGGTTGCAGGTGATCGTAAGTGGAAAGCTGCGCGCAGCTCGTGCCAAGTCCATGAAGTTCAAGGACGGCTATATGATTTCATCAGGAAGCCCTGTCAACGATTACATTGATAGCGCTGTTAGACACGTCATGTTGCGACAGGTATGTGGATCTTCATAGTGTTTTTGGTCTTCAATTTTCTCTGACGATGCTAGATTTCGTCATCGTTTTTGCTCTATATACCTAATCCAGTGTATTGACGTGTTACTTTTTTAATTACTGTTCTTGGCAGGGAGTGTTGGGCATCAAGGTAAAGATCATGCTCGACTGGGACCCAAAGGGCAAGCAAGGCCCCATGACCCCTCTTCCAGATGTGGTTACTATCCATATGCCCAAGGAAGAGGAGGAGTTTGCCCACAAGCCTCATGTAGGAAAGGAGGAGTTGTAGAGCAAATCGTGGAATGCATCTTTTCTAGTGAAATTGAATTTAAGGTCGCTGTTTTGCTCAAGTATATCTCCTTTTATTTTAGCGAGTTTCTTGTGTGAACTGTACTGTGTGACTTTTACTTTCGATTGAGATGTGCTGCGTTTGGGATTAAGTTCAGTCAGTTGGTACAGTGATATTTCCCTTGAGCTACTTTTGAACGATTTCACTCACGATAGGATTAGTAGTCGTGCATGTCAGTATGTCGTGACTGAAATTAGGCATTCAGTAGCGTTTTCTCGAAACCTGGTCCTCGATGGATGGAGACAGTACTTGTGCACCCTCGGGATGCAGTAGCTGCCTTGTTTTAGGTTACACGAAGCATTTGTGCGCACCCTTCGTGAAGCTTTGTGATGATTTCATACTACTTGCAAGTCAACACCAGGAAGTGAGTAATGGTGGAAGCTGTTGAATGCTTTTCCACCCGTCTATGTATTGCAGCCGGAGGAAAGTGTGAAATTTGGATGGTGCAGAGACCCCTGCCTGAGCTCCTTGTAAACCTGAAAGGGTCGCCATGCTCTAAGTGCGTCCTAATTTGTACTTGCTCATGTCTTGTTAAATGTCTAATCCATATTACCTTCAAAGGTGATGAATGGAAACCCCCGTGTCTTGCCAATTGGCATGCGTCCAGCAGGCGGAAGTACATTGTCTTGAAGTGAAATCACTCCTCTAACTATTAGGATCTGACGATTAGGAACTTGCATGTCGGTGATAATGCTTCGTCAATACCGCATACACATACATGTCAGAGTAGTTGTGGGTCACACCGTCGCTTTGTTCAATTGTGTCCACGACGTGGTTGTATAATTGCAGAGTTTGTAAGTCAAGTGAATAGCAATTAGATTGCTAAGAATAGTCAGGAGTGATGTGAAATTTGTTTGTCAAATCACTTATTTTTATTGCATGTCAGAAAGAATTGACTGAAGTATCACCGCAACAATGCGTTGGCTATGTAATGTGATTTGAATTCCGAGTGCTCATACTTGTAAATTCGCACATCTACTATTTAAAGTGGATAAATAAATGCTGATAGTAATGTGAAGTTCTAATGTCTATAGCCTGAAGTTAGAGCCAAGATAGGCGACTACCCAAAACCAGTTAACAAGAAGTAAAGAACTGCAGCCTACACAAGAAAATACATGAAGTATTGACAAAAAGCTTAATATCTGTAGATTTAAACTATTTCTTTTAATAAAATCATTAAAACACTCAAATTCTAATAAACCTAAATATTATCATTCTAAGATTAAAGAAAAAGGTATGTGTAAATGTTTTTTAGTGCTTTATTGTTAAACTTTTTGTATTGATCCTTAAAGTTAATGATATTACTACAAATTTAGGTTTCATACTATAAGTAAATTTTATAAATATCTTCGAATGAACTATTAAAGATACATCTAAATGTATATCCTCGCATCAATAATCCTGGTCTTAGGTAGGATACTTATTTAGCATGTATAAGCCTTGTTTCTTTCTTCTTTTATTTCTTTATATATTGTTTTTTTAATATTTAAAATATCAATGAGCATACTACTAGTAATGTGTGTTTAAAAATGCAAACAATCGAGAGGACACATCGAACAGATACAATCAACATTTCTTCAGAATTTCTCTTCAAGGTGAAAGTAATAATTTCTAAAGCAACTTTGAACGGGGCTAGGGCAATTCATACATTCATACCAACTTATGTCACAAAGTTGTTAACAAACCTCATATCATGTGATAAACATACTTTAGAATCTAAAACCTTTAATAAATTTAATAATATAAAACATTCAAGCTATGTAAGCCTCAAATGGATTGACATGAGAAAAAACTAAAGTAGCATAAAATAAATAAACAACAATGTCGAGAGTACAATAAATTTTTGAGTTTGAGAAGCACATTTGAGAATTTCATCATTCCTCATGAAACGACAACACAAATAAAAGGATAAGTAATAAAGTCGAACGCAGCTTTGGACGAGGCCCGAGCATTTCGATTGTTGAGCGAGCTCACAGTGAAACATGACGCTGCGGAATACCTTTAAAAGTAAAAGTAAAATATTATGCCTGCGATCCTTAAAAGTAAAAGAAACAGAATGGCCTACGCCCAAACGTTATGGCGCGGAAGGACCAACCAGGGGATCACTCACGCATCATAATGTTTGGGCCACGGCCACTACGCCTCGTGTAATGCCCTTCACACTGGACGAAGAAAAGCTCCATGGGAAACACTATTTTGGAAACCCTAACGAAGTTTTTTGAGCTGTTTGATTCTTCTTCTCCTTATTCTTCTTCTTCTTCTGCTTCCCGGTTGTTACTCGAGGGACGAACGTGGGAGCGGGCTTAGAAGTGGAAGACAAAGAGAGCTTCGATCGTCGTCGATTGCTGGTCTGCAAATCATTGCCCTCCGATTCTGCCGTTTTGTAGCTGTTGCACTTGGTCATGTCCACTCTCGAAATTGAAGCACGCGAGTAAGTGTCCCGTTGTGCTGCACTTTTGGATTGTGCTCGATTTTTTGTTTCATTCGCGTGCTTGTGTTTGCTGGTTCAGATTGAAAGTAGCTATGGTCGTTGACTTGTCGTCTGAATTGCATTAGTTTCCTTTTTGAAAAAAAATCGTTAAAGTTTTTGCTGGCGTTTTTTTGATGAAGTATTGCTTTTAGAGATGCGCGTCGAGGCGTATTGGTATGAAAATAGTCCAATTGTCACTGCATTGGCGTTTAAGTGGTCTTGATTGTCGTAAGTTAATGAGTGTGAGTACGAATTAGTAATTCGGAAAAATGCGCCGTGGGCATGGACCTTTGGTTATTTCAAGTCGCACTTGTACCTATCAGTCTAGATTTCAGTTTTATATTAGATATAGCAATCAATCAACACTTTGCTATCAAGATGCTATTATGTTATCGTCTTCAAGCTGATTAATGGGTAGTCTGTTAATTATTGGAGAGACTTGAAGCTAGCCACCTTAAAATTTGATTTTCTTATTGAATTCAGCGTGATTGCAATGTTCGATGTTACTTGCAGACAGCTGGTTCTTAGTTCTCTTTTTAGATTCGTTTGAAATTGTGCAAAGTTTATGTCGTTTGAGGTCTGTGTTTTAATGTTATATACTCCAAGCTTGTCGTGTCCATCACGTGGATACCATCCTGAATAATGAAGAGAGCCTGGCATAATCCGTTTCACCCCTAGATGAGAAAAAATGTCTTAGACATGTAAGAGAGTTCATTTCTGGTTGTGTAATGGGGATTCAATCGGGCTGTGTTGCCTCTTTGAAAATATGTGTCATGTGACAATGGGAGATGTCCAGAAATTATATTTTGGAGCATGTTAATATGCTGTATTTATCAGGTCTTTTAGTTTTGGAAGTGCTCAGATTGATGAGAGCTTTTAACAGATTTCATTTGACCTCAGTGTTCACCGAAGGCTTTTGTTGGAGTTGTGCAGTGTCATTAAAATAGTGCTGCAGTTCTGTAAGGAGAACTCCTTGCAGCAGACTTTTCAGACACTGCAAAATGAGTGTCAGGTTTCCCTCAACACTGTGGACAGTCTTGAGACATTCACAGCAGACATAAATAATGGCCGCTGGGATGCCGTGCTGCCTCAAGCGGCCCAGCTCAAGCTTCCTCGCAAGAAGTTGGAGGACTTGTATGAGCAGGTTCTTTCTTTATGATCTTTTTTGGTTTTAAGTGTTTTTATGTGACTACATTTGGTTTGGCAATTCACATGTGCAGATCTCTCGTGACTGCTTACATAGGATCCACCTTTTACACATGTAGATGTTCAACTTAATGACAACCACGCTAAGAGTAATCACCTGTGGGTTTATGGCAGATTGTCCTGGAAATGATAGAGCTTCGTGAGTTGGATACTGCCAGGGCCATTTTGAGGCAAACGCAAGCCATGGGTTTTATGAAACAAGAACAGCCTGAGCGTTATCTCAAGCTTGAGCATCTCCTTGTTCGCACCTACTTCGATCCTCGTGAGGTACTGTATGATGAGTTAATCTGGTTTGAAGTATCCAGTTATTGTGTTTATTTTACCCTCTAAAGAATTGTTCATTGTATTTTAGAGGACGTTCTCTTACCAGTGCATTGTTGTTATGTGGACTTGAACTTTCTGGGACTTTGATACAAATTGATTTATAGTAGTTGCTTTCATCGAGAATGATGTTTGGGATTCACTCTTCTTACAACTTTAAATGTTACTCGCGGCAGGCTTATCAAGAATCATCCAAGGAGAAAAGACGCGCTCAAATTGCTCAGGGTCTGCATCCCCCCCTCCCTGCTGTGTGTGTTTGTTTTTGTGTGTAGATCTGTGGTGGTTAATGTTGTCTATTATGTTATGATTTCAATACATTAAAATAAGAATTTTGTGCAGCTCTCTCTGTCGAGGTCACCGTTGTACCCCCATCCAGACTGATGGCTTTGATCGGTCAGGCATTGAAGTGGCAACAACATCAAGGTTCTTCATGCCTCTAATTTTGATCATAAGCTATATCATTTATCTTTATTCTTGCATCACTTAATTTCGATCCTAATTTAATTTTTATTCAAATCATACACAATGATGTATATATTCTGAAGTCGAGTGTGGTTGGTTGCAGGTCTATTGCCACCAGGCACACAGTTTGATCTTTTCAAAGGCGCTGCTGCTGTGAAGGCTGATGAGGAAGAAATTTATCCAACAGTCCTTGATCACACAATCAAGGTATGTTCTTTTAAGACAAGGCTGCTAATGGTCCCGAATCTCAACGTGGTTGTATTTGTATTTTGGTTGTGCCGAATACTTTTGCGCCATGTTTTACGTTTAGCTTTCATGATCACTGAATCTGCCTTATAATTTCATCTTTTGCAGTTTGGGAAACAAAGTCATCCAGAGTGCGCGCGGTTTTCTCCTGACGGACAATTCCTCGTTTCTTCTTCAGTTGATGGGTTTATAGAGGTTTGTATTGATCTAACCATTCAGTACTATGTAACTGTAATATAACGCACTTTTTTCTTTGTTTTTTGACCAGGACGAACAAACGGATACTTTGTACATGTTTTGATCCATCCTACACTCTTTTTTTCTTTTTTTCTTTTTTTTATAATTTTTTTTTTTATTGACGTTTAACATCAGTCAATGTCCGTTTAGGAAGTTATGGTTTTTGCTTATTGCTTTGTGTAGTGCATAGCAATGCTCAAGAATGCTTCAAAAGGAAGTTTACTTTGGTACTCACTGAGTATTTAACATGACAAGATTTCATTTCTTAGTCCTCCTGGGTATGAGTTGTCGAGCCGCGGAATTTCCCGGACGTGTCCGTTCTCGAAGGACCAACGGTACTGACAATGATAAGTGACTCTGGGAGCACTAATTTTGTCTGTCTTCACAACAACTCACCAGGTGTTTGATGTTTTGTAGGTTTGGGATTATTTGACGGGGAAACTGAAGAAGGATTTGCAATATCAAGGAGCTGTAAGCTCAACTTAAATATTGGGCATGTGCAACTTCCTGTGTTGCATAAGTTTGTGCGTTTAACTTCAATGCTATGTGGAATGACCATTATGTTCACTCTGCATGTTGCAGGATACGTTCATGATGCACGATGAGGCAGTTTTATCCATCGCCTTCAGTAAGGATTCCGAGATGCTTGCTTCTGGATCTCAAGATGGAAAAATTAAGGTTTATTTCTCATTTCACGTTCGACCTGCAATTTAAAAGTGCATTCTCTGGCAGCGCTTAAGTGCTATAATGTTCTGTTGTGTCTATGTGCAGATTATGTAGACAAATGACCTGTGCACGCAGACGTCCAGTGTAGTTGCTTTGAATTAAACACTTAAAGCTCCCGTTATGTCTTCGCAAGCACAATTTTGACTGCCAAAAAATGAACGTATTGCATTGTGGTACAGTATGATGAAGTGACTGCAATTTCTTTGCAGGTATGGAGGATACGTACTGGACAATGTTTGCGGAGATTTGAACGGGCACATGGTCAGGGCGTAACAAGTGTTAGTTTTTCTAGAGATGGTGCTCAAGTCCTGAGTTCATCATTCGATGGCACAGCACGGTATACTGATTTTGACAGCATAATTTGTCTCAGAAGTAGGAAGTGGTTGTGGACGGTGTTTATTCCTTGTATTGCAAGGATGTAAATTCGATTGCAGCATCCTTCACTTTTTGGTAATTTCTTCCATTACATTGCATGTGCGTAGTTATAATCGTTTATGCATGGTTGTATCTCGGCAGGTTACATGGATTGAAGTCTGGGAAAACTTTGAAAGAGTTTCGGGGCCATACGTCATATGTTAATGATGCCATCTTCACAAGTGATGGTACCCGAGTGATAACCGCCTCCAGTGATGGTTCTGTGAAAGTGAGTACTTTGGTCTCTATGTACAAATAAATGTTATTTGATGGATCCTATTGTTATTGTTTTTGAGGAACACATACTAGCCCTGTCAGAAATCATGCAAGCATATTGTGTATGTCAAATTGTTGTGGATTGAAGACTTGATCCTCTCTTTTTTATTTTTTTTATTGTTTTGTTGCGATGTTTTGATTTCTTTTCCTCTTGGTTTTCTTTGTTTTTGCTTTATTACGATATTGAATACCATACTTCGTCCATGTCAATTTGTCAGGTTTGGGACTTGAAAACCACGGATTGTTTACAAACTTTTAAACCCCCGCCTCCATTGCGAGTGAGTTTTCATCTGCTTAGCTTTCTGTTTTCTTCATCGGGGTTGATCCATATCGTTTTTTTAATTAAAATATCAATTAGTTGCAGATGTAAAGTATTTGAGCACTCGCTGCTTATTGACGTTTGATGTATTCTTTAAAATGTCTGTCTTTTAACTTTTTTCTTTTTTTTTTTTTGGCTAGGGGGGTGATGCAACAGTCAACTCCGTACACCTCATGCCTAAGAATCCGGAGCATATTGTTGTGTGCAATCGAGCATCTGCTATTTATGTTATGACTTTACAGGGCCAGGTTCTTGCTTTCATACCGTACTAGTAGTTGTGTGACGTATAGTGCACTTCTTTTATTTCGTATATGATGAAGTTATTTTGTTTTTGTTGTATTCTTTGTTGTGTGAATTTTTACTTAGAAACTCACAGATATATCCTAGATTCGTCGCTCAGCATGTAGTATGTTTTCGCTGCATACATGGTTACCATCAATGTATCCCCTCAACAATTAGTATGCATGCAGGTTGTGAAGAGTTTGTCTTCGGGAAAACGAGAAGGAGGTGACTTTGTAGGTGCTACTGTTTCCCCGAAAGGGGATTGGATATATTGTGTTGGTGAAGACCGGTAAGGTCTCTTCGACAATTGTTCAACTACTGTATTGCTAGGTCTGACTATGTTGAGACATGGATCCAAATTTGCCCTACATTTCAGGAATATACTTGCTTCTGCAACTGTAAGCTTTTGCAGTTTCCTTGAGGTTTTGCATTGTTTGTTGACAGGAACATCTATTGCTTTAGTCATCATTCAGGCAAGCTTGAACATCTCATGACGGTAATATTTCCCATCTTTTCTTTAAAAAAAATCAGTTAATTTTTTTGTATTCTGTTTTGTCGCATTATTCTCGTAGTTTGCCAAATGTTGTTATTATTGTAGACGTCTATATTCCGTTCAACTGACAATCAATCCTATAAAACTTATGTAAGGTTGCGTACATATCCGATTGATACCACACAACTGTAGCGTCTTTATGCCTCGCATTAACATTTCTGTGGTGCTTATCGAGTTCAGCTTGTTCGGCTTTGTCCCTTGGCAGGCTCATGACAAAGACATTATTGGAGTGACTCATCATCCTCATCGTAATTTGCTAGTGACGTACAGTAATGACAATACTATGAAACTCTGGAAACCGTGAATCTGAGCTACTTGTACAATTTTTAATGTTTCTGAACTCTTGTGCCCTTCTTTTCCAATTTTTTTTGTGAGTGAATGTGCTGATAGTTACCTCTGATTTGGTACTTCTAATCATGCTACTCCGTTTTATTAAAGCACACTTAGAAGCAGTTTGGTACCTCACCAATACCTGGATTGATCCTTTCCAAGAAAAATTTGTTGCAGCATGGACAAACTGCCTCCATCACTCTGGACATATTGTTGCTTCTCACGATGAAAGCGCACATGCTAGGCCATATACATATTTGAGAAAGAGCAGACTTGATCTGTTATGTTATAAACGCATTGATTAGTCCATCAACAACTACTTAAATGACAACTTTGCTAATTTGGAAGAGTTCTCTGCTCTTGTCTTTGGAAATGCAAAAAGGAGAGATCTTTCATAATGTTCAAGACAAAGTTCTTCATTTTGCACTTTCAAAGGTCTAGGATCGAGCAAGTTGTCTTTGCTTTCTTAAATGTTTTTTTTTTATGACTTCATGTAATATGGTACATATTGACCTACATGATCTCCAATTTTTAGTTAAACATTGCAAGGCACCCAACTCAACTAGATGATAAACCTTGAGCATCAGTCTTTGAAACAATTTGAGACATACCATGCTCTCATACTTTTTGAAACACTAAGTAAAGACTTGAGATATTGAACTTTGGTCCACACTAACATATTTTAGGAGTGCAACCAATGTACCTTGAAGTAATTGAAAACTTAGAAGCATCATTACCAATCATATTGGAAATAGTTACGAACAATTTTGCTACTCTCTCTAATCACCAACTAGAAGCTACACTTAAAGAATTGCATAGATTATTCCAACAGGCGCCACAAGCAATTAGAGATCTGGAAGTTGTGAGGACAGGCAGAGGTTCAGACAAAGATGCTTGCACTTGGCAGGATCCATTAGACTTTGAATACTTGGAAGGTCATCAAAAGTCAAAAAGAGTAGAAACTTGTGCTTGTAGTCAAATTTGGCACCACAATAATTCAAAAAGATGTTCAATTCAAAAGATCAAAGGATAGCAACCTGCATTATCTACAAATGTTCAATACTATTATTCAATGGTTTTGCAATGCATGCAATAATGTTGCTATTTTTTCTAGAATACTAGCTCATTTCTCTTGTGCAAGCATTACATGCATAAATTGTGCAACCAAGAACCAAATGTAGAGCATAAAGTGGCAACAAAAAATTTCTCAACTTTAGTACTAAAAATTGCCGCAAAACATTTGGCAATTTTTGCAACAAAATTATTGATAGAAATTGCGGTGGTAGTAAACACAGGGCATTGTAGGCAAATTCATTGCAAATTAGGAGGATTGGATAGATTCACGTTTTAATAAATCATATTAGGATAATTAGGCATATAAAACTAAATTTAAAATTACTTTTAAAAAAACATATTTCTAATTTTTTTTCACAAATATCATCTTTTGTAATCATATGGTAATTTTAGTGCCTACTATTTTAATAAATCATTCAATGGCATATTAATAAAATTTACATATTTAATATTAATTAAAAAGTAAAAACTTCTATGAATAATATATATATATATATATAGTAAAATTATTAATTAATAAGTAACTATTCTTTTTCTTATTTAATAAAATTATATCAATAATATATATTAATTTTTTAAATATATATTTAATATGTCAATTTTTTTATTATTTATTAATATATTTTACTACAAAAATCATACTCGAATTATTATTATTATTATTATTATTATTATTATTATGTGGTATTTAAATAATTTTTTTATCTTTTTATCTTGTTTTAGTATAATTTTATTTATTTGTACTATTAAAATTAAACAACTAATATAGTGTTAAATAAAATTGTATAATTTTTTTATAACTCAATTATTTTATAATAAGAGATGTATTCATGCTAAATTTATATTTATTTATTCTTTGTCCTTACCAATGTATAAATGTATATTGTCATTATTTGGTTCTGATATCAAATTAATTAATTTTTTTTTCTATTCTATATATTGCTAAATTTTTGATTTGAAGAATAAATTATTTTATTGATGATAATAGTTATTTTTATTTTTATATGTATTCTTATTACATGTATATTGTATACATAAAATTTAAAATTTTGTATGAAAATATGTATTCAATAATATGATATTATTTTGAATTTGTTTTATCATACAATGTCAAATTTATTATTATTATTTAATTTTTAATTTTTAATTTTTTTAATGGTAAAAATACAACTTAAACATAAAATATGACTTTGTCTAATATGAAATCTTATATTTAAAATAAATATGATTTAAAAAAAATGTCTCTTGATATTTTAAATTAGTACAATAATAAGAAGGCAAGTAACAATCTAAATTATTGTTTGTGATTTGAAGAATTTTGATAAAAAATATCATAACAATACATAGTTTTTGTTTTTTAATATAAATCCAAAAACTTTTAGTTCATGTCGTTTAAAATCATTAGAAAAGAAATTTGGAATACTAAAAGTAGTTTTGACTTGAAATAATAATGTAATGTATCGTTTATAATATCAAATTTCAATTGTAATTTGAGAAATAAATGATTTTTTTTAATAATTACTCAAAATATATCAAATAAGTAATTTAATGAATTTTATATAGTAAATATTTAAAAACTATAATAGTTACTTATATTCTTTTATAATTTATATATAAATATTATATTTTAAATATTTTTATAGATTTTATTTTATTTTATTTTTATTTTTATTTTTTTAATGAACTAATTTATAGTTTTGGAAGAGATTTGGCAAATAATACTATATATTAAATTATTTTAAATTTTTATTTTTTCATATTATTGTTAAAAGTCACCATAAGATTATTTAAAAGTTAATAGATTGTATGATTAGTATTATACCTTATTACAAGTAATATATATATATATATATATATATATATATTCATATACATATATAGAGATATTTTTTTTAAAAAATATTATAAAAGTCTACAACTTCAAAAGCTTGTCATTGTGTCAAGGACATGAACTTGAAGAAGATGCATAAACTTGTGAAATCCGTGTCAAAAGAAAAGTGACGAAATACAAATAAAAAAGTATGTATATTAAAAAGAAATTAGAATGGCTATTACCAAAAGACAAGGAAACTAGAGACTCTTGAATCTAGACTAGAAGCAAGAAAATAAGTGACAAGAGTGAAGAGGGCTTCACTCTTGCCCTTATATATACTATCTAACTAGAAGCTATGTGGCGATGTTCTATAGGACTTCTAATATATGTTGACTTTGCAAGACACATATCTTAGTTTACAAAGCAAGTTCTTTATGTGTGGACTACATAATTAGCTTGTTCTTCAAGTTACCAATATGTATGGCACATGGCCAACTTATTGACCATGTTTTTAATCTAAAAAGTCAATTATAGACACCTATAAAGTCATAGCAACGTCTATGAAGCTTCTACAAAGTGTGTATAGAAGATATTATGGAATTAACCTACTTTTATCTACTTTTATCTAATTAAATATGTAATTATTGGTTTACATGTGTATATCCATAACACATTGAATGAAATCAAGTAGTCTCTTTTAATTGGTTTAATATTTAAAGAAATTAATTGAAAGACTGTAGAAAAAATGAAATAAAGTAGATTGTACCTTATTTCATCTATATGGCAAAAGTAGTATTATCTCTTAGGATCTGTATTAAGTCCAATTTAAAAGGTGATTTTATGCAAAATTTAAAAGTTGTAATAGATATTGTTATAAAAATCTATTGAAATAACTTTTTTTATATTGGTCATGAAGGTCACAACCATTATGTGAGATACTACTTAGAATAATAAATGAGTAATTTGATCCATATAAAAGTAGCTTCTTAATTAATGTTCCATTTAAAAATAGAATATTAAAAATAACAACTTTTAATCACCAAATAGAAGACCTATATAAAGCTTTTAAACTATACCTTAGGTAGACTTTTTAGATCTAAAAATCTCCTAAGTAACTCAATTGACTATATTTATATAGAAATCTTATAAGTTTTTATTATTGATAAATGACTTTATTAAACATGTATGTTTATACTATTGCAAAAAATTACAAGAAGAAGCCATAAAATCCTTATAGATAAAAAAAAATAATAGAAAAATAATACATTTAAATGTAATTATGTAATTATGTCTTAAAATAAAGTGTAGTTTTTTAAAGATCTTAATTTTTTTAATTTTTTTTTTAATTTAAATAATCAAATTACACTAAATATCAAAGTCAAGCAAAAATACTAATGTGTTTTTATTTATTTATCTTAATGTAAGTATTTTCAAAAAATAGATTAAGATATAATAATAGCTTGTTCACAACAATTGTTAAAGTTTATTTTATTTTTTAAAATAGTAAAAAATAGACTAATGAATCCATTATAATACATTGTAAAAAATACAATGTAAGCATCCAACAATTACACACCATGCACAAAACCATCATCTCAAAACACCAATTTCTTTCATTTATGAAGAGGGAATTTGCACAACTTCTTTGCACAACAAATTGTCACATTACAAAGAGGATATAGAAGCAAATGATGTAGCTAAGAGTCTCTCACTCTCTTTCAACATGGGAGTGAAGTGGGGCGTTGTTTTCTCTTTACAATTTCTACTACGTTGAAGTAAAGTGCGATGCCATTCTACACCTAAAACAAAAAAACACGAAACAAAACAAAACAAAACAAGAAAGATGTGCGGCACACGCCGAGGGGACGAGCTTTCTGAGGCTCTGCAACGAAGCTTGTGCAGAATCTGACACAGAATCACGCAAATCCCCCGCACGCATGTTGCCAAGCCTCGCGCGATCACGACGACGATGGGATTGCTTAACTCACCGTTGCATTTGAGCCGAGGAGGAGGAGGAAGAGCAGGGACTCGTGTGGCGCTGATCGCAGAAACATATCCCTGTTGAAATCTTTAAGTGTCGCTGTTTCTCGTCTTGTTTTGGTTTCAGTACTTGAATCCCATCGCTTGCTCGCGTTGATTAGGTCGCAAGCGCTGTAAAAAGAAACTTGTGGGGTGCGGTGGATTTTGCACTATTGCCTTCCTTCAGAGCGACTTGCTAGGGAACCAGCTCGAGAATCAGCTACAACCCATAAGATCTGCGGTATGACCCCTTTCTCTGACTTGCAATGGCTTGGTTGGGAAAACTGGGTCATGGTAGTGTAATTCGAAGCTTTGATGGCGGATGCAAGCTTTACGAGAGTCCAGGTAGAAGGTTCCGTAATGTGGATCTCTCATGCATTTGACTGCGACTCCCTCGGGGATGTGCGATTGATTGTGGAGCTCGGGTGCATGATTCCCAGCATCGTCTACCTACTCCGGTTTCATCCTTAAGTTGGTTTTTTGGTGAATGCTTGATGGCTAGTTGATGGTTAACTAGTCGATGCGTAGCCGAGTTGTACGCCCTGGTTTCCAATGGCCGCATGAGGTTTTACGCCAGCTTCGTCGTCAGGGAAAGTCAGAGTCAAATGCTGACGTCCATGACGATGGTGTTTGCTCACTGCTGTTGATGTTCTTTGTGAACTTTCTATTAGGATCTGCTTTTCGTCAGTCGCTATCATTGGAGGGCAGCGTGGTTTGAGGAGTTTGAATTCTCTGCAGTGCCTGTGTCGGAAATTCCCGCAGATTTTTCAGAGAGTTTGAGGTGAATGCTGAGATTATGAGGTTGTGGAATTGTCGGAGGGGGCGATCCGAGAGCTTGCAGAGTTCGGTTTATGTGTCGGAGCGGGATTTTGAGTTTCAAGCCCTTGGTTGGGGAGGT
Source organism: Physcomitrium patens (assembly GCF_059467195.1). Lineage (NCBI taxonomy): Eukaryota > Viridiplantae > Streptophyta > Bryopsida > Funariales > Funariaceae > Physcomitrium > Physcomitrium patens. The sequence continues at coordinate 1,658,533 of NC_143416.1, read as the reverse complement.
TGGTGAGGATGTTGAGTGAGGTTGAAGGTGTAGATTGAGGGTTTTGCAGTGGTGGTGGTGGTGATGGTGGTTTTTGTATTTATATATATATATATATATATATACATTTTTTTGTCCATTTCAGGGCTTCGGGTAGTCTAATGCCTGGTCGTCGTGTTGTGAATCTTGAAGTAAGGTATCTGCATTCGTCAAGTGAGAAGTTCACCGCGAGATCTGGATTTCTCCAATCTCAGATTTTGAGGTTACTCCGCGGAGGAAGGAGAAGGTGAGTTGCCCTGAAATTGAATTTGCAAAAGAGTTTGGATCTGGTTTTACTTTGTATCACTTCAGTATTAAGTGCATGGAGATCTCGTGGGAGGCACAGATGGGGAAATGTGAAATGCGAGTAGGGAGAATTTAGTTACGAAGGCAACTTGCATTCCGAGGAATATGACTTTAGGTTCTGACTAGAAATGGCGAGACGATCCCATGGTAAGAAAAGTCGGAACCGTCACGATTGCCAAAGTTTTGGTGAGGAGCCCGGAAAGAAGATTGGAAATGGTATAGTTGCAGAGTGTACACATTAGAGACGTGATTTCACGAAATTTACTTCAACAGAGCAGGAATATGGAGCATCTGAACTTTGCTGCTACGCTCTTCATCGTACACGCCTCATGGCCTTCTCGGAACAGTACGTGGAATTTTGTCTAGGTCCCGTGAAAGCTAAAATAAAGTTCCTCTCGAGAATCTACGTTAAATGTATATATCGATGCTAATACATTCTGCCATTGATAACGAGTGTCGTGGTTAGTGTTAATAACGAGAACCAGAATGGAAGTGGATCTGCACACATTTGCAGACGTCATGAGAGGAATTTAGGATAAGATTTTTTTATTTAGGAAGGTATGAGACTGAGGAGCGCATTTTTATATTGCTACTGCGTTACGTTTATGTGAATAGTACATTCTTCTACGTGTCTCGCACAATGCGTTTGCTGTCATTTTAAATTTTTGCAGTTGCCACGACCTCTTCACATGAACCTTGGTTGAATTCTTAGAGCTCACATGTGATGGCAAGGATATAAAGTGGACTGTTCAATGCAGGTTGGCATCATGAAGGAAAACGTATTGTGATGACCTGGTGCAATAAGCTCTTGGAGTCGACCGCCTTGTTCTTCTCGTTCGATTACTCCCTTCAATGAGCTCCCTGTGTTTTCCAAATTAGAAGACGAGCTACCGAAGATGTCCGGTGTGGAGGCGGGTGTGGGTTGGATGTTATCGCCGCCTCCTAGCAAGGATAATGGGGGAGCCGCTCACTGTAGCCCACATGGGCTGGTTGCTTACGGTGCAGGCAGCAGCGTGGTTGTGGTGGAGCCTCGATCCATGCAACTCGTCACGGTACTGCCCATGCCTTCCCCCAAGAGTATCTCTTTGCAACCAGCTCCTTTTGTGACGGCTGTGCAGTGGATTCCAGAAGGAATTCCTCGTGACCTCGCGGGACAGGATGTCTCTACAGCTCATCTGCAATTAGCAGTGGGTGATCGACACGGTCGTGTTGCCATTTGGGATGTTGCATCAGGGGATATCAGCACATGGCTAGACGTTGATACTGAGAAGGGAAGACAAGGTATTCAAGACCTATGTTGGGTGTATGGGCAGCCATGGTTACTGGCGGTTATTCATGGTCCTACATGTTTAAATATTTGGGATCCTAGAACGGGTCGTTGTATATGGAAGTTCGACTCAGGTGGTGAGCTTCTCGGATGTGTGAGAGCCGATCCCTTTGATTCTCGACAGTTTTGTCTGGTCGGGCTCCGGGGCCTACTAATGACGATTCTTGTAGGAGGAGTTCCAGAATCTGAAATACTCACCAAGCAGTACATAATCTCTGGGCAAGATGAGAAAGGGTCAATGGTTGAGAAAAGTAAAGATGGAAGTGTCACTTCTGGATCATCATCATCTGGAGCACCTGCTCTTGCATCCTCACCTGGGATCATTGTCCGATGTATGTACTCCAGGACTAGAAGAGGCTTGGTTTACGTAATGATGCCGCGTGAAATAGTGATTTTTGACCTAGCCTTTGGAATGCCCTTAGCTACAACGTCCCTGCCACCCGGTTGCTCGAAACTTCTCGATCTTTTGACGTGCATAGATGGTGACGTTCTGTATTGTGCTCACCAGGATGGCAAAGTCAGTGCCTGGAGAAGAAAAGAGTATGTCCTTTCAGCACCTCAGTACGAGTTGCTTCAAATTAGTTATAGATTCTATTCAGTACATTAGTTTGTCGGTTTCAGTTTTTCATGTAAGATGCCTTTGCTGTAAATATCTGTGTATGTATCCTGCACAATCTTCTAGTAGTTTTCATTTTGGCTGCAAGTGGTTTAGGTTACTTTAATGACTGGACTTCGGGGGATGCTTACTTAGGGGTATGCAGGTCTTTACGATGTGCCTTATGAGTACGTTGATGCCATCCATCGGATCCCCTGTTCCTGCACCAGCTGTCCTTGCTGTAATTCACTGCCCTTTGCAGCTTCAAATGCAGACATCCTCCAACGATGACCAGTCTGGTAGTCTGCAGGTTAATTCTCCTTCGGGAGCCATCCCTATCCCAAGCACATTTTCTCAAAATGATCAACTCTCCAAAGTTAAGGTTTCGTCTCCCCTCGAAGCCACGCTTTTATCTGTTTCTGATGATGGACGATTATGGCGCTGGGTTATCGATGACGATGGCACTGGAAGTGAGCCTGTATCTTTGAACGGAACAAAGTTGACGCCCAGGGGTTCCGGAGAGCTCAACACTATTGGGGAACCTTTGCATTCCATATCAGATGGCTTCAATTCTGAAATGCTTTTCAAGGTGTATTCAACTTCTGCCAATTAGAGTGATCATGTGTTCAAAATTTGGGATTTTATTTCTGATAGAATGTATAGAAAGCACTACCCTTAAAGTTTTCTTCTCGTCCTTTTTTATCTTTGTTTTTCCCTACGGGTTTCAGTGTCCTAAAGGGTGATGGGTATCTTTTTTGCCTACAGCTTGATCTGACGGGACAGCTACAGCTTCTTTCATCAGCTGTGTCCACTTTAGCTGTCCCAATGCCCTCAATGCTTTCTATGGGTCATGGTAAGTGATACTTTTGTGCTGAAGCATACCCGTTTGAGTTAAGTTCGAGTATGTTCAACTGGTCACTGTTCGCTGATCACTGGTAATGTTGGGTATGTCAATGGGCCTAAGTTTGTTTTTAAATATGATGCTTTTGTTGTTATCTGGTGAGGAGCCTCGAATTCGTCTGTTTCAAGACAACCGAATGTTATGCAGGGGGAGAAGGAAGCAATTTTGGGGCAGTATCAATTCCCCTAACGGCATTAGCCTGCCAGGGAGGCAATCTGGAGCTTGTGGATTCAGCTGCAAACACAATTACTGCCTCATTTTCTGTTCACAACAATCAGCCTGTTCGAGGTGTTCGCTGGCTTGGAAATACACGCCTTGTTTCGTTTTCCTACACTGAGGTCCTACATACTCTCAAATTCATGATGTATTTTGAGTTATTCCTACATAATTAGCTAACAACACCTACTGTAGTAATATATGGCTTCACTCCTTTTTTTGAAACTCGACGGAATTTTTTCTTCGGTAGCTTTCACTACACATTATTCTGCTTTTTTGCGGGACACGAAGTTGCACCATTTAACAAGTTCCTCGTCGTTTGATCCATTATGAAAGACATGTTAATTCTACAGAGAATGGATGGGGCATATTGTGCACCAGGTGAAGGGTAAAGGGGGCGGATTCGTTAACCGACTGGTTGTAACATGTGTGCGTAGTGGCCACAGCAAAGTTCTTCGAGTGATACAAAAGCCAGAGCGCTCTCCGATGCGTGCTCTTCGCACCTCGCCATCTGGCAGGTCTGATCCAGTATTCGTTCGTAACTAAGTTCCATCATGCATTTAGAATTTACAATTTGGATTCAGAACAAGCTGTGTAGCAAGAGTTCTAATAGTAAACTCTTGTCAGACTCGTTAGACGATTCTGAAGAGCTCTAATTTAAGGCTCACTTGTTACGACTTTAAGTGTAATGTGCAATTAAATATAGAGGGTTTATTTCCTGTCGTTGGATAATTAGGTGTTCTACTGAGGTCTCTTTGTTATACAAGACGGAACTTTGTGATCGACGCCTTGTAGTTAGATCTGTTAATTCCGTCAGAACTGTCCGACAAGTTTCGCAGCTATTGCCAGCATGTTGCTCTTACGCAGACAGCTTATCAGGGTGATGTATATGACAGGTACCTTTTGATTTTGTTCAAAGAGGCTCCTGCAGAGGTGTGGGCTATGACAAGAACTCCACAGATGGTAGGTCTTGCCAATCTTTTCTCATTCACATAAGCATCAATTATTGTATAGAAGATCATTTCTGAAGTATATCTTTGGGTTTGAAGGTAAGAACACTTGCTTTACCTTTCACGGTGATGGAGTGGGCGCTTCCTCCGGCCCCAAAGGCAGCCGCTGCAGCAGCCGTCTCTTCGGCGAGAAAATCAGCCATGATGAAAGAGCAATCCACCATTGCCTCAGCAGCTGCTTCTTCTCCTTCTCCCTCAAGCGCTAGTGCAGGTGGTTCATTGTTTTATTTTTATCTCTATTATTGAATCTGTCAATAGTGTTACTTAATGGTTTCTCATTCTTAATACTAAGACTCATCTATGACTTGAAGAATTAGTGTTTCAGCATTTGTGCGCAATGGGTTTGATTTGTGTTTGAGCCATTTTATTTGATAACAGTGTCGTTTTTTTCTGGAGCAGATTCACAAGACTCTGAAAATGCTGAAAGTTTTGCGTTTGCTTTGGTAAACGGTTCAATTGGGGTTTTTGAGTTACGGAACAGACGAGTTCAGAACTTCAGGTAATTTTTGTATCCGCCGAAAGGAATGAGTGTTAAAATCGTACGAGATGGGCGTAATTTTGTAATTAATCCTGAGAGCCTTGCCTTATTTCGTATGAAAACTGAAAGTTGAGCACTCAAACTTCAGAACATCGGCACAGCTTGTGTATGTGCACGCTGGATACTCAACATTCCACCCTTAATCAAGAAATTTCTCTAAGCACGATGTCCGTAATTTCTCGTTGTCGTATTTAGGTACTCTGGATCGTTATGTTTGTATATAATAAGTACGGAACATTGCATTTTTTGGTGCTACAGTACTTAAATGTTCTCGATTCGGTTTGCAGGCCCAAATGGCCTTCCTCTTCTTTTGTCTCAGCGGATGTGCTAATAACCGCAATGGCGTATCGCACACCTCATGTGGTATTGCCATTCATATTCCTGGTTTATCATTATGCTAATTGAAGATTCAATTTGTGCACCCGCGTAGAATACATTACCTGTCCGAAGTCGGAGGGAACTCTTTGCAGGCCCTAAAAATAATTAGTGTCTTTCCTTGTAAGATGAGTTTCACAACCTCGGCTATTCAAGAGTTGAACTGTTGGCAGTGCAATATTTATCACTTCCGATTGCTTGGTGGATGTACTGCCATCAGTCAACTAATATTGATGATTCAGGATATTTGTTGAGTAAAAACGCGTCTGGTCTGGATGCAGGTTATGGGAGACCGAACAGGAAATATTAGATGGTGGGATGTAGTGACAGGGTTATCATCTTCTTTTAGCACTCATCGTGGGGGCGTTCGCCGCATCAAATTTGCACCTGTGAGGATTGGAGATCCTACCAGAGGTCGTATAGCTGTCCTCTTCAACGACCATAGTTTTGCTGTGTATGATCTTGTAAGTATTACATAGTTGTTTCCTGGAGAAGTACTAATTCTATCAAGGATGTTTGTTTGGAGAAATCACTCTTTGATTTGTTGCTCTGTTAAAAGGTCATTGTTTACATGTGGCATGGGTTTGAGAGTACCCGGCCATGTACAGCTACGGTGCTTGTCACTTTAGAATGTTGCTGATTTGGAAATTTTAAATCACTGTTTTGGTGTTCCTGATGCAGAAGGTTTCTTGTATCATTATATCTGTGATGAATTCATGGGGTCATATGATTTGGGTCTTGAAGCTGATTCTTTAGTGACAAGTTCAATTGACGCGTGATCATGATTGCGCAGGATACCCATGATCCATTAGCTCACACTCTAGTTCAACCGCACCTTGGAAGTATATTGGTGCTGGAATTAGAATGGTACCCGCTACGTGTAGACAAGAATGAGCCTTTGCTCTTGTGCATAGCAGGAGCAGATGGTAGTTTCCGACTTCTGGAGGTTCAAAAGTAAGATATGCATGAAAGAACCCTGACATTTCTTAAAACTAGAACATATGGTGATCCTGTGGCATTTTGTATCTGTCGTCTTGGTTTAGCCTCCCTAAAAGTGAGGTGAATTGCTCTCTCTTCGGTGGAAGCCCGACTTGTTCGCAGGTGATGTATCCTTTATTTACTTTCGAATTAACATACAATATATACACCACATATGCCTACATAGATTTTTAAAGTGGAAATCTAGGTGAATCGCGGATTCATTTCATCGATGAATTCCACCCTTCAGTTATCTGATGTGACAAATATTCGGATGGTGTAGTTTTGTAGGCGGCAAGTCTGGTCAGCTGGCAAAGCCAACGCAATGGCAGCGTTACCGACCCATGCCCTTGTGCTGCCCAGCCTTGCTTCCACCTCCTCATGCTTTGGTAAGAGTGGTCGTGAACTCAAATGCAAGAATATTGTAATGTATGAAACGTATCTATTACCTTCTTGCTCTGTCCATGATTAGCTGTTCATCTCCATCAGGATGAGCATTGTCTTTAGATGTACCTACATTGTAGTGTCACATTGACGCTTCATGTTAGTGTGTCGTCGATATTTCTATTGCTGCTTGTCGGTAGTCAAAGGGATACGGTCACTTGCTTTCCTGATTTCTATGATGGATATGGTGCAGTCTTTGCGCGTTTTACTACAGCAAGGAGTGCACCCTTCCTGGTTCACAGTAGAGACAGCATCCACAGGAGAAGCAAGTTTTCAAAGAACTCCAAGTCAGGCTTTAGGGAGTCGTGGCGGGGATTTGCGGCACTACCTTCTATCAAATCAAAATCCTATTTTAAGAGAGACTGTTTTTGCTGAGGTTTTGTTGAAAGCTTTGGAACCGTATCGAAGAGCAGGTGAAGCAACTGAATTTTGTTTTTCACATGAGTCTGTTACTGAAAACTTTAACTAGGAAATTAGAAGTGTTTTTCTATCCCATATGCAAGACCTTTTGTCGACTCTTTTGTGCCCTTTGGTAGGTCATTTGTTGGACGAGGAGAGGAAAGAACAGTATGCAGCTGTGTGTAGGCAAGGCGTGGCTACGAGGTGTGCTTTCGCAGCTGCACAGTTTGGAGAGTACTCGGAGGCTGTGTTCTGGCTTCAACTTCCTCGAGCGCTCGCTCTCCTTAGTTATGGTTCTGCTGGACCAACTGGATTCTGGAGAACCACGAAGAAAGAACATTCCTCTGCAACAGAGCAAAAGCCCCAGGAATCTGAAGGCAAGGATATTTGCACGTCCGAGGTTCCAGTCAACAAGTCTTTAGATCGTGAAATGTCATTCAGAAATCCTAAAGTTGCTACACCATATTCTCCGGAGGGTGTTCTGCCTGGTGCTCCTTTTAAGCTGGTAAACTACATCAGATTCTACTCTTCGATATTGATGAATATTACAGCTGAATATCTTGAATTTTGTACCCTTTCGCAATTCCTACTAAAAGATATCAAAGTGGGGTCAAAACGTTTACAATCCCCTCACCATAATGTATTCTCTCAAATATTTGACCTCCCTAAAATGCTCAATAAAAGCATTGCTGCTTGCTACGAAATTCTAGCTATGCATTTTTTTCGTCTGACTCGGGCATGTGCAATGGAACGTGGAAACAGACACATGGATGCATGGATATCTTGCCTTCTGAGCAATCAGTAATTCGGTCAGTTGCGCGGGAGCGAATTGGCTGGCATGAAAAGTTCACAGGAACGGAAGCCAATCAAAGACGAGTGCATGAGTAAACCTTACAATCTTTTTCTCTCTGTTTTGAATATTCTTTCAGTACTGACATGCAGAAGCTGAATTTTCATTACTGCGAATCCCAGAAAAAAGTCTCGCGTGTAAAGACAACTCGAGCACTTCACGCATGATCATTTGAAGTTTCTTTTAGCGTATACCAAGATTGATTTCTAAGAATAGAATTATCCTTGAAGGGAAATTGTTAATCATGACATTGAATTGGAGTCAGCACTGCACTTTATGAACAAGCAAGATCTGCTCAGCTTGCTTTCAACAGTGTCATTTTCTAAGTGCTGTGTTGGTTGGTGAATAACATCGTTTTGTCTGGATGCTTGCACTTCATGACATATACAACGCAATTTTTTTCTCTAGGTTAATTGCCATAGGAGATTTTGAGTCTGCTGTGACATTGCTGCTGGCGACGCCTCCAGACAATCCTCTGTTCTACATGGATGCGCTAAGAGCTGTGTCTCTAGCCTCTGCTGTGTCAAAAGGACTGCATGAATTAGCCGTGAAGGTGAGATAGTCAATGTCCTTGATATTGTTGCAAGTTAAGAACAGATACAGGTGCTTTGATACGTCAATTAATGTGCTTACAGTTGCAGAGCTTAAATCTTTTTCGTGAAAGTGCGAAGGTGATACATTTTTTTTCAGGTGGTTGCTGCAAACATGGTGGGAACGGATGATTCATTATCAGGAACACATCTTCTTTGTGCGGTTGGTCGGTACCAGGAAGCTTGCTCCCAGGTACGTGAAACTCTTTTCTGAGCTTTTTGTTGGAAATTAAAGAAGCCAGTCCTAGAGATTCTCATAGGCTGACATGTATGACATGAAACGTATTAGGTCCCATAAGAAAATTTAACTAGAATATGAAAATTTGGATGGTGGGCCCACCATAGAGTCTGTACACATGCTGCATATTATGTCAGACCTCATGTGTTTTTGGAAGGCTATGATAATCCAGTAAAGGTTACATTCCACCTTATCCAATGTAATACGATACAAGATATGTGTGCCATATTTAGAAATTATAAGATTGTGTTTGGTGAATAGTTGATAGTCTAGCAATATCGCCAAAGAGCTACGGGAAGATGACATTGAAGATGGGTGAGAAAACAATCTGGAATTCCACATGCAAATGAGAATCACAGATTGGTTCTGTTTACTGTTTTAAAGTGCTCTTGTAACGCAACCCTAGAAACTGTTTTAGGGACAATTATTTTTCTTACTTTTCTTGAAAAATAATTCCTAGTCTAGTAATCTTGCCCCGAGACTTGTACTTTGTGAACGAAACGCATGCCGTGGACTTAAGAAATTATTTTAGATTGCCATGTGTGACAACATAAACAGGAGTTAGTCTCATTATTTATTTTGGCCTTTTTAGTTGCAAGATGCAGGTCGCTGGGTTGATGCCGCAACATTGGCGGCAACTCATCTGCAAGGTTCAGATCACGCAAGGTCTGTTCTTTTGATATGTATTTTCTACATGGCTTTTTCTTCACTTTTGACACGTCATCAACACTAAATCTATTTGCTGTTCCTTCTCTAACGAATCCATGATTATTCTAGGGTCTTGGAGAGATGGGCTCATCATGTACTGAATAACGAACGCAATCTTTGGAGGTATGCCTATTTAGTCTTCATTACCTTTGTGTGATACAAGGTTTTAGATTGAGGTGCCGTAAAAATTGTTGACAAGACGCTTTGATAGATTCCTAGACTCTTTTCAAAAAAAGACATTCTGTTTAGCTGAACTTCAAGATACATGATTATAGATATTAACTCATATCCGCCTTTCAACAAAACCGGCAGATTTAGTACATTTAACGAAATGAGAAATAACTTCTTTACAGAATTCATATTTGATTACGTCATACTGAAGTCATAGAATTCCAGAGACCAGTTTTATTTTTTTGTGTGTCTTTTTTCTTTTTCTCTTTCTTGTTTTTTTCTTTTCCAGATATACCAAATGATTGCATACACACTTCATTTGATAAATTGGGTCATGCAAACAATCATTGCAATCCGTGCAGGGCTATGATGCTATTTGTAGCAGCGGGTGAACTAGTTGAGGCCCTGGCCACGCTCCGGGACGCTAAACAACCCGACACGTCGGCCATGTTCCTCTTGGCTTGCCATGAGGCTAAAGTAACTGCGAAATCCTCTTTACCGGACATGATGGAACCAGAAGTTGCAGGTGGTGATGATTTGTTTGATCTGCCAGGAGATCTAGCTTACCACCACGATGATGTGCAAGCGGTGTGTGAATACTATGGGGAATATCAACGGCATCTGGCACATGCTTGCACAGCTAATGGGACTATCATGGATTAATTTTGGTAATAGCTTCATTCTTTCAGCATCTTGCCACTAGTAATTAGCAAGTAATTCGTTTTTGACGTTATCGAGCTTGAGCATAGACAGTGTAGTAGTGTTCAAATCTAGGGCAGACGAATTGGATAATTCTTTTGTTCATTTTCAGCAGCTATAAGGTCAACCACCTTCGGGTCTGTTTTATCGTCATAGTTACAGCTGAAGGTCGAAAGCAAAGGCTTTAGTTGCGTGATCTCGTGTGAGCACACAGCTCAACCTCGCAGCATACAGCTACCAAAAAGTCCGTGGTGCCTTAAACAGGAGCCGTTCAGCTAAGAAAATGTAAGAAATTCTCCTCTACCATTTTATTGTTTGTCATTCAATCGTGTGCTTTTTACGCATCGAACCTTGCAACTGTTGCTGATTCTAACTATGAGAAAATTATGGTGCAGCACCAAGGTCATTTATTGAACAAAGATGGGGGTTGAATGTCTTATTTACCAAAGCTATTATTCATTTTGAGTGCTTCAATGCTATGAGTGTCTTTTGTAGTTCCATTCATTGGCTGTGACAATAATGCTGCATTAGAGGCCTTGTTCAAACGAGGTCGAAAGATGTGAAAACACCAATCTATATCTTTGATGGGCCCAGTTCATGGCTTAGCTGGATTCCATGCTGAAGCATCAATTATTCTTATTTTCTTTTGAAGATATGCATTGTGCTTAGCTAGTTACAAGTGCAGGAAGCCCAGCTCAACACCCACTTTCTCCTTCTAAGAATCAAATATCGCTTCATATATCACATTTGTATTCATGTCATTTGTCCATGTACTTCAGAGCTAGAGGTAACCAAAATTGCAAGAGCTTCTATTTCACTCACTTTTAATAAGTTTTTTGTAGGATTTTAAATTTTAAATCAAACGAAAATAAAAACAAACAAGAAAATCAAAGAAAATTGTAGAAGATTAGATATTGGGTGTTAAAACCGTTTTCTTTTAAAAAAAATAATTAAAAAATAAACAAAAATTAAGAACTTTTTCAAATTATACTCTTTATAAATAAGAAAATTGTGGAAATAAAAGTAAACTAAAATATCTTAAATATCCATCTGTTTTTCACTAAAACTATTTTTTAAAAAAAATAAATAAATAATTGATTCTTTTAAACATGCATATAAACATTAAAGTTGAGCATATATTCTTTTTTATTTGAAGATTTTCTCAGCCAAAAGCTTGTAATAAAACACACTAATATAAGTATTGATGTTTTTTCTGTTGTCCAAAGGAACATTTTAAATAGCATGCTTAGGTGATTTTTTACTTTTCTCAAATATACTTGAAGAAGATTTATTATAGAATTTAATAATTGTATTGACATAATGTAATACTTTTTAAACTTCTATAAATTTCCTATGATAAATTGTATACTTAATTTTTATAAGCCCAAAATGTTATCATATCTTTGTATAAACAAATACATATATGAGGACTTTTGTGGCATCTTTGATCTATCTTCAAGATATGGTTGTACTATTTAGCCTAAACACATAATTTTTCATGTGTCATTTTTATGTCTATGCAGGATTTGGCTTTAGATTGATTTTTATTTTTTCATTTTCTTCATTTTTTAGAATATAGTCAATATATTTCCAAGACTAATAATTTATTCTTATAGATGATAAAAATAAGTCATCTTTATATCTTCTTAATTATTAATATTACTAATTCATTGTGAAATAATATTTTAATAAAAAAATAAAAAATAAAATATCTGTTTCAATTAATACTTTCATGAATACTTTAAGAAATAAGCATAAATACACCTTTTATAGTAAAAATCACATTTATTCATATGTGTCTCAAAGAGACTATAAAATTCTAAAAAAAATTGCTTTAACATTTATGAGTACTTAATCTTAAATTGTTTTATTCTTAAATTGTTTTATTTTACTTTGTGGTCGTTTTTTTTCCTTTACCTAAGCTAAAAGTGAATATTTAAGATTTAAAATAAATTTACAAAAAGATTTATAAATAATATTATGTTAAAAACATTAAACTTAGTTGTATTGATACATCAAATGTACATGTCATGGATTTTAAGGTTTATTGACAACATTACTAGGTGTTATAAAATGTTGACAACTATGTGTATATATATATATATATATATATATATATATATATAAAAAAAAATTTATAGTTCATATCTCTATGTAATATTTTCATGTTTTCTATGAATTTTGTAATATTTTGAAATCATATTATCCACAAAGCTATTGTTTTTTCAATTATATTATTTATACTTAATAAGTATAAATCTTGATAAAAATAAATCAATTTAAAAGAATATGATTAATTTTTTCCAATAAAGCATGGTGTTTTTATAGATTCGAATATGTATTTAAAATAATAAAAGAATCAAATTAAAGTCTATGAACTAGACAACTTTTTCATTGTTTTGAAACATGTATTGTTAAGATTGAGGTATCTCTTATCTTCTCTCTATATATACTCAAGCAACTATGTCCTATAAAACTTTTTAGAAGATGTTTTATGAATTAAAGGATATTTTAGAAAAATAGAGAATTTTACATGGAATATTTTAGAAGAATTTGGGTTACTATTAATAATTATAAAAGAATATAAAAGTTTCAAGAAGATTGCATGAAGTTGTAGAAATTTCTTAAATAGTGTGTTAATAACTTTTTATTGCAACACCACTAAAAAATATTATTGCACCAATTTGTAATGCATATGTATTTTAACAATCTTCCTACTACAACACTTTGTCCTAACAATCCTTCTTTTCTAGCTTTTCTTAGTCACTTCACACCATCTAGGATTGCTCCTCAATAAATAGTGTTCCACTTGGCACTAACTTTGTCTAACATCATATTAAAAACTTAGCAACTACTATATCTTTCAAATTCTTGGAAGTATTAAGTTGTTTTTAGAAATTTAATATCCTCACTAGATAAATTTTTACTTTAAATAAATTTGTCTCTTTTGCTATCCTAATTATGGCTAAGATCAAACAATCTTCTTTATAGTTGGATGTTCACATCAAAAAAATTATTCAAATTTGGATGTATAGGAATCAACAACAATTTTAAACTATTAAAAAAAAAAAAAAAAAAAAAAAAAAAAGCAAGTTGGTACAAAGAATTGCCAGATGCAGGTTGGTACAAAGCTTCAACTTTTTGATGTAAAAGCCCTAACTTTGTTGGATGAATGCTAGAATAGAAACATCAACTCTGATTTATTAACAGAAAATCAAACGAACCAACCAACAAAAAAGTTCTAAAAATGGGTTTGAGAGCAAATTCTCAAGATTCCGGAGTTTGTGGGTCTGCGACCTCTCGTTGTTGTTTGAGAGCAAGTTCGGATTCAGAGATATGCTTGTTTTACTTCGTTGTCACATTTCAGAGGCAAATGTAAACGCAGGCAAGGGAGATGTATGAATGTATGTGAAGGTTATAAAATTGGCTCAGAGAGTGCCCGCAATCTGTGTCTTTCTAGGCACCGGGACTCAGTTCTAGAATTCATTCCTTTTCGATTGTGGTTGTGGTGGTGATGGTGATGAGTTCCTCTTCGGCCACACAAAAACAGTATGTGTGGCATTTGGTTTCAAGGCACTAAAGTCTGCTTGCTCGAGGTTCACGTGAGGATAGTACACAAGGTGACCGGCCCTCGACAATCTGACAAAGCGCAGCCCGAGTCATATTTTCGCATTGTATCAGCCACCGTAACCGAACATCGATCTCAACATCGATTGACAACGAAGAGTGTGACAACTTTGAGCACATAAAACATAAAAACCCCTTCCTTCGACATCAAAACTGTGACTTTGTTCTATGTGGGTCGCTGTGTGAGCTTCAGTTTTCTATTTGTCTGATACTCTACAACCCTGCAACCGTGTCAAATGGCAAATATCAGAGAGAGAGAGTAGCATTCGTATCGATCGTTTTCCGTTGCGTTTTCGTGAATCTCGTTTGTCTTAAACGTTTTTTTTTTTTCTTTCGGTTGTGAGCTGAAAAAAAGTAGCGTGTGGGTTTTTTTGGCTTTCTCACTCCTGATTGTTTGCTTTGCAGTAGCCAGGAATACAAGCGTTCTCTGGCTACAGTTGTATCTTCTGATGAGCACTCCAGGTTATTATGAGACGGTTCTTTCTTTTTTGCAAGTGAGCGCTTCATGATCGGTGAATCCCTTGGCAATTCTGACACCTCGCAAGCAGTTTCCACTACATCAAATTACTCTCATTACTGGACTGCTTTTGTTGCTTCATCTTGCATTGTCCAATTTTCACACCGTTAACTGACACACCAGAACGCATTCTATTACACTTGCACGATTGGAGATTACATGACTGAATCTGGAATTCACATCTTGCAAAAAAATTATTGTATATATTTGAATTAGCGAATACTTTGAAAAAGATGGCAATGGAATTTTTGGTGTACACGAAGTTGTTCAATTCGTTTCATCTTCGGACTTCGAAACGTCTCCAAATTATCCACAGCAATTATTATCCTTCTGTCCTTGCTTTGAAGGACTTCGCGGTTATTCAAGCAGTCAATAAAGTGGATGAGAGAAATGCGATTTCTTCTATCTTTGCAATAACTGTATGTGATGTTACCCAAGAATTTATGAAGCTGGATTCACTTATTCTATCATGGTAAGACCCCAAAACAACCAGAAATTAATATTACTTCAGCTTCTTCTTTTTGTAACATTATGTTCTCTCAATTTGTGTGGGTGTCATAACCAATCTTCTGCTTTCTCATCCTACACCAGGAAGGGACACCCTTCAAGAACAGGCTTGCAGCAAAAAGAATTAAGAAATAAAATAATAAAAATGCTTAATTCTGAAGGTACTCTTGAAAAAGATATTTCAAGGTATTTGATGTGTAGCATTGTGTCTGTCATTCACAGATTAGTACATTCCAGAAAGGAAGTGTTCATGCTTTCCACGTAGGAACTGGAAGGCGCTGCTTCCACTTGTACATAATGCAATCCGTAATTGGATTTATCACTGGTTTTAGGGCTCAATTGTTGTCTACAAAGATGCTTTGTATATATTTTCAAGGATGAGCCAGTAGTCTATTAAAATGGACACTCTGCAGCAACAATGGATCCTCAGCTGTCAGCATTGAAGTGCAACAAGGAGAAATATAATCATACCAGGGCTGTACTATACCCATGAAACATGTAGTTTGCCAATTTTATTGTTGTGATTTCTGTTCTTTGAATTATTGAGGCATTTCCAAAGGAGCAATCAAAGTGCAGCCCATTTACCTCTGAACTTAAAAGAGGCTTGGTTGCCCATTAAGTAACTGTACAATTGTCTTGAATCATGCCAGGTTGGAGTGAATACTGAAAAAAAGATTATCCTCACTAATATTTGCCATTCATTATGAGTAAATGTCATGTTAAAAAAAAATAGAAAAAAACTTTGACATGAAATTGCCAAACAAAAGAATTGCCCAACACCTAGTGACCTCCATCTCCAAGGCTTTTATTTGAGTTTAAAATTGAGATATCACCAATGTTTTAATTGAAAATCAAACTGCAGCTGTACAGCTTGTCATTGTAGATGCACAAACGCAGAATCAACATCCAGATGTGGAGACATGCCATAATGATTCAACAGGGCACTCAAATATCCATAGCAATGAAAATGAAAACTTGAAGAATGATTGAAACTTGGGGACACTCTCTGACAATGTTGCTACCATTTAGAGAAGCAACATCAGTGGCAATAGTAGTCTCTGTGTGCTGTAAAAAAACCATTATGTCTCCTCCTCATGTGAGATTGCCCATGTCTACATTTGATGAGATTTTAGGAGATGGGCCATAGCCTGGCAGCAGCCCTCCTTGAAGGCTTGGATCCAATTGTCGAGTTGAATGCCATATGCATGTTCAAGTCACAATCCATGAAGACCAGTTCAATGTAGCAGCAGCAGCAGCCATTGCAAGTGAAACCCCATAACTGATAGTACCATTGTCAGGGAAGGTTCACCATACCTCTTCTTCCTATACCTTCTTAATATATGCAGCAAGCTGTTAAAGCAATCAAAAAAACTGCATAGTAGCTTGCAATCACTAGCCTTGAGTTGCAAGTTTTGAACACCTCATGCATGATCCAGAGCATCATGAGGCCATGAGGAGAGGCAGTGAGAAAATGTGTGCGGAGAGAAACCAGCAATCAAAGTCTGCCTTTGTCTGTGGGAACTCCATAAGTCAGATGACACCCATTGCCTGTACCCTGAGTGGAGGCAAGCTGGGGTAACATGACAGCCAGTTGATCCTCACATGTGATCTGCAGTTTGATGAATAATGTAAGGTGCACCAGATATTGGATGTATGAACACAGCTACAGTTGTAAGCTAGCTATCATCCTCACTTACATATCAAGCCATTCTATCATGAATCCAGCCTTGCTTGACTGCCTGCCCCTGTTCCTTTCACAAAAAGGGTTCTCTCATTCTGTGTCCTGGCCACACCATGTGGCCAAGATACAGCAATTAAGATGTAATGAACTGAACCTCTTTCCAGTTTGGACCACTTCGACTTAGAACAATAACACCCTTAGTGTGCAATTCTCAAAAACAATTATTGTAAATGAAAGGGTCTTCTCTAGGACTCCCAGAGAATTGACCACATGCTCAGAGCATGGATTTGTGGCTGAGAGACATTTCAAGGTTTGAGGAGCTTTTAGTTCTGACACAGCAATTGATTTCTAAGCCTCCAACCCATCTTCAACTGCAAATTCATCCAAGCTTTAATAATATTAATAACAATGATGATGATAGTGAAGGGCATTATCTGTGATAAATGGCACAAAATCTGTTACCATTAAAGAAATGAGCATGGAGGTGGGTGCACCCAGGTCTTCTCAGGAGGCTGGCTAGTCAAACAGGAAAGCACGTGCAATCCACTAAATTTTTTACATTGAAATGTGATATTACATGAGATAACAGAGAAATAACTATCATGTCAAATAACAAGTTTAGATCACATAATTAGTAACATGAAAATAGAAATGATGAAGCTTGCCGAAGTTGAAGTCTTAGAGCGTTCTAAATTGTGAAATTGATAACATGAAGATACGAAAACACGGAAGCTTCCCCAAGTTCCTGAGTCGAATAACCTCGGCATAAACGAAGGACCTCATTTGCAAAGGATATAAAAATGGTCCTACACCAAGTAAAAGACGCCTACACTTGAAGTGAAGTGTCTCCAGTGAGAAAATACACGTCGATTATGTACAATTCGTCTGTGGAGAGCCCTGATGTAATAGAGATTGTCCAAAAAAATTGTCATATCTCTCCTTTATTGCACTTGGCAGAAATGGAATACATCATGCAATTGCATGAGACCTCCAAATGTGAGCTACTATAACAAAGAATGGAGTCCGCTCCGCAAAAATGTACAGAGTACGTGGACTCAGCTGTCAGCTTTACTCGACCTTGGAGCCCAACTTTGGAATATCCTGATATCGCTTCTGCAAAATCGAAACCCTAAAACGTAAACATTCTCTTTAAATCAAAAAAAAGCTTCCAGGATTTTTTACATAATATCTCAGTACATTTATACTTGACTTCTGAGGAAAACCATAAAACTTAGAGCTGCAGATTAATTTCCACAAGACTCGTAACTACACCCTGGTGTGCCTAGGTCATATAAGAACTAGGTCCAGCCAAGAAAACGGACAGTCAAGCGAGAAATATCGCACAGTGACAAGGCTGTAGGTAAATAAATTTGACTCTTCAAAACTGGTAAGCAAGCAAGCAAGCAAAAAAATTGATAAATAAATAAAAATACTACTACTACTGAATCGGTAGTAGTGGGGAAAATGAAAGTGCTACGAGAAAGTGTCCTTGCCAACTAAACTCGGAGAAATTCAAGATCCCTTCTGGATAACTACCGAAATGTCACAAATCTAGATAAATAAGACCTAAATTCAAAGACGTCCCAAATCACCAGTGGCTATTAAAAATAAAAATAAAATAAGCTGCAAATTTTGAAACTTCGCCTACATCTACAAACAGAGGAAAAATCACGTATGACGAACGAAGCAGAGTGACGACTTACCCCGACATTGTTCCTCTCCCAGACCTTGTTGATGCCATAGTCCACAACCTGTACCCATCGACTAGGTCAAAATTAAGCTTTTCTTCAGCAAAAGCTAACGATCAAGAGCGACGAGCTAGCATAACAAAGACGGAGCTCATAACGCCGAGCGAGAATAAAAAATTAAAAAAAAAAAAAATCATCAAAAAAATTGACAAATACACCCACAGTAAGCCATCACCAACCAAAATCCGACCACAGCAACGAGAACTACAGCTTACCCGTTCACCGACGATCGCTCCCGCGAAGATAAAAGCGATGTACACGGAATTCTTACGCATGAGCAAGCGCATTGCAGTGTCCAGCGTAGCTCCGGGAGCCCGCTCCATTGTGCTAGACCCCACTGGCTTCTTTGAAAACTCTACAACCCTAATCAGCAACGCGAACTGGAATACGCGAGCAAATGCAAACCCTAAAGTTCACCACGGAGAAGGGGGTCTAAAAACTTACGAAGGCCGTTTTGGTGGCCCTTCGCTGACGGGAAAGAGACACATCATCCTAATTTATCATTCGTCTAAATTCGTTCACATTACACATCATCCATTTGTGGTATATATGTACGTATTTGTATTATACGAGTGTATTATGACTGGTTCCTATTGTATAATACGCCTACCTCGTAGTTATCATTGTAATTTGTATTTTAGCATATATTTATGACATACGTTTGTGTCTACGTATAGATTTCTCTTCTGTTTTTTTTTTTTAGATGCTGATATGGTTGTGCTCAAACCTTCGTACAAGTTGAATGAAATTTGTATTGAGTTTACTTTTCTAGTACAATGTATAAAAAATTGTGTAATTGGAGGATGTTGATATGAGAGATACAGAAGGTTTATTTTCCATATTCAAACTGTTTTAACAAGATTGTTTAAAAAAAAATGTACAAGTTGTGTATTTCAAAATATTAACATTAGCACCAAAAAATAATAATATGAATGAAAAATATTCTGCTCGAGCTTTCTTCATTTCACTGTATTGGTTGCTCTTCTCATTAATTTCACACTAGGAATAATTTAATAGCCTTTTCGTACTTTTACTTTTACTTTAACTTTTGCTTTGTGGAGCCCACAGCTCAATCCACATCCATCCATCCATCCATGCCCATCGACCACCGTGTTGGATGGACGTCGTCATTCATCTATGACGGCCAGTTTCTGGCGGTTGGTTCTACGTTCATCCAACTCTTTTTCAGGGGGTGCGAGGATGGATAGATTAGTGTATGTATGGACGGATGGATGAATGAAAAGCTATGTGCAGCATCGAGAATAGAACAAAAGGCAAACAAAACTAGTATTCTGTTCAATAATAATAATAATAATAATAACAAGAAAGGGGGCCAATGACAACTCCAAGGTGCACAAGGGCCATGATGAGAAGGCAGGTATATATGGACACAATATTATATATGCTTTGAATAAAATAAAACACACAATATTATGCATGCTTTGAATACAATAAAACACACAATATTATGCATTATCATTACGAATAGACAATTTTGTCCTTTATTTTTTACTTGTTTTGTTTTGTTTTGTGTGGTACCCAAATGTAGCCAAGGAGGGTTCTCTCTCTTGTGTGAAGTAATAAATGACAATTGGGGTAGATGATTGAATGTATTGATGCAACTTATCTGTCCCATTTGTATGTCCCCTCTTTCAATCCTATACAAACAATATCTATCTATATATATATATATATATACAATCAAACTCAAATAATCTCAGAAAATGCATACACCAATTTAGTGAAATTCTTAATGAGCAGAATTAAAATTAAAGTGGAAAAGAAGAAGAAGCAGTAGAAGCAACAAAGAAAAAATAAAAAACAAAACAAAACAATTGCATGGGTTTTATCCAGCTAAAAATAATCTTTGCTTTTTACGATGCTTTTGCTTTAAATAACATTGTATCACAGGACATATATCATGTATCAATTAGTGTTTTCAACACAATTTTATGCTTCATGATTTAATCAGCTTAAACATTAGTATAAAAAACAATTGTACCATTACTATATATATATGGTCTAAAAATTGACAAGTTGTTTTCTTAAACTTTTACTGGATTTTTTAGAAGAAAGCCGATAAAACAATTGGTTACAGACACCTGATCTTCATTTTATTTTTTTATTTATTTATTTGTACTTTTGCCAAGTTTTTAACAACACGATTTAATGCTTGCTGCGCAATTTTATGGATAAAGAACTGAACACATTAACATGATTGGACTGCGACTCTATATTCTGAATATTTATGTATTTAGTTACGAAATTGATGAAAAATATGTGATTTTAAAATCAAGTAAGAGGAGAATTTTGAATATTGTATGTCCATAGAATAATTTGCTATTATAATGTAAACTTGAGTTAATAAAATAGAAACAACTACGTTTTTTTTGAAAACAAAAGATAATACCAATACTAATACTAATAGTTTGAGATAAAGGAGATTTACAAATCATCATCTATACACATGGCACACAGTCTGATGTATCCTAAAATGTATCTAATATTTATAAAAAATACATGGAATACTCTCGAATATCATCAAACATGTATGTTATATTTGATTCCATCTTATTTTTTTACCGCTGTTCTTGACAGTAACTTTCAAAAAGAATTAATAACATTCCTTTAATTCCCAAATCTTTAACAAAATAAAATTTTGATTATACATATTTATATATTTATTGCCTAAGTTGTATATTTGCAACAACTCCAATAAACATATGTACATGAGTGAGAGTGTGTGTGTGTGTGTGTTATTATGAAAGCAATGATATTTGTGTTGAATATTGATAACTGGGTGGCAAGTGTGGCAGTGGTCCATTAACTTGTAAATATTGGTGGTTAAATAAATGTTACATTTTTTTTTAAATTATTTTTGTCTATACTTATTAATGTGATATTGTACACCCTCCGTGTTTGGAAAGCACGTGCATTATGTGCAAAAGTGATATCATCAGACTTGTTTTGATGTTTTGATTTTTATTCTATTGAATTTACTTTTTGATTCAAATCTATTGTGGCTTTGTTGTAGTCTTGTAAAATTCATATGATCAAAAGAAACGTTACTCTTAAAAACATTTGTATAGTCATGTAGCATCTCCTTATATTAACCTTTCCTTCTTGCTCATTTGTGATATTGCCTCTTTGAAACTCTTTTATTATCATTTGTATCTGAATATTAGTTTTCCAAATATAAATATGGTTGAAAATTTCACAAATCACCTACAAAAAAACAAGAATAATCCTTAAAGAAAAAGGAAAAAAGACAATATTTTCAAGGCACAATTATTGTGTGAAATATTTGCATTTACATACACACATGTGAACATTTCTTCTTGTAACAAAACATTATCCACATGTTGCATAATGGTGCCAAACTATTTGTTGTTACAGCCAAAAGCAACTATTTTTGGCATAACATAACTCAAAATTTACTCATAGATTTTATGAACATTTGTTCAGTAATAGTATTACTGTTACTATCGTTGTGTGTTTTTTTTTTTTTTTTTTTTTTTTTTTTCACGTGTTAGAACTATGAATTTACTCAACCTTCACACACTAGTGCAATCTGTGTTTCAAATCTATCCCAGTAATTCAACAATTGTTGAGGTTTCATACAACAATAAGTCATATTTCCAGAACTGAATATCAAAAGATTCAACACAACTCTTATTTTCCTAAACATGTACAATTGCAAGGGACACGTTACTTCAATTTACTGTTACACACTCACGCACACCATTCACAAACAATTCAAAAGCAATTTCATTTTATGGGTTTATCCTAATTTTATACAAAATATTACTTTAATATCACAACCAATTAAAAACACTCACAACTTCTCACTACACATGAATATTTAATGCACTCCAGCAATCAACTGGTATGTTATTGCAAAGAAGAAGAATAGATAGTACAGGAAGATAAGTTTCACTCTTTTGTCATCCCACAGATGTCAGCCAAAAGCATTCAAAAACACACACAAAACAAACACATGTAAGAAAATATAAATATTATCATATATACATACATATATATATATATATATATATATCTACACATGAATAAGAAAGCGTTTGGGGGAATTTCTGACAAGTGTACCAGGGATAGAAGAAGCCAAATTCAAGCTCTGCTCAAGGCCTTGACCATGGTTCAAATCTCTTGGCACAAGTCGTGGCTCCCCCTCTCACACTTCAAGTATCCAGTGGGAGCATGTGAACCATAATTAAGGAACCCCACATCTTTAATCTCACTCGCTCTACCACTAATTATCAACCTCAAAACCCAAAGATTCCTTCTGACCCTGTTGCAGTCCAGCAGCAAATCCCAGCTTCTCATGTACTACTTAGACAGCCTTATTACCCTAAACCCACTTTTAAAAACAATAAAAAAACAAAACAAAAGATCTTGTAAGTTGATTCACACACACTTTGGGTTAATTGATCAGCCTGACAAAGATGAAAGTCCACATACCCATCTTCCATATCCCCCTACCTCAAAAATCCCACTTTCTTAAAACCCTCAAAACTCTGCAATGCCATTTTTTTATGAATTAGCAGGTAACGCTAATTTCATGTGCTGACTAATTTGCTGATAGTTCATTCGTTACCCAATGATTATTGAAGATAGATGAGTTTTTATACGGGATGATGTTGACGTGGATGAGAAGTTTTGAGTTGGAGTTAGGTTTGGCGCCAAAAGCTAAGCCGGACTCGGAGGAGGGGCCGCATTTGCCAAGTTTGAACGCCACCCGCGCCCCAGGCCCCGCGTAAGCACATGACCGGGACGGGTCTCGGACTCTCCGCCCCCGCCACTCAGCGCCATTTTCGGCCTGGGGGGAGGGGGGAGGGGCTGTGTTCGGTTGAGGTCCCCGGCAAGCGTAGGGAGTGGAAGGACCCGGCCCGGCCCTCGGACGATGACTGCCACACTTGCCTGCACGCACACGCTCACCTGACACACTCTGAGCACTTAGACAGATTTTCGCAGGAGCTCTCTCATCTTCCGCTCTTTGTGGCTCGCCGTTCTCATCTTATTTTTTGTAGATCGTGTTTGCGTTCCTGCGGCGCTGCATTTCCTAGACCGTGGTTGTTCGTTCAATCTCCTTTTTGTTGTTTTTCTAAGCCATTTGAGTGGAGCTTTGCCGTTGAGTTTTGGCGGAGTTTTGGTGGAGTTTTGGTTGTCTGTGGACTCGTTGGAGGCGATGGTGGAAAGGAAGGAAGAGGAGGATGGAGAGGGATGAAGGGATGCGATTGCGGTTGCTGTTGACATTGTTGATGATGTTGCAGGCACAGCCGTGTCCTCCGAGGGTAGGCGTTGTTGTGAAGAGGGTTGAAGTTCAAGGAGGGTAGCGTTGTGTTTTTTTTTAGTGAAGTAATGCTTTTTGGGAAAAGCTGCTGCTGCAGCATTGATGAGTCGTGTATCGTGACAGAGCGACGGAGGATTAGTGGCGAGAACGAGAGAGTGGCAGGATTAGTGTAGGTGGGGGACACTATGGCGGATTCTTTGAACAGCAGCGTTTCGGAGGATAACGACTCGTTGGATGGATATTACGGGAATGGCAGACATGCACTAGACTATGGCAATGTTCCTCAATTTGCTGGCCTGACGAGGTCGGATTCCAACACCCGCCGCAAGAGTGTAGTGCGCGCTTGTCCTGATACAGAGGATCTTTTGAACCTGTTGCATGGGTCTGATCCAGTTAAGGTGGAGCTGAACCGCCTCGAGAACGAAGTCAGGGGTAAGAGTTGGTGTCGCGTCATCGCTTCTTGGTCCTTCTCTGTCCACGAGCTGCTCTGCTGGGAGTGAGACTAGCGATTTGTCCAAGATTCATTCGACCTCCTTGTATCTAAATAGCGTCTATCCTGGAGCTGTATGCAACGCAGGTCTGAAACCGAATGTTCCGTGGCTGTTAAAACAAGTGCAGTGTAGGTTGTTCCGAATGCTAATAGTTTCTTGAAGACCGTTTCGTTTTCTACACGGGTTTAGTAGTTTCGAATAACGGACTGAGTGCCGTTTTTCCGCGGGACTTGTTGTCTTTCAAAACTAGATCTGTCGGATGAAGTTGTCCTTAAGCTATGCACGGAAGTTGCTACTCATGCATGTAGTGGTTCCTTGGAGCTTCTGCATATTCTCTCGGCCGTTGACATTATTTTTTATAGCAGGGTTGGTTAGTAGTCAACTGCAGAGATGTTAATCAACTCTCTGATTTGCATCTTGGATATTTGCATTGGTTCCTCGTACCTAAAGACCGTTCCCGTTGTCTTTGGTGGGGCTCGGTTTGAGTCTCTTTTTGTAGAGAGCTATTTGGTGTCCTGGAGTCTGGATTTTTGCATGGGCAATTATCTTATCTAGTTCTGTGTCTTGATATAGATAAAGATCGGAAATTGGCAGAAGCTACTGCAGAATGCAAAGTGCTTAAGCAGCGTGAGCGATTACGCGAGAAAGCTGTCGAGGAGGTAAGTGACATATCATGTGGTATCTGCTTGTGAGCGTCATTTTGGCCACATGCAGAGGCTTTCATCTAGTGTTGTGGATTCCTAGTGTTACCCTACGGTTATGGCTGGGGAAAGCTACGAAATATTACGGAAGCTTGCAAAGTAACTTGTAGTGGCAACGAGCTTTAGCGAATGGGTGCTTCTTTCCTAGGGCTATTTTATTATATTAGTTGTGGGACCGGTAGCCTTCATGTCTGTATGCTTTAGTTCCTCAAGTCTTTTAGAATCTTGCAGCTCGCGGAGGAACTTGACAAAGTTGATGAAAAGCTCAAAGCCGCAGAAGATCTTTTGGAGAGCAAGGTCAGTACCATTTGTTTCCCTGGTACTTTTCTTCGGTGTGTTGCTTTGGCTTTAAAGATAATCTTAACGATATTTTGATCCGACGTCCGTGCGGGATGGTGAATGGTGAAAGACGGTGGCACAACAGTTAGAAGAATGACCAAGAAGAATATGTGACCCTATACGGCAGTGCCCTTTTGGTTTCTTTAGTTTTATCGAGGAATATTTAAGATAGCTTTTGATTCTCGCATTTTTTGTCTTATGTGGACGTCGTTTCTTTGTGCTAAAATTTTAAGTTGTTTCTTTGTTACTTATCAGTATTTGGGGGGTGTTTTTGCAGAACCTTGAATTGAAGAAGCTCAATGACGAGAAGAAAGCAGCTCTGGCCGCCCAGTTTGCAGCGGAGGCAACTCTGCGAAGGGTGCATGCAGCTCAGAAAGATGAGCAGTTACCGTCCATTGAAGAAATTTTATCCCCTCTTGAGGCTGAGTTGAAAATTGCGCGACAGGAAGTAAGCGTCAGTTTCAGTAGCTTGCTAGAATGACGCTAATAACGAGATTATTTTGAAATTAGTGCCCGCGATTATACTGAAGTTTACATATGGACCGTCCATGTTTTAAAAATCTGAATCACTCTTCTAAGAACCCTTCATTGTCTAATGACAGATTGCCAAACTTCAAGATACCAACAGGGCCCTTGATCGTTTAACTAAGTCCAAAGAGGCTGCCCTTCTGGAAATAGAGAGAGCTATAGATGCTGCCGAAGCTAAGGCATCTCAGGTGGATGATCTTCTTAATCGGAATCAGGAATTGATGAAACAAATCGAAATCTGCCAGGTTTACATTCTGATCAACCTCATACTTCAAATTTTAACGTAGAGAATCTCGTCTTTCCTTTCTTACTAAGGATGGTGGTCTACTGTCGCAAATTTAATGCTTTCACCATCTCATATTCTGTGAATTCAGATAGCAAGCTGTTAAGGAACTTATAAAAAATGGTGGCTCACTTTGTTGCATTCCACTCTGGGATTTGTTTGTCTGTGTTGACAGGAAGAGAACAAAATAATGGATAAGATGCATCGTCAGAAGACAGCTGAAATAGAGAAGCTGAGTTCCACCGTAGCCGAGTTGGAAGAAGCAGTGCTTGCTGGTGGAGCTGCTGTTAATGCAGCTCGGGACTACCAACGACAGGCACATGAGTTACTGGTATGACTAATGATACGCGTAGTTGAGTTCTTTTTCGTATGATTGCCATGAGGAGTCCCTATGCTGGATTTTACACCGAATACTATGCCTTTTTAATTTTCAACATCATTAACATATATTTGGATGATATGCATTTGAAATAGGAAGGGAAGAAGACGTTGGAGAGAGAGCTTGCACGAGCGAAAATCACAGCTAACAGGGTTGCAGTTGTGGTTGCTAACGAGTGGAAGGATGCAAATGACAAGGTTATGCCAGTCAAGCAGTGGCTCGATGAAAGGCGGTTTATGCAGGTTGGTTCGGTTTTTAAGTTTGCACCTCTAGATTTTCGTTCCATTGGTCCAGGTGGTGGAAGCAATGCACCTCATGAAGTCAACCTCGTCGATTTTGCGGCTGTTCTGACTATATCAGCGTTATGTCTGCAGGGTGAAATGCAGCAGCTGCGAGACAAACTAGCGTCAGCCGAGAGGACTGCAAAGAACGAATCGCAATTGAAGGTGTGTTTTGTCAGTTCATTTTCATGTACTGCAATTTATTTTACCTTTGTGGACTGTACATGAACATCTTGTTTGGTCTTATGCAGGATAAATTTCAAATGCGGTTGAAGGTTCTCGAGGAGAGCTTGAAGCCAGTTACAAATGGTGCTCCACGTCGGACGGAGGAAGTGAGAAGTTCAAGCACTACCAGACGTTCTACCTCTGGATCAGAGGAGGCATCTAAACTTCTCGCAAATGGCTCCAGACGTCAACGCTCTGCCGTCACCCAAGTACGAGCTTCGATGGCTAGCCAAACACTTATGAGAGCCACCAACGGTAGAATGACGTCCAAGTCTTTTGATGGAGGTAGATCGCTTGATGCGGGCACAACCCGACTGAGGGCATTTTCAAATGGATTTGAGGAGGTTCGTACTGGTAGGAGAATACCTGTTGCCGCGGAACCCGAGCCGGTTTCTACTACACAGAAGGCCGAGACAGGAGCAGTAAAGCCTGATTCTGTTGAAGCCAAGTCCGAGGTAGAAGCTGTCAAGTCCGAGAATGGAACAACAAACCAAGTGTCTGGATCATCCTCTTCGGTGGAGGATCCAGTATCAGGTGTGTTGTATGACCTTCTACAGAAAGAAGTTGTCAACCTGAGGAAGGCAAGCTATGAAAAAGATCAAAGTCTCAAGGATAAGGATGATGCTATTGAGGTGCGTATAGGGTAAACTACATCTTACTAGCATATGAATACTTCTCTGCTTAGTGAGTTTTGCATTGATTTTTGAACAACTTGATTATATTTATCGACTGCAGATATTGTTGTTACCTCGTACCTTCCCGGTTTGCTGTTTTTGACATGTATTCACGCTGGCTTCGTGGCTGCTTCTAATGTGTTCTGATATGTGCAGATGCTCTCAAAGAAAGTCGACACTTTATCTAAGGCTTTGGAAGTTGAGGGAAAGAAGATGAGAAGAGAAGTCCAAGCAATGGAGAAGGAAGTTGCCACCCTGCGAGCTGAAAAGGATCAAACACGGAATCCAAGGAGGCTTAGCTCAGGGACGGGAACTGTAAATAGTTCCTCTAAGTTGCTGTCGGGGAGGTGGGCTCAAACAATTACTGAACCTCTTGATTTTTCCTCTTCACTGCTGGCTGTATCACTCACTTGGTTTCTCTTCTCAAATAGCCCAACCTACTTGTTCAGTTAGAATTACCCAACCTTTTTTTTTTTTTTTTTTTTTTTTTTTTATTTTCTTCCGTGAACAAGTGGTTAAAAATGAATGAATCGTGGATGTAAGGCATGTATACCCGAATTAAACAATATGTATCAGTATTGCAGGTCCATTTTTTCTAATTCGTAAGAGAGCTTTGCTGGGGTATCCCATTGTTCCATAGCTATGCCTCGGCTCCCAGTTGTCTTATTATTATAGTTTCTCCGTTACTGTCTTGTGAAGTACTTCTCAACTAGTGAATGTTGTCAATTGAGACGTGAATAACCGTGCTACTTCTCTTGGCTTATCAGGAATGGGGAGAGGCCCATGGTCAGGAGTTGATGCCTGCAATTTGTGACCTTGTGCTCCTGATGGAGCGTAGTTCGCTGGAAAAAAAATCTCTGCACTCGGCATAGATAGTGAGATGGGGTCTCTTGCATGTGTAGCATTAATGTATCCTGATTTTACGAGATTGTATCTCTGTTCTGTGAACAAATTAGAGTGTGCCGTGCGTCATAGGAGATGATATTCTTGAGCAAGATACCCCAGATTATGTTTCAACATAAATTAGGCATTTTAGTAGTCTTCATGCATCTTCATTTCTGTCATTACATTTGCGTAAGACATTGTATGTTTATGGGTCCTTATGGATGACATGTTGACACAAGAATGTTATGTGTCCTTGGTAATCTAAGATGTGTGTTATCAAGATTGCTATAATGTGATGTATTTTCGAGGCGCCGTCAGATTGCATGTGTAATGAATCAAGGAAAATGCTGAGAGGTTTTGTTTGGATATTCAATAGCAGACTCCTCTTTGACAATGCCTTTTCAGAAACTCGTGTTAATAATACTATGGGTGGGCATGAGGGTAGTCTGCTGCATACTAGCGTCAATGTGGATTCCATGTGCTATTTACCTGATGGCCAGATTCGTGATTATTTCTTCCATCGCGCTGCGCTGTTGGGTTGTCACCGTCATCGTTGATAAATACGATTTCCGGAGAACACTTACCGCGACCTGAAAAGTGGTTGAATTCGCAAAATCTTTACGAGATTATTGAATTGGCGGTGCGCGTAAAGTTCACCCTGGATGAGCGTTGTTACAGTACGATCTGATATACGTCAAAGTGTCCCGTTGGCTACAAGCTAGGAACTGAACATAGAAGCTAGTGTCTATTTGGTTCCAACCAAAGTCGAGCGCAATAGAAATATCTGGAATATACAAGCTATTAAATTAGCAGTGGTAACCGATTCTAGTCAACATCCACAACCGAAGGCTTGGTCGCTGAAGATTCTCCGCAGTGAACTTTACGGAGGGGAGGGATGTGGTGGGTTCACTGTCAACGTCTAAAGAGAGCTGAAAAGCTTCTTCGCCTTCCTCAAGGCTCTCTTTCTCTCTCTTTCTTTCACGGCTTCTTGAGATCATGCTTGTGTTTGCAAGTTGGGTCCGGCGAGCAATGAGTGACTGATACCATGTCGAGCGTTTGAATTGCCAACCAATTGCAACCTTAGTGTTTGATTGTGGCTGTGCGTGCCCTCACCACCTTTGTGCTTTCGTCCTACAATTGCAGGTACCTTTGGCGTCTCTCTGATTACGTCATCGTCGGGGTTGCCCTCCTCTACTGTGGGCACTGCGAGATGGGGGGGTTCAAGACAGCGAACACGTTTGGTGCCACGGCGTTCTCCTCCTCCTACGACGCAGTCTGTCTGACTAGCGTACGCCATGATTCATTCAGATCCTTGGTTTCGAAGTGAAGGATGTGTACGTGAATAGCGGGTACGAGACGGATTTCATGGCTGCTACAACCATCTTTCTGCTGCCGTGGAGCATCTTCACGTTCATGACGTGGGGTTGGGGGCTGTAAAGCCAACATCGCGCCGCCCTCTCTGGTCGCGTTCTCGACGGTGACGTTCACTTTGCTGACCATCGCTGACGCCCAGCACTACCATCGTTAGAATCGGGTACGTGGGGGTATATCTGTAGCGAGATGGCGAACTTAGGGCTGCACTGAATTTTCTGTCGTTCTACTGAAATAGTATTTGGTGTGGAGATCTCTTCTTGCGTTCCTCGATTCTGTCGCTTCACATAGTTTGGCCAGGAAGTGGTATGTGACAAATGGAGCTGCGTACATGGCTGGTGCCTTATATGCAGTGATAGCGTCATTTCACTTCAGAAACATTTCTCCAAGGGACTTGTTCTGCAACCTGACTGGATCACGTAGGATTCAACTGACGTATTTATTAACCTCCACTGTTGGTTG
Source organism: Physcomitrium patens (assembly GCF_059467195.1). Classification (NCBI taxonomy): domain Eukaryota; kingdom Viridiplantae; phylum Streptophyta; class Bryopsida; order Funariales; family Funariaceae; genus Physcomitrium; species Physcomitrium patens. The sequence continues at coordinate 1,628,163 of NC_143416.1, read as the reverse complement.
TGAAGCAGAAGTTGCCAACAACGCTTTCCTCCAAGTAGCGTTGCAAGTCCTCAATGAGGCTCATTTTCAGTGTGCAGAAGGCACCCTGATAAAATCGGATCATGGGTACCTTAAAGTGCACTCTCAAGTAAAAGTCAGCCACACCTTTGCAATGCTCTCCATCAAAGCTGTCAACCTCAAGGCTTTCTGCCATATCAAGATGGCATATAGCAAATAAACATGACCAGAGGGACGTGATGTAAAGCAGAAGTGAAGCCTATTGCCAAAGAGTTATATTACAAAGACTTCGCCTTTATCTGAAAAATCTTTCAGAACTTTCAAGAGGTGAAGCGAGTGCCAATACACTTCAAGAGCATCATCATGAGTCTGGCTCTGACAATTTCGATTTGGCGGCTACTACCAACCTCTACTATGACGATTCCTTTTTGTGCCTTCTGTTTCTCAATTCTTGCAAGAGAGCGGACCTCGATGCGAGGTGGAATAAGGTCAACTGCTGCAGCACTGTAATTCCACAAAATGTGGTTCTCCTCCATGTTCCACTTTCCCTATTTAAAATGCAAAACTAAGTTTCGTGGCATAAAATCTTGCTCTACGAAAGACATATACGTGTTGGGAGGCTAGGTGGATGTGGAGATATGTTTTCTAACATGGCATTGATCTCCACCCGGAGAGCCAGTCAGATGTAGAATTTCATTCCTGAAGCATGCGTGCCTGATCCTAACAATGCCAGAAAGATGCTGGCTCTTAAAGTCCCTAGCAGCACACCAAGGTGGTCCCATAAATAGAAATTGGAGAAGGCATCAAGGGCAATCACCTTACAGCCATCTTCTTAAGTTAAATTTCACCAATTCCAGCCTGCTGACTTATGCTTGGAGCCCGACATCTTCCTTTTGGCGGATTCGTTCCGGTTATGCTGACGAAGTCCTTACTGTACGGTTCTCCCCACGAGTTTCAACTCTTCTTCATTTATATTCTTCACGTAAATTTTGACGGGACTATTTCTGGATAAAAACGATTCGAGGCAAGTTTCCATATTAGGTTATGAGATATCTAAGAAACAAAGATCATATAATTGCCGAGATATCATTTCATAGGAAAATTTTCGCCTTTAAATCAGGAACACCAACTTCAGGGTGATATGCAGGAATGCAGAAAAATTAAAATTGTGTTGAGAAATGATTGAAAAGTGCTTACGACTCTTCCCCTTCCTCGAAGCTGCAACTGGATCCAACAGCCAGAAGACGACCATCTCTGTTAAAAGCCAGCGAAGCAATGGGACTCGGGCACTTGGAATACTGTACATCAAAGGTACGAAGAAAAGCCCCGTATGTCACTGTTGGATGTGTCTTGTATAGATGACATTCAAACTTCTCCATCTCATCAACTTCAGGAAAATCAACACCTTGATTTTGAAATTTAGCATACATCCGTACATGCCATCACACCGTACTGTTGGACTAAGAGAATGTTTATGTACCTGGAATAAACGTTTCCTGATGTGAACGTCCCAAAAGTTGACGTGACGATCACCGCTACCTGTGGCAAGTGATCCATACCTGCGATAATTCTACTTTAGAATAGAATAGACAATACGCCAGCAGAGTCGAATATCTACGAAAAATAGATAGAAAGACTAGTATGATCAATATTGACTCATAATGAGGGTTCTTGAGTCAGAACACTCACTGCGGATGAAATGCGAGAGCATTAACAGGGTGAAAGATTTTTGGCCCCGCTGCTGGCTTAGGATGGCACTTGAAAACGTACCTGCATGAGGTAACGAGGATTTATACATAAAGTTGATCGACTGTCACACAGGTACATGCTTAGATGTGGTATGGTTAAGAATTCTAGTTTTATAAAGATTCCAAAAAGAGAAGGTCGATAAAATGACCCCAGGTAATTTGGTGTCAAGGCAGAACAATGAATCACATGATATATCCTGATTAAAGGATCTCGAGCTCACTTTTTTACTCGAGCCTCGGAAGGATCAAACCAATCTATAATCACACGTCCGTCTATGGATCCAATTGCAAAACCTGCAACATCAACTCCAGAGACAGAGGTCATTGAGGATACAAACATATAAAAACAATTTTGTGAATCAAAAATTCATATTTTCAGAAACCATGCCTCATACATAGAACATACGGCAGGAGACTCACGCAATGACATAGACAAGCACATACTGCTCGGGGAGAGCGCACCTCTGCCATCAGGATTGCAACAAACAGAACGCGTCTGGAATCTGAGGGGAGTTTCACTTGACTGTTGACCCTCTGACATTTTTCGAATATCATAAACCAATATGTGGCGACCTATAGTGGAAACAACCAAGTTGTGTCCAAGAAGAGACATGCTCGTTACTCGAGCAGGCTGCGCATATCTCGCAGCAAGTGAACAACTCCTTGCATCCCAGCATCGTAATGTTTTATCCCAGCTCCCACTTATGACCTGGCCTGCAACAAACACACACACACACACACACACACAGATTCTATTTGTCAGATCTCTATTATCAAACAAACACGAGAAGCTAGAAGCTTTAAACGGCTTCCAAACGGTCAGACAGAGGCAAGCTGCCAGGTATCGCAAAATACGAATACACCATTCAGATGTAAGAGGCGATGTGCAGATCGAGTTTTTAGTTCGTTTCTTTCGAGTCAAAATATTCAGCTGAATCAGTAAAGTACACCTCCAGCCCTATGGACATGGTGGGAAGCACACATGCAACAAACAGTAGAAAAATCCTCATTGAAATTCGTCATCAGTGTAATTGAAGGACTGGGTGAGAGTGGCATGGTGTGATGACTCACCAGTTGCATGTGAGTACTCGAGAGAGGTTATGGCACCGTCATGCAAACCCAGAGTAGTTTCAGCACCAGTGTTGAAATCGTACCTGCTCGTTCATTTCATATCCGTAACCAATTATTTACAGCCGAAACACATCGTGAACAAACAGGCGCAAGTTAGTGAGGATTATACAATTAACTTGCAGGTTTCCGATCACAACTATCCACCATCACCATCGTGTGCGCTCAGATCTATTTCAATACCATCTATTGCAGAAGTTCCCAAAAGAATGTTCTTAGGAAGAGATGAAAAGAGTAACCTGAACACTAAAAAATTTGTTGACAAAGTGTGTCAAGTAAAGATCTAAGATGATGTGGCTATCAACAACTTGATAAGCTCTGATGAAGCCTCGAGCATTGTTTGGATGTGGGAGTGGTTTTGTTCAGTACCTGTAAAGAGTTTGGTCTGCACCGGCACTGTAACCAGAAGAGTCATCGCAGAAGCAACAATCGAGGACAGGTCCTTGGCTTCCGAATTCAGCCTTGAGCACATTAGCAGCTACATCGTACAGCCTAAGCTTCTGCATTCAAACATCTCCAATTTCCCCATCAACCATTTTCGTGACATCTCTCTAACCAAAGCATTCAATACCCAGAACACCTGCGGTCAACATCAAGTCATACCGCTACGTTGGCAGTGCAGATTGACAAAACCCAGCAATCGAATCGCATCATAACAAGCGCTGCGTATGCTTGCACTCACGGTTCTCCATCTACAATTGTTCCCTCACTCCTCTTCACGAAAAATGCAGAGACTAGATACTTAGATATACATGATACCAGTGAAAGGGTACAAAGAAGCAATCTAGCGCAGTAAACCAGTTCAACGCGTTCAGCCAACAACGTCGAATTAGCTGAAGTTGCATTGTGGACATCGAAGTTATGAGAAAATCCACAAAGGACGGGAAGAATCACTTACAGCGTCCCACGAAGAAACAAGCAAATGGTCGATTTGATTGGAAAATCGAAGATTGGTTATTGCATCCGATGGGGGCGGCCAAAGCTCCCGCCCAAGAAGGCACCCGTTCCCCCTCGACCCCATTGTTTTGAATTTCTATCTCCAAAACCAATAATGTCGAAAGAAATAAGAGCTTCTACCCGTATATTTTCAGCCGCTAATATTTTCCTTTCCCCACTCCGAACTCCAGCAGTTGAGAATTTCCGTTCAAATCGAAACCTTACACTCCATCGTCTGAAGCGTGCAATTCGCACATGCGGCAGCGAGGCAACGCATCGATGCGTTCACTCTTCATCTTTCTACTCAACGCTCAAACCTGTTTCTGTAATCAATTCTGGCGACGCATCGCAACTGGCAAAACCGGGAGTGTGGGAATTTTCAAAATTTACGAGTAACGGGTCCCGCGGCGACGTTTACGAGGTGGATTCGTGAACCTCGGGATTCGGCGGGAAACGTTTCCCGGAGGTCCCTGTCACGGAGTCGGTTTGAAAATTTAAAAAATTGTTCTGCGTCGAAAACGACGAAGTCAAGTGCACAAAACTTCGTCGGTAGCACACTTTCGACACTTGCGGTATTGGTCGGAGCAATCGACGGTTGGTGAATTGCCGTGCAAGTTCTATTAGACGCTTCGTTTGTGTTTCGGCGAAGATTAGTGAACGAACAAGTGCTTAATATGTTGATAAGATGTTTTAATTTTTTAATTTTTTAAAAAACTAACAAATATATTTTTAAAAATTATACAAAAATTATATAGAATAATTCTTTCTGATTTCATTAAAATCTTATTTAAAATGAACATGTTTTTATAACAAATGCTTGTATTACTAAGTGTAGAAATTGTCAAAGATTATATATTACACACTATTACAACATTTTGACAAAAATAACTTTAGTATTTTGGCAACATAGATAATTTTTTGGATATTTAGAATTGTTGTTGTTTATTATACTTCATAATAAAATATTAATCTTGGAAAATATACATTTTATAATTATGTACTATTAAAACATTACAAATTATGATATTTAAATATAGATAAAGATTTTAAAAAATTAATTAATAATATTACAACATTGCAAGGATTAATTATTTTTAAATTTTATACTACATTTTGTAAATATATTTTCTCTAATATTTAAAATTAAAATCAATTAAAATATGTATTATTTTCAAAATAAATAATAAATCTTATCAAAGTCATTATTTGTAACATTTAAATTTTGACAAAATTTAACTAGACATCTCAATTTTTTATATCATTTAAAATAATTAAAAAAATAAAACTAGAATACTTTTAATTTAACAAGAATATAAACATAGTTAATTTAATCAAATTTAGATTATAATTTGGATTATAATGAACTCATTTTGCCAATCCCTATCTTCATTACCTATATTAACTATATTGTTTAGTCAACTAAACTATATAGTCAATAGTTTCTTTGGTCCTAAGTGGTTGACTACAACAAGATTTAAATGTGTATTGATAAAACATCAATAATCACAAAAGTCTATAAATTAATTTTAAAAAAAGAATGACACAACATTAGAATTTAAGACATGAATTTCAAACAATAAAAGCCTCAATACACTCTTGTGTCACTTATAAAAAAGTAGTTATTCATTCAAAGATAATAATATATTAGAATTAGAATGGCTATTGCTAAAAACAAGAAGACTAGAGATTCTTGTTTCAATAACAAGACTAGGGACAAGAAAAACATTAACAAGAGTGAAGAAGACTTCACTCTTGACTTTATATATACTATTTACAAGACAAGTTTCTTATATGTGTGCCACATAGCTTATACCACATGCTATAAATATGTACAACATATGGCTAACTTGTTGGCCAAGTTTCTAACATACTAATCAATTACAAACACATCTAAAGTCAAATCAACATTTATGAAACTTCTAAGAAGCTTTATCACAAGATATTTTCAATTTTACCTACATTTATCTTCTATCTAACACTTCTTATCTTAGTAATTATGTATGTCCATGATACATTGATAACCTTGGATACTAAATATTTTTTTGTTAAAATAATGAGGTAATAACTTATCTAATATGTGACATTATTAGCAAGATGTTGCCTTTTGTATTACAACACTAAGTGACATAAGAGACTACTTTGGCAAAAGTAGATTCTTTTTCAAATGTTGTTTTCTAAAACTTATTTTAAGGTTGTACTAATTTATATGATGTTCTATGTAGATAGATTTATAAAGTACTTAAAAGAACCAAAAATGTGTAATTTAAAATTTCTAAAATATAAAAAATAACTTGAATATGATTTGATCTTAGATTTTGTAATCCTTCTCTTTTTTTCTTTTATTGTATTACAATTGGTGTGAATAGAACCTCTCAAAATACCTCTAAATATAACATACCACATGCTTTTGAGTTGATTAGATGGTTTTATTAATTATTAGTATAAATAGACATAAATAAGTTAGATCTTAAAACATTCATTTAAATAACAATTAAATGGTTTGAAATGATGAAAATACATAAGAACATTGAATGACATTGTATTATTAAAAATTACAAATAATATGACTGTCACATCGTCAAAAAAAGTTGGGTCGAATAAAATAATAATCTTACAAATATGAAATGACTAAAATTTACCACTAGGCTGAAACCACACACTTGATGAAACAAAACCATTTCAATTTTAGGATACAATGTTATGTAAACAAGCTAATTTAGTTCTATCTTCACAGCTACCAGGATTCTGAAGTGCTGACATGTACACTGATAAGTTCGCCCTCGACAGAACCCTCACAAAAACGGGCTTAAAACGAGGGCCCTCATCTTCCCTGGTTGTCAATTTGAAGAATTGCTATGTAATATTTACAAGCTACAATGAATGTTGACTACTGGAATGTGAGCATGTAAAGCTGAACTGAAATTGGCTAAAGTGGGAAAAAGCTCAAAAATCCCAGGTTTCATTAAAACACATGAATCTACTCTTCGCACTTGGAGTGCTCCGAATACTCACGAATCACAGCTGCAAAAAGAGAGTCTGGCTGCTCCAAGAGCCGCGAGGGTGCATCAAACTCCTTCAAAACTCCTGCACAAAATAAAATAATGCATTGACAATCTGAAACATGCATTTAGCACTATGACATAGAAAAAACTTGTTTCATGAAGTTGTAGTGCACTGATCTGGCCAAGGCATTCAGCGAAGGCAAGGCCGGAAGAAACTCACCAGAGTCGAAAACCAAGACTTTGTCGGCGTCCATGACTCTCGGGATGCGGCGGGCAATGGTGATTACGGTCGACTTTGCAAACTCCGCCCGGATGATATCTTGCATGATAGAATCTGTTAGTGTGTCCAAAACTGTAGTCGGTTCATCGAGAACCAAGATCTTGGCCTTCTTCAGCAAGGCGCGTCCCAGCCACAAGAGCTGTCTTTGACCCACACTCCAATTGTCACCATTCTCAACCACTGTCACAATGAAACTGGAAAACTCAGTAAGCAGGTCGACAAAACGTAAATTTATGCTGATAAGGTTACGTATCATCTCACATCCAAAACAGTTCAACAAGACAAGAATGGCCATCACATACTAGACCTTACCTACGGAGTCGAGCTTGTCATTCTTCACTTTGATTGTTTCAGCCAACTGACACTTCTCAAGTACCTCCCAAATTTCAGGGTCTGTGTGCTCGTGCATGGGGTCTATATTGCTGCGAACAGTGCCCTCAAACAAAGTGGGATCCTGGGGGATGATTCCAAACTTAGTGCGCAGGTCTTTCAAGCCAATCTGACGCGTGTCTAGTTTATCAATCATAATGCAACCATTTGAAGGCTCAACAAGCCTGAACAAGGCCTGGATCAGGCTACTCTTTCCGCTACCAACAACTCCCACTTTTTCCCCTCCCTTGATATTGAAAGAGACGTCCTTGAGCACCAGAGGGGTGTCGACATCGTACCGAAGCTGCACCCGTGAAAATATTACAAGGTCAGTCACACTCAACAAATTTTCAGAACCTTCCAAAATATCTCAATCAATAATTTCAAAATTGAAAGGTAACAACTAGTTCTCCAAGTGAAGCCACAATTGATGATATGCGATAGTTAATGAAAACAACATTCATAGAAATGGTTTCAATAGTTTCATCTGTCAAAAAGGTCTTCAGAGCCAGTAAGGCTGCGAGGACGGTTGAAAGGGGGCTATTCTTCCAAAAAAAACGGAACTCTATGAGGATTGCAGACCTGGAGGCGGTGGAATTGAATGCTGCCTTGGGTAGGCCAATTCTCAGCTGGCCTGCTATCCTCTATAACTGGAGGTGCCTCGCTCGTGATTCCACAGTACTTGTTGATACGTTCCACAGACACCATGTTGTTCTCCAGTTGAAAAGCCAAGTAGGCTATCCCGTACAGATATCCGTTGAGTGCTAGTCCATACGAGAGGGATAAGCCAACAAGCTCTGAAACCACAACGAGACGAGTGTTAGAGTCATAGATAACTAAATCATCCAAAATCAGCACAGAAAAGAAAAGAAAAGAAAAGAAAAGAGATTCTCACCTGGGTCAATGAAATTTCGTCCTACGGTAACCATGAACAGAGCTGAAGTCGCTAACACAACCGTCCCAATCATTTCAAGATGGAATCCGAGCCATTCATTTGCTGCATTATTGTGGAAAGCCGTCCTGAGACTGGCATCCACCCTCTCCATATTCACTGTAGCAAACCTTGGTTGCTGACAAAAGGCTCGAATCGTCGCAAGTCCGGAGATAGTGTCAGAAAAGTGTACAATTATTGATGCTTTCGTAGTCCCATCTATGCGTGTCAGCTCCCGAGAAGTGGCAACGTAATATCGCTGCACACAATGCAGCATCGTCTTATTCAGAATATTAGATCTAAGAAGATTATTAATGACCATATACCACTTTCAGCTTCCAAATGATTTAATCCAAAGTGAGACATACCTGGAGCAAGACGTACACATACGCAAGTGGCACGATAACGAATATCATTTGCCACGTCACCTGAACAACAACAACGAGAATACCGAAGGCTTGAAAGCCCTGACATAGGACGGTGCCCGCTAAGATGGGCACCAAGAAGTCCACGTTCGATTGATCGGTTGCAAACTGTCATCACAATAGGGTCAAAATCATCAATGAAAAGCGAAAAATTAGCATTTAACGTTTATCATTTTAATGCACAACTCAGAGGATAGTTTCAGTTTATGAGGTATTGGATTATTTATCGCATAGCAGATAACACATTTTCTTTTTGATTCTACTCTAGTACACATGAAATAATTATGGTGAGGATAACAGTACCCGAGAAAGAATTCTTCCAGAAGGTGTTCTGTCAAAGAAGGCCATGGGAGCACGCATGATGCAATTGAGGAGAGAATCGAAGAATGATTGAGCAGTCATGAGACCTGCAAAAGCTGTGAAGAGGGACATCAGGAGGATGAAGAATCCACTCCCAAAGACGAGCTCAAAGTACATTGTAATGAACTGAGCAGGCTGGAAGTTGGTTGGATATGCGGTAGAATGCGCCAGCCAGTAGTCACTTGCAATCTGCAGTCCTTGCCAGCACGTCTGAAGAACAAGGAGCACGAAGACATGGAACCCTTTGAACGCTTTCATGGCGTGCAGCAAGTCCACACCGAGACTGACTTGGCCAGTTGCACGCTGCTCATCGTCGATAAAGGAAGCTTTAGCTTTCCTGAATACTGTCTTGGAGTCATGCTTTAAATGAAGCGTCTTGATAATCATCCTGCCACTGCCCCCCAATGCTTTCTTGTCCAAATTCTTCTCTGTAGAAGGTGATTTTGTCAACTCTGCATTGTGGGACGTTTGTTTTGAAAGAGTCGTACAGTCCACCACAACTAAAGCTTCTTCTCTTTCTTTCATTTCGAAGACCACTTTAACTTCTTTTTGAGCAGCCAGTAAAGTTTGGAAGTCGGTCCCTGCCTCTGAAAGCTCATTATACTTTCCAGATTGCACTATCTCGCCGTTTCGAAGTACCTGACAAAATTGAATAAAGGCTTTGTTTAGTTCTCCAGGAACTTAAATTCCTTTCATTGTAAGAAAGAGTAGTGAAGTGGAGCAAAGATATTAAGTGCAAGTCTTTCCGCACCAAGATAAGGTCAGCTCCACGCAGAAATTCCATTTGGTGAGTGACTAACAACACCGTCTTCTTCCCCAAGGCACCCATAATACATTCCTGCAGTTGAAACGACACAATACTCAATGACTTAATGATAACTGAAAAACCTTCAAAAGGGTATGCACTACCTACCTTTCATGGGTAGTCCGGCACCTCTAACACCAAGACGTGGTCTTTCATAAGAGCCTATAATTCAAATTAAGCTTAGTGTCCTGAGTTTCTTGTGCATTTGTTGTCAGAGGCCTTCAGCCATTCATTTGAAAAATGTGTGCATCACATTTTGCAGTGAAACAGAAAAACAGTACCTTGAAGAGAACGCTGCTATTGTGGGCATCAATGGAACTAAAGACATCATCTAGAACGTAAACGTCCGCATCTTGGTACACAGCCCTGGCCAACTGAATTCTTTGCTTCAGATCTATGGGAAGATGAATTCCACGATCAACGACCTCCGTTTCGTCACCAAGGTTCATTCGTGCCAGATCCTGAGTAAGCGAGCACGTGCGAATCGTTTCCTCATACCTCGCTTTATCAAGTTCTCTTCCAAACAAAATATTGTCTTTGATAGTTGCATTCTCGATCCAAGCCGATTGCCCTACGTAGGCTGTGCGTCCTCTGACTTTAACCTGTTGATCATCACATGAGGCGATAAGAGTGAAGCTTTTACCCATCAAACTTGTGCTGGAAAAACGGTTTTCAATCTGACTAAAAGATTATATCTAATCAATGACTCACCGAACCAGAGAGTTTTGTCATCTCGCCCAAAACAGCTGAAAGCACAGCAGATTTGCCTGATCCCACCATCCCAACGATGGCAACAAACGTTCCATGCTTGACCTTCACATTAACATCCTTCAGAGTGGGTCGATCGCTTGCTGGATCCCATTTGAAGTTTCCATTTTCAATTTCGACGTCAAATTTACCGCCAAGAGGGAGTTCCTCAACAGCACTGGGATCAACCTCTCCGCTGCACATGTAATTATCGAGTCGGTCGAACGAATCGATGGCTTGCGAAATGGTCACCAGCGCCTGAGGAAACAGACGAAGTGGCTCTTGCATAATTCGGAAGGTAGAAATGGCGGTGAAGACTTTAGCTGAGGTAAGTGGCACTTTGAGCAGCACACAGAGGGCGAATGTGGCAGTCGAGAAAGCGATCGGTGAGAGCCATAGCAAGAAGACGTTAATGGCTAAGACATACATGAATTTCGCCAACCACTTCCGCTCCGAGTTTCGTATTTCTTCAATCTTCCTTTTGAAAATATCTTCCCAAGCCTATCAATCGGACAGGAGATAACTTGTCAGCCGAGTTCTCATTCTATAATTCTCCACAAATTTGAGGAAGGCGTCTGGATTTTGCAACAAGTTCAAAATACTCAAGTTTGCATACCTGCAGTTTAAGGATTTTCATGTTGTTGAGTACTTCAGTGGTGATCGTCATGCGGATGTTCTTCAATCTCATGATATTGCCCTGGTAACCCCGGTGAAACTTGGCTAGATTGAAGCTCAGGAACAGAATGAAAAATATCATTAGTATACCTCCTAAGCACGAAATTCCAATAACGGCGTGCAATATGATCAGACCCACTGCAACTTGGAGTGGCAGCGCCCACAAATGATGGATTTGCAACATCAAGTCAGAGATTCGCTGCGCATCCACTGACATGTATCTCGCAATTTGAACAGCGCTGTGAGTTTGCCGGGAAAAGCTCGAAAGGCGAAGTCCTTTTCTGTACATGGCTGTGATCAGAGACGACCGCACCACCATGCCCAGTTTCTGGGTGTAAAAATTGAAATGATGCGCAGAGAGGACCTCCACCAACTTCGCAGCAAATAGAATGACAACGAGAACGAGACCTTCGCAGGAGAAGAGTTCGTTTCCAGCCACGTTACTTACAAACTGAGTGATGAGGATTGGCCCCACATACATGACAGACAGTTTCGACACTGACAAGAAAGCTGTGAACAGGATCTGAGGCCAGAAGGTTTGCAACAGAGCGGTCCTTACGGATGCTGGCGCGGGTTGAGACTCAAAATTGACAATAAACTTGGAGTAGAGTAATTCAGCACGATCTTCGGGTGCAAGAAGAGGTATGTCTTTGAGCTCAAGAACCTTGGAATTCCCTCGCTTCAGTAGTGGATTCAACCACAACCACATAGCTTTCGAGATGAAGGAGGCCGAAGCGAATTCAGTAACCCCTGCGACGGCACCGTCTTCAGGTATAGAAGCATCAAAACCTACAAGGCTCTCAAAGAGGTCGCTGTCCTCGACTGAAATGCCAGTCCGTCCCACCATAGCCACCAACACAAGCAAAACAACGACGGGAAACATCCCGATGCTGACAATGTCATCGATCCAAAGATGGACGTCACGCGGATCATGGTTTAAATACCGAACAATGCTGGTATAGAGTGCCAACAGTGACAATAAGAATGTCATGATCCACCATGCTCGCAGTAGCTTCGAATGCAGTGTGGCACAAAACCTCTTCTGGCGACACACAATAGCAGCGAACACTGACCATGCAAGGGCTTGACTAAGGGAGAAGACAAGCTCGTGGGCAGGGACATGGAACCAGCCATAGCGCGCAGCATGGATGACTCGCCAGATAGCTACAAACCACTGGAAGAGCATCACGAGTGCGATGCATGCGACCTGAATTCTGTATATTGAGCTGATGTGGATTTCGCTCGGTGAAGTTTTTCCTACTCCATTCTGCTGTACAGATGAGGATCTTGTTTGTCGGACTGCGACAAGGCGAGTGATAGAGTAGAGGGCGAGCAGGGCCACGAAGACGAGGTGGAGCGATGAGATAAGGACGTGCTGACAGCATGGGGAGAAAAGAATAACTTTGATCCAATCCCATGTGCTGTTCGCCTCCGGCGAATTGCAGGTCGCTGTCCAAGCTGTGAGAAGGTATGTGCCCATCTCCAGCGCCGGAGAGCGCACCATCTCTGTGCAAAGCAACAACCAAAGGATAAGTAAGCAAGAACTCCGCATCCAGAGGCTCTGCCAATAAGCAACAGTACCGTGCTTACAAACTCGATCCAAAGACATTGAAGAGTAGATGAGAAAATGGGAATTGTGGTGGGGAAGCAACAATTACCTATGTAGGCCATAGCTGGAGTAGATGTCATTTTGATGCCTCACTGAACCATCTGCAAAGAGGTTTCATTTTTCAACAAACCAGTGTAACATTCGACAACCATTATGCTTATTGAATCACTAGTGAAGCACAAGTCTATCATCCAAGAAGAAGCAAGGGTGATTTCCTGCTTTGAAAGCCTAACTCAAAGACTCCCTAAGAGCCTCAAAAAACTAAACCGCTAGCAAGAGTAGGTTGCGATCCAAATAGCTAAGATTCGGACCGTTCAAAACTTGCAAATGGACTTCGCTACTATTACAGGAAAGTGGTTCTGTGCTCTCGACATTACACTACTGTCGTGCAAAAAACTTCCGATTGTTGTGACATTGAATTGCGGGACAATATCAAATGCAAAGGAACCTGAAGTCACAAAACTCCCTCTCTTAACGCATCTGAACCTGTCCAGAGAAAGACCAAGTCGTACTTAAGCCTCGACACTTGCTATACGCTGGTGGCTTCGAACCCCAGAATTGTCTGCTGACTATTTCAAAGTGTAGGGTTAGACAGTGATCTCAAAGGCACCGAACCAAAAACTCGTTTTCAAAATCCGAAATAAACGCTAGTCATGAGCACAATATAACACTACCACTCGATAGTCACTCTAATAGTTCCCGATTGCAACCAAATTGCGAATTCCTAAGTAAAACACGTCGCACACACCCCTAACCACACCATCACCGCTCACACACGTAAAACCTCAAAAGATGCAACTATATTCAGTGCAGGTGGTCAATCACCTCCTCAGTGCAGCTCCCGAAAATTTACGTGCTACTCGAAAGAATCATCTTTAGAGCTTCTCCTTTGCGTGAGATCCAGTGACCCAAGATGACTGAGGCCGCTTCGGAAGCAGTCAGTGGGATAGTACAGATTAACCACCATGGCTGTTTGAAAACTTAACAGAAGTGGCGATGCGCTCCCAAGCACCAAGAAGCTGCAACAACATCCCAACATCCTCATAATCATGAAGAGGAAGGTGGAAGAGGCTGAATTTGTGACAAGTCCTCTCTTTCTCTCAGGGGGGTGTTGTTCATCTGTCTTCTTCTCCCATTCTTGTTTCCTCGGTTTTTTGGTACTATATTGGGTACTATTCCTGTGGAGTCAGCAATCAACTAGAGCCCACACAGTTGCATGCCATTTGGACCTAGGAAGTTGACCAGCAGCGAATATCGTGCCTCAACTTTCGCATCGACCCTGCATATTCTCCGAAAAGAGAAAAATCGCGAAGATTCCCATTGAAGAACCCAAAAATAATTTAAGAAAACCTCATTCACAGAATTTTACAATTTTGTGTTCCTGGACGTGGCGCAAGGGGACAGGCGACTCAAAGGATTGTCAGGGGTTCGTTCTTTCTGTGTAACGCCAGGGCCACTGCATCCTTTATCTGTCGGCGTTGCTTGCTGTTTCCCACCCTTACTCTGAAGATCAAAGTGAGGGCTTTGAACGACGATAAATGCACATTCACGCTGACCCACGTCTGCAAAAGCTGACACCCTCGATTCCGAAGAGTGAACAAGTCCACAAGAGCATGTCAGGTGCTCGCTTAGCCCCCATATAAAGATCGATCCAAGCAAGCTAAATGAAAGGTCGGATCATGAGCGTGTAGATTGTAATCTGAATCTGTGCTCAGACCCTTCGCCGTTGCAACGACGAATGGCATCACGCAACAAAGTTCCGTGTGCCAGCGAACTTCAAGCATTGAAATTTTCCGAGAGGAATTCAGCGTCCTCGGGATATCCGTCAATACAGACGTTATATGATGTGTTCCATGTCTGGAGTTCATGGGTGCACAACTCTCCTTCGCCCAAAATGGAAAACCTTGTTGCAGACTAGTTGTAGTAAAAGCTTGTTTCTTATTAAAGGAGACAAACACTAGAGTATAAAGTTCTGAGTTTAAAATATGGGGCGGATTATGCACACCCCCCTTCTTCTGGGTGCACACCTCCTTTAAAACAGATCAGAGGGCATTTTTCAACCGTCATTGAATGCAAGTTTGACTTAATAATGGGCCTATGGCTCAAGTTCAAAAACTGATTGCTCGTTCGGTGTGCTATTCTCGAGACGGCATCCACATGCTCCTCTGGGCCATCCTAGTGATTTTCATTGCCTTGTGCATATGATTTGTGATATTCTTGCAATGAAAAACACCAATACATGGGGTTGTGGTGTGTAAGAGGTGACAAGCCTTCTCAACCTCCATCTCTACCTTCTTGAGAATATAGTGCAAAATTTTGTATCAAACCATTGCCTAGATTGCATTATACTTGATAGATCATTGTGTTTGCTTAATCATATGCAATCTGATGGCGGATGATGTCTTCTTGTTGTTGAATTGTAAGCATCAACTTCTTTTGAATGTCTCTTAGGTCATCAGATAATATGCCAATCCATAATTTTACAATTGTGTGCTTTTCCTCCCCTCAAGATGTCACCAGATTACTTAGGTAGTGGATATGTTTTGTTCACACTAGGACAAAGTGCTATTTATGGAAATCCATGTTTAGTCAAGGTATTCATGAATGTCTACAAGATACTTGATTAGCAGCTCATTTTATGACATATTGAATGTTGCTTCATTAGTAACAACAATTGTCTTCTTCTAGTTATACATGAATTCCTCCCAATCTATTATTGAGCAGTTTTTTTTTGTAGATTTGCTAGCATGTTTTTGTTGATGTACCAAGCAAAGAGAAGACTTGATGCATCCTCCAACCGAGTACAAATGGCCAACATTAGTGCAAATTTCTTCTTTATCACCATTATTTGTGACTAACATTCCATAATGAACATCTCTAT
Source organism: Physcomitrium patens (assembly GCF_059467195.1). Lineage (NCBI taxonomy): Eukaryota > Viridiplantae > Streptophyta > Bryopsida > Funariales > Funariaceae > Physcomitrium > Physcomitrium patens. The sequence continues at coordinate 1,612,270 of NC_143416.1, read as the reverse complement.
GATCTTGATTAAAGTCCAAATATAATCACTCTCTATTTTAGCTGTCATAATATAAAAACAAGTAAAAAAATGTCTAACTTGTTGAAGTCATGTCAACGACGTGCAATATTTACATTTTGAATTGATTTGTTTTGTCAGTTGAGTCCATGAAGATTAAATGTAGAAATTCTCATGCTAATGCTATTGCTATGGACAACACAAAAAAGAAGATGCTTGAATTGTCTTTTGGCATTACAGTGTTGTAATATGTGGTGTTTGGTTTGAGAATCCATCAAGCACCTGGTTGTGGAAGATAAAAGGAAAATTGCAACAAGTCCGAACAATTCTAATAGATTCTTAAACAATTTACAATTAAAGATTAGCAAGTATAATCAAACATCAATCAAATTCAATCAAAATTACAAAAGAATTATGTAAGAAATATAAAATATTCCTAAAGATCCTTTAAAGACATAATAAAGAAATAATATAGGAATTCAAAAATATACTAAAATAAAAATCTTAATAAAATCTTAAAATAAAAATCTTAATTAAATCCTAGTCAAATCCTAATCAAATTCTAATAAAATCTTAGTCAAATCTTAACCAAATCTTAACCAAATCCTAGTCAAACCCTAACTAAATACTAATCAAATCCTAACCAAATCCTAACTAAACTTTAGTCAAATCCTAACAAAATCCTAATCAATCCTAAATAAATCCCAATCAAATCCTAACCAAATTCTAATCAAACTCTAATAAAATCCTAATCAAATCCTAGTCAAATCTTAATCAAACCTTGATCAACTCTAACTAAATCCTAATCAAATCTTAACAAATCCTAACCAAATCCTAATCAAACCTTAAACAAATCTTAACCAAATCCTAGTCAAATCTTAATCAAACCCTAATCAAACCTTAAACAAACCTTAACCAAATCCTAGTCAAATCTTAATCAAATCCTAATCAATTCTAACTAAATCCTAATAAAATCCTAACAAATCATAATCAAACCCTAATCAAATCTTAAACAAACCTTAATTAAATCCTAACCAATTCTTAGTCAATCCTAAATAAATCTTAATCATTTTCAAATCCTAACCAAAATCTAATCAAATCCTAGTCGAATCCTAATCAAATCCTAATCAAATCCTATTGAAGTCCTAACCAAACCCTAATCAAATCCTAACCAAATCCTAGTCAAATCCTAACCAAACCCAAATCAACTCTAAATAAATTCTAGTCAAACACTAAACAAACCTTAACCAAATACTAAACAAACCCAAATAAACTTTAACTGAACCCTAATCAAATCCTAAACATATCCTATCCAAGTCCTAAATAATCCAAGTAATTCTTACAATAGATTTAAGCCTCAATAACTAATGAATGAACAATTGATTTAAACTCAAATTTTGCATATCTCTTCAACATTGAATTGACTACAAGCACAAATTTTTTGAAGAAGATGAAACTCACCAAAAAGAAGATCAATCCTAATATTTGATTAGTTATTAGCCAACCTCCTTCTTCAATCTAAATGTTGAATTTCTTGCATCATTATCTCCTTATTGAATTGTTCAATTGATCTCAAATATCTCATATACATAGAAAGATAAGTCTACTACCTATTGTCATGGACATACTCATGTAAGCCAGTAATTACATATATAAATAGGTAGAAATAAGTAAAAGTAGATAAAAATAAGTTAATTCTATAGTATTTGATATGGAAGCTTCCTAGAAGCTTGATAGACACTGCTTTGACTTTATAGGTGTCTATAATTGACTTTTTGGATTAAAAACGTGATCAACAAGTTGGCCATGTGCCACACATGTTATTAGCTTGAAGACCAAGCTAACAATATGGCCCACATATAGAAAAACTTGCCTTGTAAGTCAAGGTATGTGTCCTACAAAATCAACACTTATTGAAGGTCCTATAGAACGTTGCCACATAGCCCCTAGTTAGATAGTATATATAGAGAGAAGAGTGAAGTCTTCTTCACTCTTGTCAATTCCTTTCTTGCTTCCAATCTAGTTTCAAGGCTCTCTAATTTTCTTGTCTTTTGGCAATAGCCATTCCAGTTTCTCTTTCAATATACATACTTATTTATTTATATTTTGTTACATTTCTTTGAATGAAGGCTCACTTGTCTGAATTACTTTTTCATCGAGTTCTTGTCCTTGACAGATTGACAAGACTACACCTACAATATCAGAGCTTTGTCTAATCTTGATTAAGAGTGGATTATCTCTTTTTCTTGATAAGATATAAGCATATTAGAAGTTGCGGATTACCCTCTTCTAAACTGATAGTGTCGTTAGTATTTTTTTTGTTCTCAAGTCCTTTCTTCTATTTATCTTGAGCAATATTAGACATCTTCTCTTTTCTAAGTGTTATCATGGCAGAACTTATTGAAATGAAGAGTGCAATGGCACAAATACAAGAGCAATTGAGGGAATTAATGCTTGCAATGCATCAACTCAATTTACCACCACAAAGAGCAATAAGATTGGCAAGAAGTGAAGATATAGAAATAGTTGGAGCTACTTCAATATTTGTACCAAATCATGTCCTTTCTCCTATGGTGGAACGCCCTTCTAGTGTTAGAGAATCAAAAATTGCCCTATCCGAGAAGTTTGATGGCACTAGATCCAAGTTTTGAGGATTTATTAATCAAGTGTAATTTATGATTGAACTTCAATCCAAAGCTATCCAACTCTAGAATCACAAGTTAGATTCATTGGTATGCTTCTTTCAGGTTTAGCACTATCATGGTTTTCATCTTTTCTTGAATGACGAGATCCAATATTGGATAATCTAGATGCTTTTATGGCAGAGTTTCGATCCATGTATAGAAAACATGATGCAATTCATGTTGCAACCAATAAGATTCATATTTTACGACAAGACAATCGATCAGTAACATTGTACGTTTCACAATTTTGACAACTTGTAACTGATATTAAGTGGGATGATGCTGCACTTATTAGCCAATTTCTCTATGGATTACAACATGAGGTAAAAAAATTAATGCTCAACTTACTTGATCCTCAAACATTGAGTTAAGCAATTGACTTTGCTGTAAAGTGCGACAATCACCTTTTTGAATTCTGATTTGAGAACAGTATAAGTGGACCTCAACGTTACTATAATTCAATGGCAATATCAACACCTCTTCAACACATATATTCGAAAGTAGAGGATATGCAAATTGATGCAGTACGTTTTATACCTCTTACTGAGCAAGAAAAGACTCGTCGTCCTCAAGAAGGATTATGTTTATATTATGGAGAACCAAAACACACTACTCAACATTGTCCAAAGAAATGACGCAACCACAAAATAAGGAGTATGGCTATCAAAGAAGATAATATGTCAAAAAATGAGTTTGTCCAGCTACAATAGGAACCGTGCGATTGGAACCTTGCACAACATCTAGTAAAGGTCCTATTCTCTCCTCAGAGCCATCTCCTTGTTTTACATTAAATGTTATTTTAGGACCTAAACATTACAAAACCTCTACCTTGTTAGATTCAGGAGCCTCAGCATGTTTCTTAGATGATGAATATACTAAAAGATATAGCATATCTTTAGTAAAGAAAACTAAACCTGTTCATGTAGAAGTCATAGATGGTCATCCATTATCTTTTGGAGATATTACTCATGAAATCCTTCCTATAGAAGTAATAATCAATGGTCATAATAGCTTTATAGTATTTAATATCATTAGATCTTCCTCTAATCTAGTCATTTTAGGTTTATCGTGGTTAGAAAAATACAACCCTCAAATAGATTGGATTTCTTGAACTCTTACTTTCTTTAAAAATATAACTAACAATATAGTTAATTAAGTAAAGAGTCATAAGTTCAGTTCAATTAAATCCGTGTTTATAGGTGCAAAAGCTTTCTTGCATGCTGCTATGAAAGAATCATTATATATTATTTATGCCACACCCGTTTCTAACTATGCAAAGACTTCACGTGGCATTCCAAGCTAATATCAAGAATTTCAAGATGTATTTGAAAAAAAGAATGCAGATACACTCCCGGAACATTGTCCTTATGATTGCTCAACTGACCTTCAAGAAGGAGCACAACCACCATTTGGACCAATCTACAATTCATCACAAAATGAGTTGACTGAACTCAAGGATTATATTGAAGAAAATCTAGCCAAGAATTTCATACGCCATTCTAAATCTCTAGTACGAGCTTCAATTCTATTTGTGAAAAAAAAAGATGGATCATTGGAGATGTGTGTTGATTATTGAGGATTCAACAAGATTGCCATCAAGAATAGGTATCTACTACCTTTAATATTTGGACTTCTTGATTAGTTGAAACAAGCTAAGATCTATACAAAAATAGATCTTTGGGGAGCATACAATCTAGTACGCATCAAAGAAAGAAATGAATGGAAGATTGCGTTTCAAACTAGATATGGATATTTTGAATACAACGTCATGCCTTTTGGACTTACAAATGCACTAGCAAATTTTCAACATCTAATAAATGATGTTTTTTGAGAGTTTTTGGATGATTTTGTAGTCTATTATCTAGACGATATCTTGATCTATTCTAAGAATCCAGAAAAACATGAACTTCATGTTCATCGTGTATTACAAAAATTAAGAGATGCGGGACTCTATGCCAAGATAGAAAAGTGTGTATTCTACACTACTCAAGTCCATTTCTTAGGTTACATCATTTCAAATGATGGACTTATGATGGATCCTAAGAAAATTCAAACTATTATAGATTGGAAGATCCCAAAAATGGTAAGAGATGTCTAATGCTTTTTGGAATTTGCCAACTATTATCGGATCTTCATCAAAGACTTCTATTGAGTTGCAACTCCATTTACACGTTTGACTTGCAAAGACAAACTCCAATGGAATCAAGAAGCGGAAGTTGCTTTTGAATCTTTGAAGACAACGTTTGTTTCTACACCAATCTTGTATCGTGTTGATTTTTCTAAAGCATTCTTTATGGAAAAAAATGCATCAGACTTTGCTCTGGGTACGATTTTGTCACAAATGGAAATAGATGACAAACTTCATCCAATAGCCTTTCATTCAAGAAAATTCTCAACATCAGAAATCAATTATGATATCCATAACAAAGAACTTCTTGCAATTATGGATTCTTTTCAAGAATGGCATCATTATCTAGAAGGCGCTTCCAATCTAGTCAACGTGTATACAGATCACAAGAACCTCAAGTATTTCATATTAGCATGCATATTAAATCATCGTCAAGCTTGTTGGAGCATGTCTTTATCAAGATTCGAGTTCATGTTAGGGACATAATCCTTAGAACCTTCTAGAAACAAGTTTCTAGAACCTTCTAGAAGTAAGTCTTTGGAACCTTCTAGAAGCTTCTTAGTTGATAGAAGATATTAGGAACATAGTCCTTAGAACCTTCTAGAGATAAGTTTCTAGAACCTTCTAGAAGCAAGTCTCTGGAACCTTCTAGAAGCTTCCTAGTTGATAGAAGTTGCTTGAGAAGCTTCGTAAATAGAAGTATATATTGGAATCGAGGCTGAAGAGCTCTTCAGTCTCGAGAACACATCTCTTCGAGCTCTAGCTCACCTCTAAGGTATTGTTCTGATCTGATTAATCTAATTCTTGCCAGTTCTTTTTGAACTTCTTGTTAGATCTCGAGTCTATATTTTTGTGTCCATGACAGTTTGTCAAGACTGCACTCACCTCAGATATCAGAGCTAGTTTCTTCTTTATTAGAGTGTGGATTATCCCTCTACTTGAAAGTGTACTAGCACTTTAGAGGTTGCGGATTACCCTCCTCTAAACTGATATTTCTTTTCTTACAATATTGGAGTCTTATTTTTCTTGGAGAGAGTGGATTACCCCTTTTCTTGAAGCTCTTATGGCATTTTAGAGGTTGCGGAGTACCCTCCTCTAAACCAATATTGTCTTCTTGTAGAGTCATTTCTATCCTTCTCTTAAAATGGCCGGGGGCCAAGACATTAGTATGACGGAAAGTTCGGAGTTCAAGTTGGATGCTATCATGAATGTCCTCGCTACGTTATGGCAAAGAACTGCAGAGATTGAAGGAGTCGTGGCAAGGCTTCATAATGATGGAGCATCTGAGATGGCATAATCTAGATTGCACCAGCCTCAAACTTCTATACTTGGAGAAGCAACTTTGCTTCAAGTTCAACAAGCACCGCTGGTTCTACAACATAAAGAGCCTCGAGTTAGCCTTCCGGATAAGTTCAATGGTACGCATTCCAAGTTTCGAGGATTTATCAACCAAATCAGGTTGATAATAGTTTTATAGCCTGAACGCTATCCAACGGAGGAGTCACTTATTGGACTTGTTGGAACCTTACTTACAGGACAAGCTCTATCATGGTTTGCTCCTTTGTTTGCGAAACGATCGTCCATACTAAACAACTTTGAAACCTTTTTGGAGGCGTTTGCGAAAGCATTTGGTGAACATGACAAGGTTCGATGGACTACAACAAAGATTCGATCACTATGACAAGGGATGCGCTTTACATCAGTCTATGCATCGGACTTCAAGCAATTAGCATGCGACATCAATTGGGATGAAGAAGCGTTGATGAGTCAATTCTATTGGGGTTTAAGGGATAATGTGAAGGATTTACTGTTAACTCTTCCTGATCCACAAACGCTCAATGAAGCTATTAGCCAAGCTGTGAAGTGCGATAATCGCCTATTCAAACGCCGCCAAGACCAACGTTCAAGACAACATACAATTCGCCACGCCTCAACTATGTCGGCAAGCAGTGTGAATTCACATTCAGAGGTAGAAGACATGCGAATTGATGTGGTACGTGTCAAATCCCTTACTCTAGAAGAAAAAAAGTGACATATGGAGGAAGGTCTATGCTTGTATTGCGGTGAAGAAGGCCACAAAGTTGGAAACTGCCCCAAGAAGCAAAATTGACGTATTGTCAGGACTAGGGGCGCGTTTATTCAGGAAAACGAGGATGCCCAGCTACAATAGGAACCGTGCGGCTGAATAGTGAAACATCATAATAACAACCAAGTTTCTTTCTTTTCGCTCAACCTGCCCTTTGATTTACAATCCCTTTGCTTATTGGCCCTCAGAAATTGAGACCCTCAGTATTATTAGATTCAGCAGCATCTACTTGTTTCTTAGACAAAGAATTTGCGAAGCATCATACGATCCCTTTAGTACAAAAATCCAAACCTGTTCACGTCGAGGTCATAGATGTGCGACCTTTATTATCTGGTAGTGTCACCCATGAATCGGAACCTATAGAAGTGATGTTTAAGGGCCATAGTAGTCATATTATTTTCAATATTATTAGAACCCCATCAAATCCTGTTATTCTTGGTCTTTCCTGGTTGGAAAAGCATAACCCATGCATAGATTGGAAGTTGCGGAAGATGACCTTTCCCACAAAACCACCCAAGAGCAAGCCTAGTAGAAAACCCCGAATAAAAAAATCTTTATTTATCAGAGCAAGAGCGTTTATAAGATCGTCCAAGGAAGGCACATCATTTTTCATTTATGCGGCTCCAACTATCGGGGAGAAGATCTCGACAACAAGTATACCGGAGCAATATAAGGATTTTAAAGATGTGTTTCAAAAGAAAAATGCCGACATGCTACTGGAATACAGACCATATGATTGCGCCATAGACTTACAAGAAGGAGCACAACCGCCTTTTGGCCCAATCTACAATCTATTGCAGATGGAGTTGACGGAGTTGCGGAAGTACATTGACGAGAATCTAGCCAAGAACTTCATCTGTCATTCAAAATCGTCACCTGGATCACCCATCTTATTTATGAAGAAGAAAGATGGCTCATTGTAGATGTGCGTGGACTATCGAGGCCTCAACAAGGTAACAAAGAAGAATCGTTACCTATTATCCTTGATTTTTGGTCTCTTAGAACAACTTGGACGTGCAAGGATTTTTACAAAAATTGATCTAAGAGGAGCTTACAACCTCGTACGAATCAAGGAGGGAGATGAGTGGAAGACAGCGTTTCGTACAAGGTATGGCCATTTTGAGTATAATGTCATGCCCTTTGGTCTTACCAATGCTCCAGCGGTCTTTCAACATATGATGAATGACATTTTCCGAGAGTACCTTGACGATTTTGTTGTCATCTATTTGGATGATATTTTGATATTCTCCAAAAATGAGGAAGAGCATAAAAAGCATGTTCGTTTGGTCTTGGAGAAACTACGCGAGCGAGGACTATATGCCAAGTTGGAGAAGTGTTTATTTCACCAAATAGAGATGGAGTTTTTGGGGTTCGTTGCGACTACGGAAGGCTTGAAGATGGACCCCAAGAAGGTCGAAGCAATCGTGTCTTGGGAGGTTCCGAAGATGATGAGAGACGTACAGTATTTTCTAGGCTTTGCCAACTTCTATTGGATCTTCATCAAGAATTACTCTCAAGTTGCTGCTCCTCTCACTTGGTTGACATGCAAGGATAAGCTGGAATGGGAACCTCTAGCGGAGAAGGCGTTTCAAGACCTAAAAATCGCATTTACTACGGCTCCAATCTTGGTACATCCAGACTTTACAAAGGCCTTTTATTTAGAAACTGATGCTTCAGATTTTGCTTTGGGAGCTGTACTTTCACAAATGAGAGAAGACAAGAAGCTCCATCTGGTTGCATTCTATTCTCGAAAGTTCTCTGCTATTGAAATCAATTATGAGATCCACGATAAGGAACTTCTTGCTATAGTGGATTCTTTCCAAGAATGGCATCATTTTCTTGAAGGAGCTGCACACCTAGTGACCATATACACAGGTCACAAGAATTTGGAGTATTTCATGTCGGCTCGAGTTCTAAATCGACGTCATGCTCGGTGGAGTATGTTGCTATCTAGGTTCGATTTTGTTATCACTTATCAACGTGGAAAGCAACAAGGACTATCTGATGCCTTATCGAGGAGATCGTATCTTGTACCAAAGGCTAGAGAAGAAGTGTTTGATCAACAATGTATGACGTTGTTGAAGCCAGAGTAATTTCGGCTTTGCGCTACTATTGTGTCAATTGATGCTGACTTCTTGAATCAATTACGTGCTGCGACCATTAAAGATTCAGTAGCCATGAATATCAAGCAACGTGCCAATGATGACAAATTCAAGGTGGAGGGAGATCTTTTATACTTTAAAGAGCAGTTGTATATCCCAAAAGGACCAGCACGACTCCTAGTTCTTCAATCTCGCCACGATTTTCTAGCTGCGGGACATTTTGGATTCAACAAGACCTTGGAGCTTATTTCTCGAGATTTTTGGTGGCCCCAAATGTGGAAGGATGTGAAAGATTTTGTCCTCTCCTGCGACATTTGTTCAAGATCCAAGAATCCTCGGCATCGCCTTTATGGACTCCAACAGCCATTGCCGATTCCACATCGACCATGGTCTTCAGTTTCCATGGACTTCATCACGGACCTTCTATCATCGAACTCATTTGACAGCATCTTTGTCGTGGTAGATCGGCTTACAAAGATGGCGCACTTTGTTCTTTGCAAGAAAACATCGTCCAGTGAAGTTTTTAGCAAGGCTCTTTCTCGATAATGTGTATCGATATCATGGACTACTAGATGATATTGTATCAGATCGAGGAACCTAGTTTGTATCAAAGTTTTGGAGATCTCTCTTTGAGATACTGAAGGTGGATATCAAGCTTTCTTCGACTTTTCATCTTCAAACTGACGGCCAAACAGAACGGGTGAACCAAGTCTTAGAACAATACTTACGATGCAACATCAACTATCAGCAAGACGATTGGACCACATATCTGCCGCTAGCCGAGTTTGCATATAACAACACCCTCCATGCGTCGACTCAATATACACCATTCTTTTCCAACTATGGGTATCATCCAAAGCTTGATTTATTGAGTTCGTCAATAAATAACAATCCAGCAGTTGAAGGATTTGCAAAACAACTATCAGAGCTTCAAAATACATTGAAGCTTCAATTACAATCCGCTCAAGAATCCTACAAGGCGTCTACAGATAGATTTCGGAATCAAGCACCTACTTTCAAAATTGGAAATAAAGCATGGCTTCTTCGACGGAATATCAAGACCAAGCGACTATGTGATAAGTTGGACTATCGAAGATTGGGACCATTTATCATCCAGAAGCAAATCAATCCAGTGGCGTACCGTCTGGAATTACCGGTTTCTATGAAGGTACATCCAATCTTTCATGTTTCTCTGTTAGAGCCTTATCGAGAGTCATCTTTTTCTGGAAGAGTACAATATTCGCCACCTAGTATTGAGATCGAGAACCACGAGGAATACGAGGTTGAAAAGATACTGGATTCACGGCGAAGGTGGAGCAAGTTGGAGTATCTTGTTCATTGGTGCGGCTACGACATTAATGAGTGAACGTGGGAGCCAGCTGATAATCTCGCCAATGCGCCGCAAAAGGTACAGGAGTTTCATCAACAACATCCTCATAAATTTAAGCCGATTTGACGATAGCTTCCTTCTGAAGCTTGCTCACCCAAGAATATAAGAAAGGGAGAGAGCACCACCAAAATTCGTAGTTGATGTAGTTATTTTCTCCAAGATAAAATAGAATTTTTTCAGTAGCCATAGTTTGGTCTTCTGATATGGATAGCCAAGAGATAGATACTATGTCAGTCAGATTATTTCAACCGACTAGCTCACGAAGGCAACTCTGAAATAAAGAACCGCCTACACGACGACAACGACGGAGGATACCGAGTAACCGATCACTGGTGATTTTATTTGAGTCCGAGCCTGCTTACGATGGTCAGCCAGAAGGCGTGTTTGTAGGACAATTTCATAATGGGGATACGAAAGTTCATGCTTGGTCAAAAATTGAAGGAGTGGGCCACTACCATTGGCTTCAAGGGCCGATGAACCACTTGCCTTGTGAACAACAGCTGGAGTTCATAGCAGATGTTGTGTGACAGATCTTCATTTTCTTACGTTAGTACTGATCAACAACATTGCTTCTCAGAGACCTCGAAGCTAAAGGAGGAGGTGATGTTAGGGACATAATCCTTAGAACCTTCTAGAGACAAGTTTCTAGAACCTTCTAGAAGCAAGTCTTTGGAACCTTCTAGAAGCTTCTTAGTTGATAGAAGATATTAGGGACATAGTCCTTAGAACCTTCTACAGATAAGTTTGTAGAACCTTCTAGAAGCAAGTCTCTGGAACCTTCTAGAAGCTTCCTAGTTGGTAGAAGTTTGTTGAGAAGCTTCGTAAATAGAAGTATATATTGGAATCGAGGCTGAAGAGCTCTTCTGTCTCGAGAACACATCTCTTGGAGCTCTAGCTCAACTCTCTAGTGTTGTTCTCATCTCATTAATCTAGTTCTTGCCAGTTCTTTTTGAATTTCTTGTTAGATCTCAAGTCTGTATTTCTGTCTCCGTGATAGTTCATCATTATTTATCAGTCAAGAAAATAACAAGGTTTGTCCCATGCCTTGTTTAGACGTTCTTCTCTTGTACCAAAAGAAGGAGATGCAGCTTTTGAGCAACAAAGAACAATTCTCTTGAAGTTGGAGCAATTTCATCTTCGAGCAATAAAATCAACATTGACTGTTGATTTAACTTTTCTCAAGCAAGTCCAATTAAGTATGTCTTCAGACCCTCTTGTTCATGATATCAAGAATAATTCTTCTAAATCTCATGATCCCTCTAAATTCGAGTTCAAGAACAACCTACTCTATTTCAAAGGACGCTTGTATGTTCCAAAAGATGAGGCACATTTACGTATTCTTCAAGCTTGTCACAACTTCCCAATAGCAGGACATTTTGGATACAATAAGACTTTGGAGCTGATATCTAGGGATTTTTGGTGGCCTCAAATGTGAAAGGCAGTCAAAGATTTTGTACAATCATGTGATATTTACTCAAGATCAAAAACTCCTCGTCATCGATCTTTTGGACTTCTTCAGCCATTATCCATTCCAAAACAACTATGGTCTTTTGTTTCTATGGACTTCATCACGGATCTTCTAATCTCAGGTTCTTATGACTCTATATTCATGATAGTAGATCGTTTTACCGAGATGGCATATTTTTTATTACGTAAAAAATCTATCATAGGTGAAGAAACAACTAAGCTCTTTCTTGATAATATCTATCGCTATCATGGATTATCCAAGGATATTATATCATATAGGGGAACTCAATTTATATCAAGATTTTGGCAGACTCTTTTCAAAATTCTAAAAGTGGATATAAAACTATCTTCAGCATTCCATCTTCAAACTAATGGAAAAATGGAGCATGTTAATCAAGTTTTGGAGCAATATTTAAGATGTACTATTAACTACCAACAAGATGATTGAACAACTCTTTTGCCATTGGCAGAGTTTGCTTACAATAACACGGTACATTCTTCTACAAAATAAATACCTTTCTTTGTTAATTATGGTAATCATCCATGACTTGATACTTTTGACTTTTTAAAAGTTGATAATCCTGCTGCAAAAGATTTGGCAATTCATTTCTCAGAGCTACATGCAACAATAAAGGTGCAATTAAAATAAGGTCAAAATAACAAAAGGTCAATGCGGATGTCTATCAAAAGAAATAACTACCTTTCTACCTGGGTGATAAGGTATGGCTGCTTTGTTGCAATATTCAGACCACTCGTCCTTGTGACAAGTTGGACTATCAAAGGTTGGGACCATTTTCTATTTCTACACAAATCAATCCAATTGCATATCATTTACATCTATCGGAGTCAATGAAAATCCATCTAGTATTCTACCTGTCTCTTCTTGAACCACATAAGACAGTGGACATATCTAGAAGACGACAAGCTCCACCTCCTTTTATAAAAGTGGATAATAATGAAGAGTTTGAAGTAGATGAAGTCTTAGATTCAAGGCGGCGCCAAAATAAATTAGAATATCTTATCCATTGGCGTGGATATGATATTAGTGAATGCACATGGGAGCCATTAAAAAATCTTGCTAATGTAGCAAAGGTGGTGGAGGCTTTTTATCGACGACATCCATCAAAATCAAGATGAAAATCTTTTTTATAAAAGAAACAACATCTAGGCAAGATAACATTCTACTTTTAATCCTTGTTTATAGCTTCTTTGTAGTTGTGATGCTCGGGAGATGGAGAACCAACAACAAGCAGATTCGACTCAAGAGCCTTCATTAGCTGACGTGCCGGATGAGACACTATGATTGTCACAACTTTCAAGATGATACAATCGAGATGAAGATCTTCAAGAATGACATGTTCTTCCTCGAATAGATGGCGAGATAAAAGGCGTTTGGTATCAGGATTTGGAAAGGGACTCGCGATGTTTGGTGATTTTACTAGAGGTAGGAACAACTCTTGATGGTATTCCAAATGTTCTATTTGAAGGAAGTTATGAAGGCCTCAACAATGATCAAATAACTAGGTGGTCTTCCCACCATGGTATGAAACACTACCGATGGTTGAGAGGCCTTATCAATCATCTTCGAAGAGAAGAAAGATCAGAGCATGTAGCGAATACAATTCGTGACATCTTAGATTTCCTCAATATATGATGGCCGCTCCTCGTGGAACTCGCTTCTAGAAGGGAAGGGTAATATCACGGACATACTCATGTAAGCTAGTAATTACATATATAAATATATAGAAATAAGTAAAAGTAGATAAAAGTAAGCTAATTTATAGTATTTGGTATGGAAGCTTCTTAGATGCTTTATAGGTATCTTTAATTGACTTTTTGGATTAGAAACGTGGTTAATAAGTTGGCTATGTGCCACACATGTTGTTAGCTTGAAGACCATGCTAATAATGTAATCCACATGTAGAAAAACTTGCCTTGTAAGTTAAGGCATGTATCTTACAAAGTCAACACTTATTGGAGGTCTTATAGAACGTCGCCACATAACCCCTAATTAGATATTATATATAGAGACAAGATTGAAGCTTTCTTCACTCTTGTCAACTCCTTTCTTGCTTTCAGTTTAGTTTCAAGGGTATCTAGTTTTTTTATCTTTTGGTAATAGCCATTTGAGTTTCTCTTTCAATATATATAGTTGTTTATTTATATTTTGTTACCTTTCTTTGAGTGAAGGCTCACTTGTTTGAATTACTTTTTCATCGAGTTCTTGTCCTTGACCCTAACCAATTGTTACTGGTCAAGAATTGGACTGTTGAGTTGGTATAGTTTCGAGATTATCTCCTTGATTATTTCCACTATTCTACATCTTTGTTCCATTAACCGGATTATAATTAGTATTGTGATAAATTCCAAAGCCATGATTAGGTCAATTTAAGCGATTACTATTCTAACCACTTATATTTCTAATGTGTACTTGATTAATATCCCATTGAGTTGGCTGTATCGTTTGATTATTGAACTGTTGTTGCCTTTGTAAATGCCAGTAGTTTTGGATAGTGTGCTTTCCTCTACAAAATATACATTGAACACCCATTTATCTAGGTGATGGACATTCCGTATTAAAATGACCTTGTTCCTTACAATTATTACACCATACATTAGGTCTCATATTAGAAGGCTTATGTCGTTTCTCCTTGTCTTTAGCTAAATTCATGGCCAATTCTTCCATCTTTTTTATTAGATTTGATAACAAGGCTTCATTTGAATTTTTAATAGTCACATTTGTGAGCAACTCCAGTTATTGATAGGTTGGCGATGTACAATAAGGTGTCATTGTTATTAGCACTATTGCTTGAAGTGGTGTATCATTAATTGATTTTTGCAACATAACATTCTTCACATTGGAGGCAACCATTTGTGAATAGTTATTCATCAATACATTTCTCGATTGTATTTGTTGGATTCTTGAACTTGGAATCATCGTGGCCCCCATTGTTAATAATTGGTCATAATGACATTCTTTCCACACCTTTGCTCGTGCGAACGATGCCTCTACCAAAGCTGCTTGAGCCTCTTTTACAAATATTTTCAAGTCTGGTAGATGCAAACCATTGATTAATATCGACAATATAAATATATCTAATATTTGATTATTTATCCATTTACAAAGTATATCAGCAACCCAGCCATAATAGGACTCCACTGATTCCCCTGCAAACATCTTGCTATTCATAAAACTTTCTCTAAGTCGAACTTCAAATCCAATTGGTCTAAAATGGGTTAGGAAGGCATTCCTCAAGGTCTCCCAATTGAAAAATCTACCCACTGGTTGCCGAATATATCATTCAAAAACTATATCTTTTAAAGTTGCTGGCAACCATCTCAACCAAATGTCTTCAGTTCTACCATTATTAGCCATATAGGCTATAAAAAATTGAGATATATGGTGATCGAGATCAGAGTCCGGCCAACCACTAAAAGTAGGTAATAGTGCCACACTTTTAGTTTGGTCTTCTATTGCTTCTATTTATACTGCAATTGATACTTCTGGTACTTCCATGGCCATTGGTGTTATTACTAGTCTCTTTGCTATTTGAATTTGAATTTTTCTTCCTTTGATTTTATTTGGACCTACAAATCCTTTTTGTCGTTCCCGTAGGAGATTTCTTATGTGTAATTGCTCTTGTTTTTCTTTTGCTTATCGATTAATTCTTTGATAATCCTCCCCTTCATGATTATCATTCATAATCTTTCATTTTTTTTTACAAAATCAATACTGCCTTGAATTATAACTCACATATTTGTAATTCTAAAATTTCTTCTTTTCACGTTCTCATTCAACATATAATTCCATCTTCCATACAATCAATTTTTAACATTTCATATTGTTATCATTTCCTTGGTAGCGGCACCAAAATGTTGTTCTCGTTGTATTCAAGCTTTAATATACCAAAGCAATTGAACTAATAGAGGTGGGTTCAAACACGGGGAAAGACTAATTATATGAATTGGGTTTGTTAGTGTCACAATTGATTGTACTCGAGCTATCTGAAATCAATTATCAAATTACAAAACACCAAGGCTTACTACTTCTATCTTCATTCAACCCATAATCCATTCTACGACTATCAATTTAATAATACTTCCATATTCTTATCCATTCATCTCTTAGTTACTCTCTTTGTGGTTTATATATATTCAATTACTGATCTCCAACTTACTTATTGTATTCAGTTTCTCAATTTATTACACAAAATTCAATATCTCGGCTTACGACTCTCACAGTCTGACACTCTAGACTAACTTCTCAATATTCAAAAACTATCTATTACTTATCAACAACAAAGAAACAAAAAGAGGTAGCACCAAGCTTACCCTGGCTTACGACTATCACAGTTTAGATTCTTAGCTTACGACTCTCATTGTCTGGCTCTAATCTCTCTTTCTTCAACCTCTTTATCCTACCAAAAAGATGGACTGTCGGCTAGTAGATTCCAAAGGTTATGACCCTTTGAATTCTTAACCATTTATTCCACTAACAACCTACTCTTACCAACTAAACTACCTAACCATCAGTCTAATTCTCAAGATTATTAATAACCAACTAATAACTTACCACAAAGTTTATTTGCCTATTCTACAGATCTTCACGAGCTTCTTAACACTCTTAGGGTGGAAATTTCATGCATCACCAATATCAACCATATGAGTACTACTTCTATACCTATGGAAGAAGTTCAAAGTCTATATCAATAAGTTGTGCAGTTGAGGGAAATAAGTCAATCAACCTCACAACCAAATTTAGGAGGTCTTACTTTTAAATACTTAAGAGAGACAAGAATTAGTATGCCCGAGAAGTTTGATGGAATAAGATCAAAATTTTGAGGGTTTTTACAACAAGTTAATCTCTACTTAAGATTACAACCTTTTGAATATGTAGATGGATTTACTCAAGTCAGCTTCATAGGTGCACTTTTATCTCGAAGTGCTCTTTTTTGGTTTGCACTTTTGATGGAAAAAGATTCAAAACTTTTTTATGATTTAAATTCATTCTTATAAGTATTTACCCCTATATTCGGAGAAAGTGATCAAGAATGAGTAATAGAGAACAAACTCTTATCTTTACAACAAGGATCATGATTAGCCACCACATATGTTGTTGAATTCCAAAACCTTGCTTGTGATATGGATTGGAATGACAAAGCACTTATCAAAAAATTTCAATATAGATTAAAAGATAGTGTCAAAGACTTGTTATTAATAATATCAAAAGAAAAATCTTTAAAATGATTTATTGCTTAAGCCATTACATGTGACAATCGATTATTTGAAAGGAGTAAAGAATAAAGACTTGGTTGAAGGAGAACAAGTCAAGTAATGGCAGTAGCTCTCAAGTTTTTTGAAACATATTCACCAAAGCTGGAACTAATGTAAATTGATACAATACGTTTTAAACCTCTCATGGAGCAGGAAAAGACTTCATGTTGCTAAGAAGGTTTGTATTTATATGGTAGAGAAGCTAAATACACTCCTCAATATTATCCAAAGAAGCAACACAATTACAAAATAAAGAGCTTAATTATCAAAGAAGATAATATCTTTGAAAGCAAGTTTCTTCAATTATAATAGGGACTATGTGGTTAGAACCATGTATAACACCTAATAAAGATCCCATTCTCTCTTCAAATCCTTCATCTCATTTTATAATAAATGTATGTTTATTCCTAAAAATCACAAAGTCTTTGCCTTATTAGATTCAAGAGCCTTAGCTTATTTTATAAACAAAGATTTTGTCAAAAATCAAAAAATATTTTTAGTCAAGAAAACTAAATCCGTATATGTAGAAGTCATAGATGATTGTTTGTTGTCTTCTAGAAATGTTATCTATGAGACTGCTCCTTAAGATATAGTAATTAAAGATCATAATAATATAGTAGTATTTAATATAATAAGAACTCTCTCTAATCTAGTTATTTTAGGATTATTGTGACTAAAAAAATATAACCTTCAAATAGATTGGATTTCTCGTAACCTTAACTTTTCTACTAGTATAATTGAAGATCGTAGTAGTGAAGTAGAAATACATGAGTCTAATGCGTCTAAACCTTTATTGATAGATGTGAGAGCTTTCATACATGTTACAAAAGAAAGATCATCATTTGCTATATATGCTACGTTTATTTTTAATGGTAGAAAAATATCAAGTAGTATTTTTAGCTAATATTAAGAATTCAAAGATATTTTTAAAAAGAAGAATGTAAATATTCTTCTAGAGCATTGATCTTATGATTGTTCAATTAATTTATAAGAAAGAACTCAACCACTATTTGGATCAATCTATAGCTTATTGCAAAATGAGTTGGCTACATTAAAAGAGTACATTGATGAAAACTCGACAAAGAACTTCATATGCTATTCTAAATCTCCAACCAGGGCTTCTATCTTATTTGTAAAGAAGAAAGATAGATCTTTGCAAATGTGCATGGATTATTGAAGATTCAATAAGATCACTATCAAAAATAGGTATCTTTTATCTTTGATTTCATGACTTCTTGACCAATTCAATCAAGCAAAGGTCTATACAAAAATAGATCTATAAGGAGCATACAACTTAGTTCATATCAAAGAAGGATATGAATAGAAGACTACTTTTTAAATTACATATGGATATTTTGAATATAATATCATATCTTTTGGACTCACAAATGTACCGACTACTTTTCAACATCTTATGAATGATATTTTTTATGAATTTCTGGATAATTTTATTGTTTGCTATTTAAATGACATTCTAATCTATCCTAAGAACACAGAAGAATATAAACTTCTTATTCGTCGAATATTACAGAAACTTAGAGATACAGGATTATATGCTAAGTTGGAAAAGTGTGTATTCTATATTACTCAAGTTGACTTTTTAGAGTACATAATTTCCAACAAAAGCCTTATGATGGATTTCAAGAAGGTCCAAATTATTATAGATTAGAAGATTTCAAAGACAGTATGAGATATGCAATGCTTTTTGGACTTTGCTAATTATTACCGAATCTTCATCAAGAACTTTTTTTCAAGTTGCAACTCCACTTATATGTTTGACTTGTAAAGAGAAACTTAAGTAGAATAAAGAAGCTGAAGCATCATTTGATGTTTTAAAGAAGAAGTTTATTTTTGCACCAATCTTATATTGCATTGACTTTTCAAAGATATTTTTTATGGAAATAGATTTGCTAGACTTTGCTATGAGTGCCATGTTGTCACAAATGGGAACAAATTACAAAGTCCATCTAGTAGCTTTTCATTCCAAAAATATTTTAACAACCGAGATTAATTATGAGATCATTCATTTCAAGAATGACATCATTATTTAGAAGGTGCCTCAAGTCCAATCATTGTGTATACAAATCATAAGAACCTTGAATAGTTCATGTTAGCATGTGTTTTGAATCATTGTTAAGTCCGTTTGAACATGTCTTTATCCAAATTCAATTTCAAGATTACTTATCGACCCAAAAAACAACAAGGTCTATTAGACGCCCTTTCTAGATGTTCTTATTTTGTACTAAAAGAAGGAGATGCATCTTTTGATCAATAAAGTATAATTTTCTTGAAGCCCGAGCATTTTCATCTTTGAAAAATAAAATCAACATTAACTATGATTCAACCTTTATCAAGCAAATTCAATCAAGTATGTCCTTTAATCTTCTTGTTCATGATATCAAAAATACTTCTTCTAAATCCTATGACACTTCAAAGTTTGAATTCAAGAACAACCTACTATATTTTGAAGATTGCTTATATATTCCAGAAGGTGAAGCACGATTATGTGTCTTTTAAGCTCATCATGATTTTTCAACAGCCGGATATTTTGGATAAAATAAGACTTTAAAACTAATATAAAGAGATTTTTTGTGGTTGCAAATATGAAAGGCGGTAAAAGATTTTGTCTAGTCATGTGATATTTGTTCAAGATCAAAAACTCCTTCTCATTGATCCTGTGGACTTCTTCAACCATTGCTTATACTTAAACAATCATGGTCTTCCATTTCTATAGATTTTATTAGAGATCTTCCAAGTTCAAATTCATATGACTCTATATTCATAATTGTAGATCGCTTCACCAAAATGGTATATTTTGTACTATGTACAAAATCTATTTCAGGTAAAGAAATAGCCAAGCTTTTGATTGACAATATCTATTGCTATCATGGATTGCCAAAGGATATTATATCAAATAGGAGGACTCAATTTATATCAAGATTTTGAAGAATCTTATTTAAGTTTTTAAAAATGGATATAAATCTCTCTTTGACTTTTCATCCTCAAATTGATGGAGAAATGGAACAAGTGAATCAAGTTATGGAACAGTATTTGTAGTATACTATCAATTATCATTAAGATGATTAGACAACTCTTTTGCAATTGGCTGAGTTTGCATACAATAATTTAGTACATTCTTCTACTCAACAAATATCTTTCTTTGTCAATTGTGGTTATCATCCATGACTTGATACTTTTGACTTTTCAAAAGTTGATAATCCTGCGGCGGAAGATATAACAAACCGTTTGTTACAGCTACATGTAACAATGAAGATACAATTAAAGGAAGCTCAAGAATGAAAAAAATCCAATGCAGATGACTAATTCAAAGAACAACCACAATTCAATATAAGTGACAAGGTATGGTTACTTTGTCACATTATCAAAACTACTCATTCTTATGATAAGTTGGACTATCGTAGGTTGGGACCTTTTCCTATTTGTGAACAAATTAATCATGTTGCTTATTGATTACATCTATCACAGTCTATGAAGATCCACCCTATATTTCACATGTCCCTTCTTGAGTTGTATAAGATAGTGAATATCTCAAAAAGAAGACAAATTCCACCTCCTCCTATAGAAGTGGATAATAATCAAGAGTTTGAGGTAGAAGAAGTCTAAGATTCAATGTAGTCCAAAATTAGTTGGAATATCTTGTTTATTAGTGTGAATATGATATTAGCGAATGCCATGGGAACCAACAACGAATCTTGCAAATGCAATAAAGAATGTTAGGACCTTTCATTCAAAACATCCATCAAAATCAAGATGAAGAATTGCAAAGATTTATGAAAGATGATGACTGCTCCTCATAGAAATCATTCTTAAAAGAGAAGGGGGGATAATATCACGGACATATGTATTTACATCACTAGTTACTTATATGATTAGATAGAAGTAGATAAATATAGATTAATTTCATAAAGACTTCTAGAATAGCTATTTAGAAGCTTCATAGATGCGGTTTTGACTTTAGATGTATTTGTAGAATAGAAACTTAGTCAACAAATTAACCACATGTTGGTAGCTTGTGGAACAAGTTAACTTCGTATAATAGCTTGTGGAACAAGCTAACTATGTGGCGCATACATAAATAACTTATCTTGCAAGTTACGACATGTGACTAGCAAAGTCAATACGTTTTGGAGGTCTTATAGGACATTGCCATGTAGCTCCTACTTAAGAGTATATATAGAGACAAGACTAAAGCCTTCTTTACTCTTGTCAACACATTTTTAGTCCTTAGTCTTGTTTTAAGACTTTCTAGTTTTCTTTTTTTTGGCAATAGCTATTCTAGTTCAATATTGTAACATCTTTGAGTGACTTTTTAGTTCTTTTCAGTGAAAAAAGAGTGTATTGAGGATTTTCTTTCTTCAAGATTCATGTCCTTGACACCTGAACTTTTATTGAGAGTTTAGTCATAATGTGTTGAATTGTCTTCAAGCTATTACGCCTGAATGGATTGAGATCACTACCAACATAGTATCTTGAGAGATAATGAAAATAAGTGCTTGAAGGACTATCAAGTGATGTTTTGGTTGTAGTTGCAAGCATATTGTTCTTCTTCTAAAGTCTTTTACCATCTTCTCAACCTCAATGGTAGGTTTTTAGTCTAATTAAGCTTTTTGCATACTAAATGTTGGCATTTTTATTATGATGGTATACTAAAATAGATCTTTCCCTCTTCAATTGTATTGCTTGAGTAGCAATCAAATTTTCACTAATTTGAGAAGTGTTTTCTTTTGTTTTGTCATTCAAATTTTATCTCCACATTCTTATCAATGTCACTAAAGTCATTTTGAGCACCAATGTCTTGGAATTCAATATCTTGAGTAATTTTTTCTCTCTTCATATATCAATTCAACTGAATCCAAATTATTATTTTTTTTTTTCAAATCAAGAAAATGGTAGAGATCTATTTTTCACAATCTTTGGTATGTTGAAAGCACCCATCTATTGCAAAAACCATCATAGATTTTAGATTGGTGATTTCTTCTACTAATTCTAATGCTAGAAGGGTGAAAACACAAGATTAGATCTTTTAGGAATGTGTTGAAAGACATGTTGAAGGAGTTGATTTAATTTGGAAATATGGGAGTAAATGAAGTGTAAGAAAATACAGACTTCTTATTGCAATCTACATGTACATCACAATTGCAGTAGTTTTTTTCTTCGGCAAAATAAAAGGTTTTGGATGCAAAATAATTCAAAGAATAATACTGGGAGTTCTTATATTTTTTCCCCCACTAGCATCTAAAAGAAACAATTTAGAACTATTTCAAGTAGTATAAATGATTTAATCAAGGTTTTATTGAGAAATTTCTCCTCTCATGCCAAAAGAAGATATAGCAAGAGCAGTCCAAACTTGCATATATGTGGCAAAAACAAAAATTATGGTGGTATTTACAATACCCTATGTATATTGTAGTTGTAATTTTAATAATAAAATAATAAAATAAAATCCATTGGTCTTAAACTATGTTTGTATAATCTTAGTGTATTTCACATTGTAGATGTGATACCTTTAAGTTTTTTTTTAATTGAATAATATATATATATATATATATATATATATATATATATATAAATAATTAAAAAAATTGAAGTTTATTTTTATTATTCTAATAGTGATATTTAGCAATTCAGTTAAATCACAAAGATTGTTATAAATTTTACAAAAAATAATAATTTATGTTTATAAATAAATATTTGTATGTATATATATATATATATATATTTTTTGGTTGAATTTACCAATGTCAATCATATAAAAATGTAATTAGTTTTTCATGCTGTTGTGCATCCATGGAGCAATGAAAAGAAGATAATTTCACATACTTGAAAATATTTTCTGGTATTAGCACTAAATATTAATAATATAAATCATGATTTTCAAGGAAACATAATGGAAAATAGACCCTAATATATTTATCTGCGCAGAAGAGGAACTCAGAGCAGTTTTGTGCTGCCCGAAACGAAACCCTCACAACCCTAGCCACGGTCTTAGGTCGACCAAGCGAGGCATGAGGCCAGTCGCGATGCAAAGCGGGGACGCAGTCGAGGAACTCGACGAGGAATCCCGTCCTGGACGAGGAATCCGGACCCACATCGGAGGAGTCAATTCAGCTCCAGTCAGCAACAAAAATCCGGATAAGCATCTTCTGGGCACAATTGTTGTGTAACTCACTCACTGCCCATGTCTCTTCGCCCATCAAACAATCCCCCATAAAGCTATTTGCAGCAGCTTTATGCCGAATCAGCTCTGACGCAAACTGAACCCAAGCGCAGCTGCGATGCCATCCTTCCTCCCACAATTCGATCCCGCAGACGTTGCCCAATCGATCTCAACGCCATCGATCGCATCTCTGGCTCTGACACCCCGCACCTCTGTCTTCTAACGCTCTGGAGGCGCCGGCGATGAGCTGCTTCGAGCTTCTTTTGAATTCTTGGGTGGTGTCTGCGCTGTGGAGAGTGGGCGTTTTCTGATTTTTCATCGAGTTGCTACGTTTTTGTGCTTAGTGTTTGTGTTGATTTGGTGATGTCTATTTGGATTTCTGTGTTTGTTCAAGTTGAGGTTTAGTGCTATTTGTACAGAGCTTCGTTTTGTCCAGTGTCATTGTATACTAAAGTAGGGCATTGTTGGCGGATGTGAACCTTCCTCTGCGCACACGTATAAGCGCTCGGTGTTGTGAGTGCGATCGTACATTTTCCGAGTTGCTCGCGAATGCAATACTCTCTGTAGTTTGAACTAGGTCCCATCTTCGTGTTTTCCGCAATGGCGAGCAGTATGGCTGCGTCTATGGCACCTGCCCTCTCTTTCTCCCCTCGTCTGAGCTGCAACGGTTGTGACCAGTCTACCTTTCCTTGCGTCTCTCCGACATTTCGCCGCAACTCGAGACTCCGCAAACTCATCCACAATGTGCAGCATCGCAGTCGCTCAGTAAGCATATATATATATATATATATATAAGTGAAAATATTTTGTGTACTCTAGAACCCTTCGAGTTTACTCCGCAACTCTTGGAAATTGGCACGAACATTTTCTTTTGAAAGATGTGTGCATTGGATTCTAGAATAACACCTGCTTCCTTACCTGTTCATGTGTACTCAATCGAGTAGAACGCAAGGACTACAAAATTGGAACGGAAGCTGCGGGTTGTAGCAGAAGCGGCTCCCACTGATTCACACGGTGTGCAAACAAAGACAGCTGAAGGTATGAGAATAAACCCAACGCAATAATTGACATGAATTCACTCGAAAATTACCTAACCTTTCTCTACGTTTTTCTTTTGGAGACGAATCTAGCTCTTTAAAAGCTCTGTGTTTAGTGATTAGTTCTGTGTTTTCAGGAGCTGTTGCTAATGGCCAAGCTCTGCCAACTGCTCCACCAAGTGAGAAATCCGAGAATGGGAACAAAGTTCCGGAGAACCTTGAGTCTCCTGACGGTTACCATGGATGGAACGAGCCTAACACGAGTCCCTTCTTGAGTATAATTGTGCTTGGCGCTACTGGAGACCTCGCCAGGAACAAAATCTTTCCAGCTTTGTTTGCTCTTTACTACAGCGGAAATTTGTACAAGGTATATGTATTTCATCGCAGCACGGAAGTGAAATTGTTCAACTGGAAGAGCTGTAATTCCTCATTGCTACTTTTTACAGTTTTGGAACAGCTCCGTCAAAGTTATTAGAAACTTTTTGTGCGAAATTCTCACGCTGCACCACCTTCATACGATACAATTGATCCCCTTGTTTTTAAGATTCTCATGCAGGGGTGAGTTGGTGTGAATATTTCCTTGCGCAGAAAATCGCCATTTTCGGATACTCGAGAAGTGAACTTACGGACGAGGAGTTTCGAGATATGCTTAGTGAGAGCGCGACTTGTCGAGTTGATGAGGGGTGTGTACTTTCGCCTTTTGTCACCTCATACGCGATCAGTGACTTCATATGAGTTATATTATAACTTTCCAGTAGGGCTCATCGTTTTTGTTTCCAGTTTTACAGCACGAGGCTCATGTTTTGCAAGGTAGTAGTTTTGGCCTCAGATTTGCTTCTCTGTTTTCTTTCAATCTGCAGTGAGAAATGTGAGGAAGCCATGGAGACATTTCTGCAGAGTGTCTACTATGAGTCAGGCGGCTATTCAACTTGTGATGGCATGAAAAAATTGGACAGCCGGCTAAAGAAACTAGAGGTTTGATCAATTCATTACCTCATTTTTTTTAAAATAAATCAGTCGAACAAAATTCAGCATGCGTCTAATGAAGTTGGAAACTCTCACATTTTAAAGGGTTCTTGCTGATATCACCAGGGTATGGGTGAAGCTAATCGCATCTTCTACTTGTCGGTACCCCATGAGGTAGTACCAGACGTCAGCAAGTGCCTGAGCAGAGATGCAGAAAGCAAAACTGGGTGGACACGGCTAATTGTAGAGAAACCCTTTGGCGTAGACTCCGAGTCATCAGCGAAGCTGGCTGACAGTCTCTTGCAACATCTGGACGAAAGTCAAATATACAGGTCTCTATTGTTGGCTTCTCTAAGTTTCAGGTTTTATTCGGAAGTGTAGATCTAAAGAACTTAATGATTTTTGGTCTTTCCAAGTGTCTCTTAACTGAATTATATTAGCTTTTTACGGATTGTTTTTTTTCTTTTTTTCTCGTTGGTTCATGCCATGTTGTGTAAAGAAATACCTTCTTTCCATTGCAGGATCGATCATCACCTGGGAAAGGAGCTCATCGAAAATCTCACTATTTTGCGTTTCTCCAATTTGGTTTTCGAACCGCTCTGGACTAGAACTTACATCAAAAGTGTCCAAGTGAGTATATGATTCACATTTCTGTCCTAAAGCGTACTCAACCATGTAAAGAAATGACTTTGAATGTTAGAATCTCGAGATTCCGTATTGTCTAATCCTTTGCGGTTGCTCATATGGTTCACAGGTGCTACTGGCTGAAGACTGGGGCATGGAAGGCAAAGGAGGGTATGTTCTGTTTTTATGAAGCTTTGATGCAGTTTGTGGCGTCTTAATATGTCTCTCTTTCACCCAATCTTCGACCTCAAGTAATGCAGTACATGATGGCATCTGTTTGTGAATGATCAGGTATTTCGATCAGCAAGGAATCATCCGCGACATTGTACAGAGCCACTTAATGCAAACGATAGCTCTCTTCGCTATGGAGCCGCCCGTCAGCTTGGACGATGAAGACATCCGCAATGAGAAGGTCCACACTACGCTCTCGCCTGCTACGTTGATTTTTTCATTGACTCCAGTACCTGGCTGCTGGTAGAGCATTCAACGTTGGCATGGTGTCAAATTGACTTGCAAACTCTTATGGATTTTCAGCAATCATTGCCGAAGTTTTATATCCCTCACTTGTTAAGTCCAGTTTTGTGTCGCAAACTAGTTTTCGATCCTGTCTGTTGGTGATCATATTCTGGCTTCATCAACAAAAAAAATTCTTTACGCAGGTCAAGGTTCTACGATCAATGCGGATGCCATCGCTGCAAGATTTCTGCTTAGGACAATACAAAGCCAGCGTATCCAAGGACGGAAAATCGAGAATTCGTAGTTACTTGGAAGAACCTGGAGTTAATCCGAATAGCCTCACTCCGACATTTGTCGCCGGAGTCCTGTACATTGACAATGCTCGTTGGGACGGGGTTCCCTTCCTCATCAAAGCCGGCTATGGACTCATCAAACACAAGTATATGTCCGATCCTTCTATTCCTCCCCTTCTCCTGTCATGCAGAGAAAGTTGTGTAAGTTCTTACAGTTTACTTACACGTGGGATTCCCTCCTCAGAGTGGAGATCCGCATCCAATTCCATCACGTCCCCGGAAACCTCTACCGTGAACAAATTGGCATGAACATGGATATGGCCAGCAACGAGCTCATCATCGCTGTGCAGCCAGAAGAGGCAATTTTCCTGAAGATCAACAATAAGGTGCCCGGGTTGGGCACGCAGCTGGACTCCTCCGAACTCAACCTCCTGTACAAAGAAAAGTAAGATAACCTTCATCATTCCTCCCCAATAATTTTCTACAGTATTACTACACATCAGCTTGATTTAGAAACATTGATTCATGGATCCGTTGAATGATTGAAACAGGTACGATGGCGAAGTGATCCCAGACTCTTACGAGCGCTTGATCCTGGACGTGATCACGGGCGACAACCATCTTTTTATCCGCAGTGACGAGTTACAAGCCACATGGGATCTGCTTACACCGCTGCTGAAAGAGATTGAGGAGCTGAAGGTGGCTCCGGAAATGTATACCTTCGGTGGTCGAGGTCCAGTCGGGGCCTACTACCTAGGAGCCAAGCACGGCGTTCGATGGGCAGATGAATAATGTATATCATACTGAGCATGATAATTTGTCGATATCACACAACCTTGTAAAACCTCAATTTAATTAACTGAGTTCCTATACAGCGATCAGATGAGCATTTTGTCTATGGATCTGTTCAGATGATTTCTTATTTGTCTTTGTCGACAAACGAGTAAATTCGGCATTCCTTATAAGTTCTGGTTTTAAAGCACTCAGATTTCGCATGTTGTTTTGGACATACTAGTGAAGTCTACACGATGTCGATATGATCTGACAAATCTTTAAGGGCAGTTGTGATTCGTCACTGGATTTCCAAGCCACCCATTCAGGAATCGCTGTTGCCAAGTGGGTAAATCTAGCTCTGCGTGGAAATGTGCTAAGCACCAAATAGGAATATTCACCGAGGATGTGTTTTAGAGGATTTGGCAATATCTCATCCCAAAATTTGGAGCCATATCTTACTGCTTTGCTTACGTGAGACAGTCATGGGATTGACACACATACGCTTAGAAGCTTTTCAAATGCTCGTTGCATTCTGATTTTTGGTTCAGAACTTTCATATTAAGGGGATTTAGACTTAAGGATTACTGTAATGAGATCTCAAACTATCTAGTGATATTTTGAAATATCACTTGATACTTCACGAAATCACCCACCTCAGGTGGGTGATTTTAAAATCCAAATATCAAAAGAGCGGTGGGTGAAATATCAAAAACTGCCTCACTTGCCTCAATTCTCTTCCTTCTTTGACTCCATTCCAATGGATAATAAAGTTGAAATCAGTGGTAATATTAGTTTAAATTGTGATATTTTGGATTTGGTATTTCAAGTGATCCTCAAAATATCAAGTGCTGAATCCCAATTATTGGGTTTTTCAAAAGTGCCAAATTTGAACCCCCCTATTGTTAACAAATTTTGTCACCTTTATGGTTTAATTTTTTTTTGAGTACAATAGAAAAACAAACCAACTTTGATTAGCTTTAAATAGTAGCAAATGGTCGAGAGTTACACTATGATTATAGATTTGAAAAGATAACCAATGATTTATTGTTGAATTTAGATATGTAGTAGAAATATAATTTTCCACAACATATTTTTTTTTGTATTTGTCCAAAACCTAGAACTTCATCCAACCCTAAGCTCTTTCTTACTACATGCACCATAGCCACTATTTTTTGTTCTTGTTTCTAGATAATTAATATAAATTCATTATAAAGGATTTTGTTTGAGCATTATTGTGTGAATGATCATTTATTGCTGCATAATCATTGACTAATACTTATTTGTGGGTTTTTTAGCTAATGCAAAACATTTGAAGTTATTAAGCACAATAGGGGATTATATAAAAAAAATTTAAATCTATGATTTTGTACTAGTAACCACTTTAATCTTAATAGACTTGACAAAAAAGATTTTTTAATAAATATTAAATGACATTTCTTATTATTTTTACATACACATAATAAGACACCACCAAGATTTCTAACATCATATTAAAAATTATTCCAGAAACTACTGTACTAACACCAAATTATTATATTATGATTTTCTTCAAAATATATTAGTATTAACTCTTTAAAATATAGAAATAATATGACCCACATTATATTTTTCCTCTATGTTTAACTATTTAATAATGTAAAGAACACATTGCTAAAAAAACATCTAACTATAATATATATATATATATATATATATATATATATATAGATATGGAATAGTTCAAAAGAAATTTACTTCAGTGCTATCAATTAATTTAAGTTCTCCTGACCAAATATTCCAATTTAAATCTCATATTTGCAAATACAGCATCAACCACTACTGATACCAAAACTGTAGTTACATTTTTATTATTGTTACAAATTCTAAAATATTTAAAATCCTCAAAAACTTCTTACAAGTAAAATACAATAAAACTAAATCTTGCTAAATAGAAAATTCTGTAGGGCTATCGATATTGAAATTAACTTTCCTTTAATCAGCACAAAGTTTGTAGATTTAAAACCCCCTTAAATTCCAACAAAATCTTGATTTGTACAGACATGTTACCGTAACAAAATCAATTCAAACTATTGATGCTCAAAATACACTAATTGTGAAAGCAATAAACGGCAATAATTTCTCACGCATCGAAAGATATAATCTGCCATATCATGCATACTTCAAATGTGTTATTGAAAGCTAGCGAAAACAAACCTTTTTGTGCTTGCCGATTCATGCTATATGTCACATGTTTACGAGGGGAATAGTTATGACGAATACCCACTTCAAGAAAGATACAATTCAAAAATAAACGAAAGAAACAAAACAAAAGCTACTTTCAAAAGCCTGATAACATCCAAATTGCCTGACAACTACCAAATATTGAATATTCTTTCCAACTCAGAAAACTAAGCATCCACACAAGACCATTCAATGCCACATCACGAGGCGACACACTAACTCGGCAGTAAGACGACTTACGCAAAAGCTTACGATTGCATACATCTCCAAACATCTACTGCTTCCCCTATTCTACGTTATCTTCACAAAATAGTCAGATTTTACCGTAAAAAGTGGCGGTGATACTAAAAGATACTATAATAAATCCCCTCACGGCAGCAAAATTCAAACACCGTCAGCATGAGAATCAGGCGGAAGGACCACCTGTACCGACTCCTACGTTAGTTACATTCCAACGTCCAACCTTAAAATGATTGCTATTACATGCCCAAATTAAAATCTATTAATTAAAAATGAAATGAAGCATAATCTACCATACCTAAATTCTTCAATGTTAAACAGCATAAAAAATATACACCATTCAACAACTGCCCCTCAACATATCCAATACGGTAAAACATCACTCACCCAAAAAACATAACCATGAACAACCGAATAACGTAGATTAACGTAAGCATGCAAATTCGCACTCAAACAATGTTTAGAAATACAAACATCAATTATTAATTAATCAACTAATTATAAAATACTCAGTACCAACAAAACAATTTATACGGTATAACAATGACTATACCGAAATCCCGCTAGCAATCAACATGGAACCCTGCCATTGCGACCGAGTAGGGACCTAAAATCGATTTACACGCTCCACATGCCGCACATCAACCCACGCTCCTAGTTCCCGCGACTTCCACCAGCTTGCGCCATGTCCTCAGTCACGAGGCTCACCAAGTTCTAGACGTTCTATCCATCTATCCGATGCTTCACATATATCTGGAGCTGCAACTCGACTAGTTTGCGGAAATCGCAACCATCGGGCGTCTCCCAACCACTGGCTAACCTTCGCTTGCAGGCCTCCTTTCGTCCCCCTCGTCTCTACAACTTCGACTTGGCGTACACCTCCCCACTGTGGTAGCTGTCGTCCTTGAACTGTGTCTCCGTCACACCTGCATCAACAACATCGTCCCACCCATAATCCGTCAGCGCAGGCTCTCCGTCACCAGCTGAGACTCGGTTCAAACTACGCCACACTAATGACAACGAACCCAACATGCAGCGATTCCACAACAAAACCTCTCCCATCATCCCCCCCCCCTCCCCAGTCAATCGCCGTGCAGCGCCGCGCCGCCCCGCGCACATCCACCGATCCCATCGCCACGTACCGTGACCCATGGCTGCGGTGGACGACACTCCTCCCGTCACCGTCTTCAGCAGCTGGTCGTAGTAATTGGCCCCGCTCCACGTCTGGTGAGCCAGCGTCTCCACGCCGTGCGTCCTCTCCTGGCGCTGGATGTCCTGCACGTACGCCAGCATCCCTCGCTGCGCGTAGTCCCGCGCGAACGTGTCCACCACCAGCGCGTTCGAGTGGAATCCCGCTAGCGTGATGAACTGCCAAACGAACCCGAGCCGCGCCAAATCCGGAATGTAGCTCTGCATCTGCTCGTCCGTCATGCCGGCCGCGTCCCAGTTGAACGACGGCGACAGGTTGTACGCCAGCATCAGCTCCGGGCACTTGGCTTTCACGCACGTCGCGAACTCCCGCGCCTCGTTCAGGTCCGGCTTCGCCGTCTCCATCCACAGCAGGTCGCAGTACGGCGCGAACGCGATCCCCCTGGCAATGCAGGCCTTGATGCCGCCGTCGAACCTGTAGTACCCCTCCCTCGTCCTGGGCAGGTCCCAGTCGAAGAACACGCCCTCCGCCACGCCCATCTTGGCCGCCAGCCTCCTGGCGTTCACAATCGACAGCCCTCCCACCTGCGACAAAAACTCCCGCACGCGCTTCGACTTCTCCCCCTCCGACAAGTTCAGCGCCCTGATGTGGTCGGCCACCACGTCCTGGAACAGCCGGATGTTGGCCTCCGCCAGCCACTTGTCCTCCACGGCCTGCAGCGCAGCGCCCGACAGTCCCGCCTCCGTGGCGTCGAGCATGGCCTGCACCAGCGGGAAGTCCTTCACGGCCGGGTTGGTGGCGCCCAAAATGAAGCAGTGGTCGCGCGGGTCAATGTTGGACTGGATCAGCGTCGCCGCGCCGGAGTCCGTCCGGGCCACCAGAATCTGCTCCACGCCCATGATGTCGAACTGCAGCCTCGCCGCCACCAGGCGGTTGATGTGCTCGGAGGTGGCCACCAGCACCTTGCCTCCCATGTGGCCGCACTTCTTCGTCACGGACGCCTGGTCCTCCATGTGAATTCCGGCCGCGCCCCTCTCCACGAACATCTTGGCCAGCTTCACGGTGGCCGTGGTGCCACCGAATCCCGTGTCGGCGTCGGCGATGATGGGCGGGAGCATGTCCACGTACGGGGTGCGCAGCCTCTGCTCCTTGGTCATGCCCAGGCGCGCCTCGCGTTGCTTGCGGTCGTGGAACTGCTGCGCCATGAACAGGTGCTCCACCTTGTTGGGCACCGTCTCCATGGGGTAGTCGGCCAGGTCAGGGCCCGGCTCGTTCGAGGTGGCCGCGGTGGAGGCGCACTGCCATCCGGAGACGTAGATGGTGTCCAGGTACTTTGCCATCTGCACGACCTGGACGGGGTCCAAGGCGCCGAAGGTGCGGGAGCAGGTGCCGTTGGCCTGGTGGGTCTTGAGGAGGCGCCACAGCTTCTTGGCCTGCTCGCTGGAGGCGTATTGCTGTGGGAGGGTGCCCCTCAGCTTGCACACCTCACGGGCGGAGTAAGGGCGCTTGGTGAGGCGCCATCTCTCGGACTGCCACCATCTCTCCACCTCGCCCACCTGAGCCTCGAACAGAGCCTCCTCGTGGTTCACAAACTGTATGATCGACGACACTCAAGCATAAAGTTATTAGATAGTGTTATAAATAAGCCGCGCATATCTAAAGATAGCGTGCGTTTTGATTTTTGTGAGTTACAAGTCTATCACAACATTCTCGAACACCTAGATCACTATTTCTAATACAGTCAGTTCCCTCAAAAATTTCAAGAAATACAAAAGTTACCTGAGCTGCTGCATTCTGATCGTAAAGAGCCATGGTTCCTCCTGCACACAAATCATGTACCACCTTAAGGACCACAAAAAAGTTCTCAGATTTTTAGGTGCTGCGACGTCAAATTGTAGCGAGTTTAACGACTAAAGTCTACTGTCATCGCAGTTGTACTTTGGTATCAAAAGTGTTGTCAAGGTCCCAACATGTGGAAGCGTGACCGCTGTGATATCATTCCTCAGTCTAACAAGTAGTCTGCAATTGAAGGTTTGGAAAAATTTCCCACACAAGACATCTTCAACGCCATCGACACGAAAAGATCTATGTCTAGCTCATTATCACTGCCTTTGAACAAACGACAGAACAAGAAAAAATACCTTAGACACGCCTGTGAAACTCACAACCTCAAAACCCCGAAAGCAGAAACCACACTCGGCTTCGTAAACCAAGTCACGAACTCGATTATGAAAAAATGATGATTCAAGCTTGGCAGAGGTCGGGTTTAATAATCTCTCCCAAGAGGACACCGCCGCCGCTTGGCCTTATCCAAGTGTCAAAGTTGATTGTAACCTCGTCACCCAAGTCGATTCCCACGGTGACAATCCCCGGACGGTTCAGGCTATTCCAGTCGTGAGAGTGAATACTCACAAATTGTCCCTACAAGGCCAACCTGTGAAGTCATTTGCCGCCGAATCCGTCGGCTGCACCACCAGTTGGGGTCATGCTTCTACGGAAACTGCTGGCACTATTTCCGCCCTTAAGGAAAACACCCTTGGTACATGCCTTTCAATTTTGCCCTTTCACAAAGTTTGCGCAATAATTTCATATGGACCCAAATTTCCAGCTCCGAGCAACGAGTGTCGATTGTTCATGACGTGCACTTTGATTGTCTGATTCAGTTTAATTAATACTCGAGCTTCTAGTGTGGGCCTGACTTACATGAGCTTCAGTTTGAGTGCCGGTGTCGCACGTCCGTGTCCGGCACAAAATAAATTTCGAATTTCGAAATTCGGTGCATGCTCTGAACTTGTTCAAAGTTTGCCGTGTTGCCACAATTTACGCCTCCGCGGGTAGCTAAAACGGTGGATGCATGCGGCGCCCCTTCATTGGTTGGTACAGAAGATCGTGAAACTTGTTGATAGGCCGGACTTCAGATGTATTGTTCTTATCTACAGGGTAAATTACTTTGTCCTCTTTTATTCAATTTTACGGTATGTATTTGTTGTCAATAGTGGTTTTTATTATTTAATTATTATTGTTATTATTTAATTTCCTATGCCGTGCATTATTTATCTGGGAATCTTGAGTTTTTTCGGGACCACACCCGTTTGTAAAAATAATCAATTTGTTGTGATAAAATGTGACCTA
This sequence comes from Physcomitrium patens, assembly GCF_059467195.1. Classification (NCBI taxonomy): domain Eukaryota; kingdom Viridiplantae; phylum Streptophyta; class Bryopsida; order Funariales; family Funariaceae; genus Physcomitrium; species Physcomitrium patens. The sequence continues at coordinate 1,578,072 of NC_143416.1, read as the reverse complement.
CTTCGATGTGTTTCAATCATGTACATCGCAAATGGATATGTTTTCTTTACTTTCTTCAACATGGTTATAAAATACTTCTGTTGAATTGTGAACCAGACAACATCGGGAATGGAAAATGGAAGGCATACCATCTTCAGAAGAGTGTGTGAACATATACTACAAGAGGTGTACAATTTTTAATAAAAATATGAATTGAAAGTATGATTAACCCGGAATTGGAGCCAACTTACCAGAGGTAAGAATCCTTTGCAGTATGGATCTTGACTATCTATTCCATCCCCAAAGACCTGAAAATGCATAATACACATTCGTGTTAACAAACTGAAAAAGTCTTAAAGCAACAAACAAAAGTTTTTTGGATGGTAAATTTTGTTTGCTTGTGTGCTAATAAAAGAAACCCAATTCACATAAAATCCTAAAGTTTCATGCCAGGTATAAGATTTTGATTAGGACTTGTAGATTAAGTTTTTTAAGGTTTTGATAGAGGTGCAAACACTGAAGTGCATTTGGGCCAAAGTTTTCCTTCAAAATTTCACAAGCTTAGAGTCTTGTTTATGTTGTCTGAAGTTAAACTATAAGTGCTAAGTATTATATTTCAAAACTAATTTGCTTAACTTTGTCAACATTTACCTCCTATTACATCTTTTAACTTCAGACTCTCTTCATAAGTTAATTTTAACTTCAGAAATATCAGCAACAATCTTAAAGCAGATTTACATATTAATATTAATATTTTTATTATTATCATAGTATATAGTTTGTAGTCTTTATATCACGAAGCCCAGTACCAACACAGTGAAGCATCAAGCTAATCTGGTTCAATGCAAATCTAATCCCCTAGGCAAAGTAGGGCTCAGACAACTCTTTGCTGGTTGAGTGCACAGCATGGATTGCTGATGTTGTGAGTCATGGTGGGCCAAATTTCTCATCATTTTTTCCTTACACACACAACCTGAGTTGGAAGCCACAATGTACCAATGAATTTTGCCTCAGGGATGAGGATTCCTACATGGCGCCAATGTGGCAAAGGCAACTAATGTACTGGTGCACTCAACCTGCCACCCACACTTCATAATTTCATTGCCCATAAATGTTAACCAACCAATCATCTTAAACGATATGATTGGTCAGGAATGGAACTAAATAAAAGTGAAAAAATAATCTCATGAATTCACTTCACCAATTTCCATCTTACAAGGGTTTTCCCATGATAATTTGTCATGGGTTACTAGATCCAGGTCAACAAGCTGTCTGTTGTGAAATTTCTCTCTTCTATGTGGTAAAATACTTTGCTATAGGGGTGGTGCAGTGAAGCCAAAAAGTGTGGTAAGTATGTGGTAAATTCTGAGCACATATTTTATGTTCGACTTTTTTTGAAAAATGAAATTCTTCCATGAATTTTTGTGGTCAGCTCTGAAAGTTAGCATACACAGATTAGGAATTTTTGCAAGCACTATCTTTCAACCAAAGCATCCACTGGTCTCTGTCAAAACTACTGGGGTTCACTCAGCTTGCTTGCTTGTTTGTTTATATACGTCTCATCCCTATATATACGTACGTTTTACATATATTTGTATACACTCTACCTGTGTATGCTGTTATTGATACTATCTTTGAGAATTCACATATGATGAAACAACATTACCACTTTAACACACAAAATAAACGCAGGACTTATTTATTATTGAAGTACTAAATATGAAGTGCTATTCTTATTTATATTTTTTGAAAATTAGTACTAAGAGGAGTGGAAATTCTTATTCGACCGCACACGGTGGGTGCATGATGAAGCGTGCAGTATGTTCATCCTTGTTCCCATTCTACCCATGCACACCAAGTTCTTGTGTGTACATAACTTTGCTCTAGCTACCTTGTACAGATTGTATGGGTTCATAGACACTTGTCATTCCTAATTTGAGATGAAGTATTGCTTGTGTCAAAATAGCCTATTTTAGTTTTGAAGGAGTCTACTTCCTGTTACTTCCCAATCTCACACTCAACCAGAAGTACTATTCACCGAATCTCACACATTATTCTAGCCAAATTTATTCTTTTCAAACGAAAGAGAAAAAAACTATTCACCTTCACCGGTGGCTAACATTACCTCGTGAGGTAATAAACTCATGATTTCTCAGCCACCGAATTGCTTCGGAAATTTCTCAAACCCAGTCAGATCAGCCGCAGTCCTTGATCCACCTGTTAAGTTGTTGACGGATGAGCGAAACACAGTAGCGATGACAAATCAATTATCAGCTAAAAATAAATGAAGAAATTCATACGTGGATAATCAAAAATAGCATGTTACTTCCCATATAAAAGGAGCTCGTCCTCCCAAATGCTCTCAGATTGTGATTGACACCAGATCTAGGTCACAAGGTCTCACTGCACTTTGCGTACCCTTGCTCACGGAGTAGTAAGATCGAAAGTCATAGTCTTTAGTTGCCTGTACAAAGTGCTCCAATTTTAGCGTACTACTCCGATCCAAGGTAGTGAATTCACTAACCTTTCTCAACTACATTTTCATGACTTCATATATGAATGCTCTTTCACACTGCAGTTTTGTTTCTTAGAGAACTCGAGCTATTGAGATATTCTACACAGCAATAACAGGGACATCTGTGTGGGTGATTCGTACAGCAAGAAGTCCTGATGGCTCTATACAACCAAAATGCCGCTGTCGAGGTAACTACTTCATGACATTCTGCATAACTAGACCAACATTAGCAACAGAATTCGAAGCATTAAATAACCGGTTACATAGCATTACCCTCAATTCCTGCAATTGACACGATTATATTTCCACACTTCCTTTCAAAATCACATATAGTAATTCAAACTCCATCTCCAACTAACATCCGTGTGACACCGCACAGTTCGTGAACCACGAGGAGGCTCTGTTCGAGGCTCAGGTGGGCGAGGTGGAGAGATGGTGGCAGTCCGAGAGATGGCGCCTCACCAAGCGCCCTTACTCCGCCCGTGAGGTGTGCAAGCTGAGGGGCACCCTCCCACAGCAATACGCCTCCAGCGAGCAGGCCAAGAAGCTGTGGCGCCTCCTCAAGACCCACCAGGCCAACGGCACCTGCTCCCGCACCTTCGGCGCCTTGGACCCCGTCCAGGTCGTGCAGATGGCAAAGTACCTGGACACCATCTACGTCTCCGGATGGCAGTGCGCCTCCACCGCGGCCACCTCGAACGAGCCGGGCCCTGACCTGGCCGACTACCCCATGGAGACGGTGCCCAACAAGGTGGAGCACCTGTTCATGGCGCAGCAGTTCCACGACCGCAAGCAACGCGAGGCGCGCCTGGGCATGACCAAGGAGCAGAGGCTGCGCACCCCGTACGTGGACATGCTCCCGCCCATCATCGCCGACGCCGACACGGGATTCGGTGGCACCACGGCCACCGTGAAGCTGGCCAAGATGTTCGTGGAGAGGGGCGCGGCCGGAATTCACATGGAGGACCAGGCGTCCGTGACGAAGAAGTGCGGCCACATGGGAGGCAAGGTGCTGGTGGCCACCTCCGAGCACATCAACCGCCTGGTGGCGGCGAGGCTGCAGTTCGACATCATGGGCGTGGAGCAGATTCTGGTGGCCCGGACGGACTCCGGCGCGGCGACGCTGATCCAGTCCAACATTGACCCGCGCGACCACTGCTTCATTTTGGGCGCCACCAACCCGGCCGTGAAGGACTTCCCGCTGGTGCAGGCCATGCTCGACGCCACGGAGGCGGGACTGTCGGGCGCTGCGCTGCAGGCCGTGGAGGACAAGTGGCTGGCGGAGGCCAACATCCGGCTGTTCCAGGACGTGGTGGCCGACCACATCAGGGCGCTGAACTTGTCGGAGGGGGAGAAGTCGAAGCGCGTGCGGGAGTTTTTGTCGCAGGTGGGAGGGCTGTCGATTGTGAACGCCAGGAGGCTGGCGGCCAAGATGGGCGTGGCGGAGGGCGTGTTCTTCGACTGGGACCTGCCCAGGACGAGGGAGGGGTACTACAGGTTCGACGGCGGCATCAAGGCCTGCATTGCCAGGGGGATCGCGTTCGCGCCGTACTGCGACCTGCTGTGGATGGAGACGGCGAAGCCGGACCTGAACGAGGCGCGGGAGTTCGCGACGTGCGTGAAAGCCAAGTGCCCGGAGCTGATGCTGGCGTACAACCTGTCGCCGTCGTTCAACTGGGACGCGGCCGGCATGACGGACGAGCAGATGCAGAGCTACATTCCGGATTTGGCGCGGCTCGGGTTCGTTTGGCAGTTCATCACGCTAGCGGGATTCCACTCGAACGCGCTGGTGGTGGACACGTTCGCGCGGGACTACGCGCAGCGAGGGATGCTGGCGTACGTGCAGGACATCCAGCGCCAGGAGAGGACGCACGGCGTGGAGACGCTGGCTCACCAGACGTGGAGCGGGGCCAATTACTACGACCAGCTGCTGAAGACGGTGACGGGAGGAGTGTCGTCCACCGCAGCCATGGGTCACGGTACGTGGCGATGGGATCGGTGGATGTGCGCGGGGCGGCGCGGCGCTGCACGGCGATTGACTGGGGAGGGGGGGGGGGATGATGGGAGAGGTTTTGTTGTGGAATCGCTGCATGTTGGGTTCGTTGTCATTAGTGTGGCGTAGTTTGAACCGAGTCTCAGCTGGTGACGGAGAGCCTGCGCTGACGGATTATGGGTGGGACGATGTTGTTGATGCAGGTGTGACGGAGACACAGTTCAAGGACGACAGCTACCACAGTGGGGAGGTGTACGCCAAGTCGAAGTTGTAGAGACGAGGGGGACGAAAGGAGGCCTGCAAGCGAAGGTTAGCCAGTGGTTGGGAGACGCCCGATGGTTGCGATTTCCGCAAACTAGTCGAGTTGCAGCTCCAGATATATGTGAAGCATCGGATAGATGGATAGAACGTCTAGAACTTGGTGAGCCTCGTGACTGAGGACATGGCGCAAGCTGGTGGAAGTCGCGGGAACTAGGAGCGTGGGTTGATGTGCGGCATGTGGAGCGTGTAAATCGATTTTAGGTCCCTACTCGGTCGCAATGGCAGGGTTCCATGTTGATTGCTAGCGGGATTTTGGTAGAATTGAAAGAAGAAAACCTTACAAAAGGTCTCTCAAGATTTTGATATTTGGAGAAAGTGATTATCTAGCATTTTGTTGCAGGTGGTATTCTTATGGGTATTGTTTTTTGGAACTTAGTTAAAGAATATAATGTGACATCATTTTTCACTTCGGGCTTGGTTTTCTTTCTGGTTTTTTTGCTTTTCGTGAAGTTTAATCCGCATTTGGCGTTTTAATTTATATTTTAGTGTTTCTCATTAAGATATTCTACAATGAACATTTTTTTCTCTAGGCTATTACGTGTGATGGGACTTATGAGACCACATTTTTATTCATGGAGAAAGTTAATGACCTGGGTAAAAGGTCGGTGAGAACGGTGGAAGTGGTCCCTGCCTCACGTGCTGTCGTTGCGTGAGACTGTTTGACTGAATCGTACTTCGGGGCTTTTACGGTTTTTGATATTCGTGGCGCCGCCACTGTTTGTGGAGCTTTAAGGCGTAGGTTATCTGATAGAACTTTTGTGCTACTTACAATATTGAGATGTGAACCGTTGAGAGAGACCTCCTTCTGAGTTCCTTGAATTGTTTACTGATTCGTGTGCAATGCGCACTTTCAGTAAGTTCTACTTTCAGATGTTCTGATGAAATGGATAGGAAGAGCTTGGAGGATATGGAGTTTTACCAGTAGCATAGACGTTCTGAGTAAGAGTTTTACGAGGAGTTTTATAATATAGGGTTCAAGTTTCCGCAAAAACCGCCTTTGGACTGTTTCAGATATTTCGTGCATGGCAGCAGGGTATTCAACTGGAAGGAATTTTCACAGGCAAAAGGACTAGTTTTTGTTGCTTCTAGGCATGACTGATTTGAATGTCCTAACTCAACTGTGAACTGCGAATGTAGTTGTGATGCGTTTTCCAGATGCAGGCAAGAAATCTTACAAGTACGCAGCCACAGATGATATAGTTAGCTAATAATTGAGCAATGATTGAAACCTATTTTTTTATGCTCTCCCGAAATTAATACTCTTCAATATCTTACGAGATTACACAAAAGCACTAACTCTGCCAAGTAGAACGAGAACCACTGTCAATTAGTTTGTTAGAAATGTGGACTGAGTTGTGTCTTCGTAGGCACTTATCAAACTTCGATTAAAGAAATAATCTGACTACATGAACAACGTGAAGTGATTACTTGTACGAAACATGCAGTCCAGTTGATATATTACATTGAGATACAACGTGAAATACAGCACCGACTTGATATGGAGACATTTCTGCTTAAAAGTTAAATTGTACAACGATAGACTGCAGTGGTTGCGATTGTAATAAATTCCCTCCCAGAGTCGTCTTCAAAAAGCCAAATCGAAAAAAAAAATTACAAGATTGGAAACAGCTTACAATAATACTCAGCTTGCACGAATGAAGGATGATTAAGTTGCAGATATAACTCATAACTAAATGGTGAATGTCTGCAAAATGTGAATGAGTAATAAGTTACGGATGAGAGGTTTAAGTTCCCAATTAGCATTTGCGAGGCCCTTCTATTTGCCAATTGAGGCAGCTACCACAGCACAACATGCATCAGATATCAAAGTAGTTATTGTGCGTCAGTTTTCACAAGCGCTGGCGGTTTGAGCACCAGGTGGATGGATGGTGATAAGAACGAATGTCCTTTTCATCTGCCATTCACTAACTTGCCTTCCCTTGCAAATTGATCGCGCTCGATGTTCTACACCCTAAAATCACCTGCATTTTACTAAATGTAGCTTAGAAATCAAAAATTATTACACATTTAACGCGAAGGATATATGATATTGTACGTCACAGAATTCATCAAATAGGTTGAGAATACAATCATTTGCGCCACTACTTGCATCTCCAGAGCGATTCCCAAGCATTACAGAGAAAAATCTGCTTGAACATACAATAATCAGTCATACCCTCATTTTTTCAATTCACACACACAACATACCAGTGAGAAATTCCGAATTACGAGAAAATTTACTCTAAATCCATCGGCATATAAGCACACTGTCGAAGCTATTTAAATTTACCTCATTCAGAAAGGCTTGAGTACGTGATCTCCCTTGCTATCAATGGAGTCTAGTGTAGTCGATTAGGTCTACAGATGCATGTGCACAAACTGAACAGATTCTGAACCCTAACCTACAAACCCAAGGTGTAGTTACGAATATCTCAGCAAATCCCAACAAAACTGATAACGAAAGGGTACCGAAATTTGCAGCGACTTGTGCAGTTCAACTCACCTCACTGAACGAGCACAAATCGCCAATCTTGCCACCCACTACGAACCATCTTACACATCACTCCGGAAGCTGTCAATCTCTGTTCTTACAAAACCCTTAAATGGCAATAGTGTGAATGAGGCCGACAGTCTTGCAGTTAAAAGAAACTGCCTCGGTTGCGAGAGCAGGAGGGGTAAAAGGTGTACAGTTAGCAAGCACGGTTGCAACCGTAGGAATGGTGAAGACCGCACTATAACTGTCCCGGAATCACTTTCTTGCAACCTAACTGGTCGCACCACCACTACGGCTTAGCGGTTAGTAAAGAGTTTTTTCGTCATGGCCACTGCACTCTACACGCAGATTCACCGAGATCGCCAAGTTAGCAACTTAGTAAGAAAGCGATGCTGTATCAATTTGATACGCTTTTCGCCACGTGACGTAATACCACCTTACTGTATCGATTATGATCAAATGCTACTCCATCCATCCATACTGCTGAAGGGCAATGCATTACATCTGAATGCTCCAAGTTGGGAATTCATATTGCTCTCAAGAGTTTTAAAGTTCTTCTCTCATTTCAAAAACGCCCTCCAACGCTGCACTTCATGCATTCTTCAGAAAAGACCGTGACATGAAGAATCCACACCTGAGAAAACGCTTCATCAAGAGCAGCTTAAAACCATACAAATAAATAATCTCTCCCCACTTAGTATGCTCCGAAGAGTTTCTCATGAAGCCACAAAACCCATTGACGAAGGCGTACTATTTAGGCCGAGTATGACCAACAATTTGGGTTCGAGTCAAGAACATTTTCCTGGCGTCCACTCTGTCGCTCAAGCCACACTGTTGGACTTGACGAGAACTGAACATTAAAGTTTCAGCATTTAGGGCCCCGTTTAGCGCAAATGTGTCCCACCAGACAAGCCTGAAGATTGCAGCGACCAATGAAGGACTTCCACTTCAGCTGGATCACCACGCGTGGAGGGGCAGGCAGTCCGACTAAGAGGCCAATCGAATAAACCATCACAGAGTCCGATGGCAACCGTCGCTGTGGAGTGACAAGCTGATGGATATGAATCTAGCCCAGAGGAATTCGGGGTTGCATGTGGGAATCCTTGCGGTTGCAAATTTGCAATTCCTTTAATTTTGGAGTTTGTCTGCTCAAAAGGGCAAGGGAAACAAGTTCCGCACCTGTGCACCCCGACAACTGCGAGACCACATCCAGGTCCGCAGCTCTGCCCTTGATCTCCTCTGCAGCAGTCGCGTGAGAGCTATTGATTATTTCCCTTGGTGGTCTATGTGCATCAGCGAGGTCTAATCATGTTTCGCTTAATCGCAATTTCCACCGATAGCACCGGCTGCGAGTTAATCAGGCAATCTCATTCATCAATCCTCAAAAGGTTCTTGGTGCACTACAGCAGGTGGAGAAATGGACAGTCAATGTCAAAAAAACTCAAATTTCAGAACACATTGCCTTAAAAAGAGCTTCACAACTCAATAGCCGTAAGTACGGTATGTGGAAGTGCAGCCTCGAACATTGCCAGCTAAGTTTATAGAAGCAATGCCACCAGTTTCTCAGTCGTCTCCGTTTTCGTTTCACATTCAAGGGTTTGTCTACATTCTCGATCGAGAACGGACTGGAAATAAGGTCGATTGTTGTTTACTTTCTAAAACATCATGAAACATGGGTGTAGTTATTTCTATCCCTTCCTCCACGGGTGCTGCTTGTAAATCGCAGATGAGTGCGTAAGATTGAACTGTCTTGTTTCAAATAGAACTCAGGAGTAGGTAGAAATGATAAACCCGCAGCTGGAAAAACTTGGCAAGCTCAGTATTTCATGAACAAGATCTCATTCCACTTGGTCTGAATCACTGCCGTAGTTTGGAACTTCCTCATGTTCGTTGTAAACGAAGTCAACTAAACATTTCATAGGATAAAAAGGTTTCTTTTAAATAGACACAAACACATGCACACACAAAACAAACGAACAAACGAACGAACTAATAAAAAATGTAATTGACATGAAAACATAATTGTTGATACAATTGCGGTTTCCTAACGCGAATGATTTTTGTCTAACAGATGCACAGCCCAGCTCGGATCAACACTTATCGCCAGTCAGATTTTTACAACACAGAAGTCCTGCGTAGTCGCAAAACGTAAAAATTGCAAAAAGCTGCAGAAGTAAAAACGTGAGGTACAAGGAGCCAACCGGAGCCCTTGCTCACTAGCAATGAGGCTCTTTGCATGCAGCGATCTCACATTAAAAACCAAGTGACGATACTGGAACGCAAAACGGCAAAAAGAACATGTTTTGAAGAAAAAGTAGAGAAAACTACTTTACATAAAGCAAGTGATGTACCTTACCAGGCAAAGAACACTCGAACGAAGCCTGTTGACCAGCAGGTAATATGAAACAACACTCCAGAGGAGCTGCTGATTTATGAGCTTTCAGCTCAACAAGTTCAGAGGATCAAGGAGTTACTTCTGGAGTCGAAAGAAGGAGAAAATCGTCATATGGCTTATTGCGTGTTCGGAGACGGTTGACAACAGATTTCCACAACTACGTGGGTATGGTTGTAGTCTGCAGTTCAGACAACGGCAGTACCAAAGGCGCGAGACTACCCACCGAGATGTATAAGCTTGTATCATCGATAGCTTCTGAGGCAATGGGTATAGGGAAGAGCTCTGAAGTTCTGACCGTACTAGGAGGAAAGGCATCCTGCAGGAGGAAGTTCGTACTGAGTGTTCACCTTTTGGATGAGCAAGGAAGCTTGGTATCTCGCGACATGGCCATCGTGGCTTCGGTGGCCTACGCCCATGACCACAGCCCTGTGGTTCGAGATGAAAAGCCATTTCTAGCTGAGCCACCATTATTCACAACATTCAATGGGGTGGAGTTTCCGGCTCAGGATAGGCCAACTCGCATGGCATCAGGACGTGCTTCCTTCAAGCTGGCTATCTCTCTCCTATCCTCAAAATGTGACAACCGGTTGTTTTGCATTTGCTTCACCCCACAACTACCTCCGGATGCCAGCCCACTCTGTCAACCTTGCTATTCTAAGCCTATTCGAAGCATCTCACGGAAGCGGACCCAGGTGACATCAATATCAATGGGTCCTTCACTACATGGCAACAGTGAAGGAACTTCTACTGTTGTTTCACCACCGTTCATGCCTCGAGGCACTGGGAACCGAGATCACACTCCACCAAAATCAACCTCCCCAGCATCAAGTAGTGACAATGAGGCAGCCACCACACCAGGAAGAATCCAACAAGTCCAGAACTCGTCCCGATCAAGTTCTGTCACAAGTATGCACTACATGTCTCCCAAAGGCCAGAGACGGAACCAAGGAACTGAAGGGCAGGGACCTCCTGCCTTGGTTCTTTATGAGAACTCACCAGGTCAAAGCATTACCAGCAACCTAAGAAATCACATAACAACCTTGGATAGATTTGCAGGTGAGAATGATCACCACGACGGTAATGGCTTGGCATCGCTTTCCTGCACACAGCTGTGTTCTTTACAACACTCAAATATGTGCAAGATGCCCTTTGACAGAAGCACATTGTCATTGCGTCTTTCTCCCGAGTCTGGAAGCCCAACCTCTGGAGCTTTAACATCTGAAAGCTGTGTAGAGAACAAGGACCCTAGTTCAAGGACTCAGACTTCCTCTCTTGACGGGAGCAGGCCCATAAACAACATTCCTTCGCCACCAGTCAATAGGCCCTTCCGTCCGTATGCTGCTGTTGGAGCATGTAAACTTCCCATGACGGATTTTCAACTGGGGATGCCAGAAAGTCCTCCGCCATTCAAGAGACTTCTTCAACAAGCTGCGAGCACAAGTGAAGGACCTGCTTCCTCTCACACAGCTCTTCTGGAGCGACTTCAACAATTGAGGTCAGCATCACCAGCAGGAATTAAGCAAAAAGTGGAAGCGATGCTACAAGGGTACCCAATGGGAACCAGCAAAGAGATTGATCTAAAATTTAATGGTGGCTTCACTGAGATAACATTAGAGGAGGAAGAGAAATCTCTACAGTATATTGAGGTGAACTTGCAGGAAGTAAGCCGTGAAGTTCAGAGAAGGAAAGAGGAACTTCGAATGAAAAGGAGGAGGCTCATGGAAGATGAAGCTCGGATGCATAGCATTATCTTCCAATCTTCATCATGGATTGAGAGCCTTAGCAGAGGATTCAACCTCTGATATTTAACCTTCACCAGTTGAGAACAATGAATGCCAATGAGTTCAAAAAAGCAGGTCCGGCTGCTCGTCGATTGACCTAAGAGGATGTAAAGCACGAAGTGTTTAATAACAGGTATCTAATCCCGAAGCCTCAAATATTAACAGCAATCGGGTATCGACTAACAGCAACAGAACGATGGGTCTTTACAAAGGGCAACAATAGGTACAGACAAGCAACAAGCAGCAGGAACGTCAGTTGTATTGGACAACCGAGGCATGAAGCATGCCTACTGCGTGGGACAGCCACAGTAACCATCAGGAAAAGGAGAAATGGAGAGGATAACTGAAAATTCAATACCAGATGAAAAAAGCGCACTCCAGTATCACAATCATCTAGAATAATTTAGGAGAAACATGAATAAATAGACAAGTGGGAGACAAAAAAAAATTAAAAAATTAAAAAATAAATACACAAAAGAGAAAGAAAACAGTAAAAAAAACACAACAAGCCTCTGAGAGGTATGAGGCTTTCATCTTGAATGTAAAATGACACGGCTTTGCAACCTATGGTCATGTTGGGCTTAGAATCAGGAACACCTGTCAACTCCAAAACCCACAAAAGACGTCGACGGAATACTGCACCTCCAGTCTAGAGCAGTATCAAGTTCTGGTGGAATAGACCTTTGAGTAACCAGAAGAATAGTCCATCTGGTCCTTCGCGGTCGTTGGTAGGAATAGAGTATACATCAAACGGCAACTGCGTAAGCATTGAGTCGCATGCCTATAAATACTTGAACTTACAAAATGTAAAAGAACCTGATCATGATCTACGCTATGATTGATCAGCATTTCATTTAAGGTGACAATATTTACTAACGTCCGCACCTTCCTATAACTCTTCAACAGATTGGCAACCACACTTCCTAGTTACCCTTTGCAAACAGATCATGCATGTACTACACAGAGCACCGCACGAAATTTCTCCATTTCGAAATCAATAGCACATGGTTTGATCCAGCGAAAACTACTGTGCATGATATGACTGCATCTTAGAGCTTCAGTGAAGTGAAAAACCACTCCCTGGTCCACACCTAGCACATATCAATTTACTTTATAAAATAGCACACATTCCACTCCTCCAATTGGCATTGTCATGTAAATGCAAAAACAAGTAGTCTAGTGATCGATAATGCATTTCAGATAAAAGTCTGGCATCCACTCACATGGTGCAGAATATAGAATCAACCAATATAGTTTTAAAATGTCCCGAACTTGTTACGTAAAACCTATCTGGCAAAACGGGCTCCATATCTGAGATTCGGCAAAGGATATATCTCTTTCTGTTTGTACTGAATCTGCTTTTACGAACCTGGAAACTTCATTTCAATAGATCATATTTTCAGACGAATCAAACATATACTCCTGTCCATAGCAGCAAGAAGAGCGTCCCAAAGCCCTACAGCAGCATCGACATGAAGAATAAGTTGGCAACGAACGTGAACTTGGCTTACAGGAGCTGGAATAATAAAAGAACAACCCAATTCATCATTAGACTGTAATTCAGGTGCATTGTTAGCCAAGCCTAAGAATTGCTCGACGCGATGGTAGTGCACCGATGATGTGATGATTCTGAGACTATGTTGGATTATTGAGGTAGTGTACGATGTGCTCTCATGTCAACAGAATGCATGAGAGTATTAAACTGGAAACAGTGGAATACAAATCAAAATCAAATAGCACAATTTCGGCATAAGCTTAAGTACCAAGAAGACGGATGCTAATCCTCCTGTAGCGAACTCATAACCCAGGCTTCGACTGAACTTAGTAGAAGTTACCTCATAACTGCTCAGGAAAATCCACACCTTAGTATACAATTTACGTTGTTGCTTAATTGTATGAGCTCTGCCATGTGCTTGGTACTTGCCAGATACAAATATGAAGAGAAGTGCAGCAGTCATCGTACTGCTCAAAGATGATATCAAATAGGCATGGTCTGCAAGCAATCCACTGCACCATGCAAGATCCAGATGTAGCTCTAGCACAGCATCAGTGTGACTAAAAAAAAATAACAAAGCCAAAACTAAGAGTTTTTGATAAATAAATAAAAACAATAATAATATTTTTTTAAATCTTACATGAAAAAAGACGCCATCACCAAAAGCCCGATTGTTATCAGAAGCACAGCCAAAAGTGGGTGTAAAGGCTCCGAGACTGGGCTAAATAAGGGAACCCCAAACTCTCCCTGTATGTCAAGGCCAAAGGTTTAGAAAACCATTTAAGTCAACTACTGCAGTACAAAAAAATAACGATAGGCCCTGGTAAACCCCTGAAACAAAAATGTCTGATCTCTTGTACCCGGCATTGCGATGAAGCATTGCCACTACTTTACAATATGATAACTACTCATAGGGGGGTAATGTAGAGCTACCGTCTGAAAACATTCCAGAAATTTTATTGAATACTACAACTCCTCTGATAAATCCTGGAGAAAACCCCAACTCTCGATCATACAGATGAAACATACGCACCTTCACTTCCAAACCACCCTAATCCAAGATAATGCCAATACTAGAAAGTACCATCAACCCGATGACCCGAGGGGAAAATGCAGAAGTACAGAGCTAAAGTGATACAATACGAGAAACATCCTAATCCATTCCCGAAAACTAATTTCAAGCTATCGATTCTCATTGTAGTAATCTCTCATTTGCTGAAGACAAGCGGAAAATCCAAGATTACTCCCTGAAAACCGTTTCAATTTTTTGCGAATCGACACAAAGCACTCACAGGTCCAACCGCCATAGCTGCCAAGCGATCGAGCGAGTGGAGGAACAGTGAAGATGAGGGAGAATTGCGCGGCGTGTCCAGGCTCCGCAGCTTGTTTCACTTCGAGACTTTCGAAGCTCGCATGGTCAAGCTGCGTCCAGTTTCTCTCTAACACATGCCGCCTGCCCCGACAGGTTGTCTACCGGGTATTTTCGGCGGGTACGTAGTCCATCATGGGCGGGTATCGTTTGTGAACTTAAACTGGTTCACCGAAGGTTTTATAACAACGAACACTGTAAAGCACGTGAGCTTTTCGATTAACTCCATTCCCGTCTATAACTTCATAGTTAAATGAGATTTGGAATCATTGGAAATTTATTAAAAGACATTTCCCAAAAGTTAGAGAAGTCATTTCCCAAAAAAATTATTCATTTTAAAAATCCTATAAATCTTTTATAATAAATCTTTTTGTAAGGTTTATTATATTTAGTACAAAATATGTTCGAGTTATTGTAAAAAAAATCATTAAAAGGTTATTTTAAGGCAAGATTAAGTTCATTCTTAGTTCTTATCAGTTCTTACTTTATTTTTTAATATTTCTATGACAAAAGCATATAAAATGTTGTGATTTAATACAATGTTCCTTTAAAATAAAAAATACAAATCTTTTAAAATAATTGATAATTTATTGAATTAATAGAGCCTCTATAATTCGTTTATCAAATAAAATATTTGTAGAAAATATAGAAATTAGCAAATTATTTGAAATTATTGAGTGAAACCATTGTATATTAATCTCAATCAATAAATTTATATATATATATATATATATATATATATAGATATGAAAGATGTTATTTTGGAACACATCTAACTATTTCAATACATCCAGGTTTTGACATGCACAAATCAAAAAAACTTATAGAGAATGGTGATAGTTAGTTAAAAAAATAAATGTAAAGCATTCAAATTTCCTTATATATATATATATATATGTATATACACGTACATACATATACATACACACACAATATTATCTTTGTCAAGTTATAGGATTAGTTTGTCTTCCTTAGTATAACTTATAGGAGGTTAAAATTTACAAAGGCCATGACATCATCAATTTGCTTGAAACACATTTTGTACATAAACTTGTTGCTTGTCTAGTGCATTCTTTCTTGCACATCCAATACCTTATTATTCACAAAAAGTGCATCAACATGTACCTTTCATGTCTTAAAAAACTCATAAAGAAAGCATTCTAATTCATCTCCTTAAACCAAAACATTTGATTGGAGTACCATAATAATATTATGCTTCACCAATGCTCATCAACTACAAATCTGCAAACAAAAAGATGTGTAGCCTTTGATCTCACAAAAATCCCTTGTTGAGTAGGCCAACACTAAGTTTAACCTTGCAAAAGCACCCTCAAAAGTCAATATTAGCAAGGTCTTGAAGAAAACGTGACAAGTATGAAGCAATGGACAATGACCAACTTCAAGCAAAGCGTCCAAGGATAATTCACTTTTCTGAACTTGAAAAAGCACTTGTTCTATAGCTTCTCCAACAGCAAGCTCAAAATATATTATTGTCATTGAAGCTCATTAAAAAGCACTTTTGATACTTTATAAAGATGTTTGCAATCCTTAAAGGTATAATCAAGTTTTTGAATGGTTGGTTTGAGAAGTTCCTTGCTTGCTACAAGCTAAAGGTTATCAAAATACATAGAGAGGTAAGGCCAAGTGATCAAGCTAGTATCAATGCAGCAATGCTTATTCTACACACCCACATTGTAAGCTATAATTTGTGCATCATTTATAATATGGATGAAATATGATTCTTTTATAATATGGTGCCAGAGTGAACCATCACTCAACAACAAATTGTCAATTACAATATATATATATATATATATATATATATATAAAGAATACCATTGCATTCATAGCAAATGCCAATAGAATCTTTAAGTTGTTGCTTTTTTTCATTGGTCATGCCTACTAGCTTCATTGCTTCAACCACTACACATGCAAATAGTTGGGCTTTTATTATTATTTCAATAAGAAAATATGGATGATCAAGATTTTTTTTCAAGAATGGCTAAAAAAATTCAATAAAAAAATAGAGAAGGCATATTGGCAGATCCTTCTTCTAATAGACAACATATTGTTGCACATTACAAATGACTATGTGACTCCAAACATTGATATTTGTATGCTTCTCCTAAATTCTACATCAAAGATTTAGCTAATAGATGTTGGAATTATGGCAATACTTAAGTGATAGTATTGATGTTTCTATTTATAAAATATACTTGATCGAGACAAGCAATATAAGCTTAACATGTATAGGGTCGACCAATTGATGGCAATGCATTGGTCACTTACAACTTAAGTAGAATTACTTCCAAGCATAATAAAGAACTACTTCAAACATACTAGACTATTTGAGCAAACACTTGAAGTTGCAAATATTGATAATGGTAAAGAAATAGTCAAAGAAGAGCTAATGGGCATAATTTGGGATCTTCTATTACAAAATCTAATGTCAATCAAGAACCTACTCAAACTAGTCAAAGAGAATGGTGTGCATATTGAGCTAAATAATCAAGAAATTGTTGAGCTTATTTATCATCAACAAGCAAAGGAAAGACAAAGATGTTAATAATACCCTTGTCATTCACATTCATAAAAAAGCTACAGAGCCTTTTTATTATTATCTCCATGCTTAACGTTGAAATCTAAGTGAATATGCTATCTATAAGTTTCTTTGCAACATTTAGTGGAAGTTGCATATAGAAGGTCTCTACCAAAGCATGCTCGATTCTTGGCTAAGATGGTGGCCTATTTGCCTATTTGCACTCCCTTCCGCTTTTTCCATCTCTACTTTTGTTTCTTTCTACAAAGTTATATTTTTCTATCAAGGCCATAACTAAGAACTTAGGAGAGATATAACATAAATACTATAGAACCATGTCAATTCCTCCATTTTTTTTTTATATATTTTATTGGAATTAAAACTTAGTATGAGAAAATTTAGCAAAGGTAATATTGCATAAGAATATATATATATATATATATATATATTTCTGTCAAGTAATCACTCTACAATGATTTCTTAGAAAAAATAGAAGAAACATCATATGGCTCCCAAGCTTTTACAAAACAAAATGTCTCAATGGAGGGCTCAAAAAGAAGGTCTTAGGGCCGAATTTAAATATAAATAAATAAATAAAAATACATATATATATATATATATATATATGATTTTATGTCTAGGCCAAGCCCCAAATGCTAACTCCGCCCAATTTTCAAAAATTCATTGCACGTGGATGAAAACCACCCCGACCATCGGTCGCTCAATAAACCCTGCTGAACTCCGCGTCTGCACTACCGTCTGGTCTCCTCCCCCAATTCTCCACCCCTCGTCCCCCGGTCGCCCGCCTACTGGGGTTGCCAGTGGCTAGGTCTTTTGAAATTTTGGAGCAGGTCGCGAGCATGAAGCTGTGGCGGAGCTCGGAGAAAACATTGCGGGGCGCTAGATTTCGCTGAGTTGCCTGCGATGCAGGGCCCTGGATTGCTAGTCGCTGCACTGGAGCTCCCTCGCGGTATCATTTGAGCTTGCTCTTTGTCTTTTTGACCCCGCATTTGGTGTAGGAGGGGTAATTTGGCCAGGAATTGTCGTGTGAGTTTTGCGCGGATTGGTGGCGTTAGCTGTATGCGCATGACAGCTGCAGGAGGACATTTGTTTCGAGTTTTTCATAGTCGGATCAAGCGAGTTGGTGGTTGATCGAGTGTTTGTATTTCTTTTTGAGAGGGAGAGAGATTGACACACAGAGATTTCGGGTATGGTGGTTTAGAGTGATGAGTGATCGTTTGCTGTTTGTAGTTTAGGTGGCGCGCGATTGTATCCTGGTTCACACGTGATTTTCTGCTGAAAGAAAGAACCCGCAACTTGGTAGTGGCTTTCCATGGGATGGAGTTTACTGGCTTTTCCTGGCAGGTGCTCGACGTTTTGGACGTGGAACTATTGCGCGGGGCGACATTTGGCGAGCTTGGTGGCTTTAATTTGAGGTTTTAGTGGCTTCGGTGGAGGAATTTGGAGAGAAAGGGAACTT
Organism: Physcomitrium patens; assembly: GCF_059467195.1. Lineage (NCBI taxonomy): Eukaryota > Viridiplantae > Streptophyta > Bryopsida > Funariales > Funariaceae > Physcomitrium > Physcomitrium patens. The sequence goes on along the minus strand of NC_143416.1, from coordinate 1,559,711 downwards.
ACGAGGACACGGATGTGTTTCTGTTCCTGTTGGCTTCCTGCTTTCTCTTGGTACACTGAGGCTGGCCTTGTTAATCTCGGGTTGCCTTCGATGTAGTTTGGGCTACGTAACAGTTTGGAACGTGACTTTTTCACGAAATTTTCAATGATCTCCCTCCAGGCTTCTCGTCTTCCAGGACGAAGGGTAGATTGTAAGGGATTGTAGATTGTAAGTGTCTCCCTTGATTATTCTGTAATCTGTGTTGACTTGTCGCTTCACGTGCCAAGACAACGAATGCAGTATTAACCATTGTGAAAACTTTAAGCTCACTTTCGAATGGTACTTGATGCTGTGATGTAAATTATCCGTAGCGGTTCTCTCTGCCAAATTGTTAGGAAGCAATGAAATCATTAATTTCATGTCTTGGCTGGTCTTTATGGATGCATCGAAGCCTACTGGTTTTGTCGACTGCTTCCACACTCGGGATTCTTTTCCTTTTTGTATCTGCTGAAGCTCATGTTGCTCTTTTTTGGAGCAGCTTATCTTCTTTAAGAATTTTCCGCACCACCTTACTTTTCAGTTGTGGACTATGCATTTGTTCCGTCTTTTCCTTTAATCTTCCTCCCCTTCTCATTATGAGGTTGTGATTTACTATCTTTTGATTGTACATCCTTTTCTCTGGTAGACTGTAGGTTGTTTTGTTTGCTGAGAGGAAGAATGATGGCACTCCCTGGCAAACACGTTTTCCGAGGGCAGTTCGAGTCTAAGTACGTGACCACTAGACTATCGCTTCGCATTATCTGATGGACTTCTAGAGATATTGTTTAGGGACACTATGAGGTGATTGTGAAGTTCTTTACCGATTAACTTGTGATTAGTCTAATTTGTGAATGGCATTCTCTCTGGCCAGCTTAACTACCGTCAGAGGGTGTTCGTTATACTATTTGCTTGTTCGCGTGAGACAATGTGATTTTGCCAACGCCTATCGTTTTTGTATCTAGCAAATGTGCGAATTTTAGGGTGAGTGTACTGGATTATTTGCAGTTTTATGGGTGTTTATCACATTTTGTACGCTACAGTATTGAAAGGTAGCATGACTGGGATTACTTCGCTGAGATTAGCCAGCTTAATACGCGGAGAAACATATTTTTTGACGAATCATCGAGTGCTGTAGATTAATGATGAGCATCCCCAATATTGAGTTCACGCTGAGTACTCCTCAATTAATTGCACCTAAAGAAGTGGTTTTCCTAGTTGCGAGATGATCTTTGTGGGTGCAATTGGGGGCAACTTGATTTTTCAGAGACTCCATCGAAGACCTCTACGCCGCCATCTTTAATTATTGTGGGGGTCATGTGCGTTTACTGTTTGTAAACTGGGAGTTCGAGGAGATTAGGAGCCACCAACATGGCATCGGCTAGACGGCCAAGAACGTCCTCAAAACCTGTGGCAAAGATTGCAGGTGGTGTAGATAGGAACGAAGATGGAACGGAAAAGAGTAAATCCAGGGTAAGGAAACCGAGCTTCCACATTCAGCTGCAGATATGGAAGATGTGAAGGATGCTTTTCGTCAATTACGGTTAACGTCATTTGAATGTTTGCCATAGCGTTATAATGCTTGTGTGGGATCACCTTCGCGGCGGGTTTCTGGTTGTTAAAAAAATTTGACCCTGCTGAGTGTTGTATGTTGTTCTATTCCTTCAGATCTTTGTTTAGCAAGTCTTGATTTTGTGAGCCCCGAGAACCATAGGTCAAAGAAGTAACGTGTGTTGTGGCTAGGGGTGCAGAAGCGAAAGCTGACAGATATGCTTGGATCTCCTTGGAGTAAAGAAGATCTTGAGATGTTTTACCAAGCCTTTCGCAAATATGGCAAGGACTGGAAGAAGGTACTGATCTGTTCTGCATGTTGCTTAATGCCTACACAACGGGGCACGACAGAGCCTGGACAGATTAGATTGAAGTTCCATTGTTTGTCATGCATTTTTGTGCATTTTAATGGAACCTGGTGTTATTCAAAGATTGGTTGATTAACTGGTTCTTAACTGGGTTTTACAAGTCGAATGCATTCTCAGGTCCTTTTTAGCTGCTTGCTTGCGATTTCTACTTCCTTTTCATCTGCCAACCAACCGTGGGTAGATATTGTGTACAGCAGCTAATACGATACTATGCAGAATTTGTACTTCTTTTCGGTAGTAATTATGTTACCTGGGGTGTTCTTCAGTTCACTCTAACCACCGAATAATGCGGATAAAGAATTGGTTTATGCTTTTACTATGGTCCACTGCATTTATTTTTTCGTGGTGCAAACTATGAGTCACAGAATTTGATGATTTCAGGTTTCTGCGAGCTTACACAAGAGAACGGCAGAGATGGTTGAGGCATTATATACCACAAACAAGGTACACGTCTAAGAGCCTGGAAGATTTCGATCTTTCGTCATGGAGCTCGAGTAATTTTGTTTTTATCCCTGAAAATGGAGTGGCTGTGACTTAGATGTTTGCACATTGCAGGCATATTTGTCTCTTCCTGAAGGAGATGTATCTGCTGCTGGACTTAAAGCCATGATGACAGACCATTATAACTTGTTGGTGCGTGATTTTCGTCTTTTGCTGAATGATTAAAAGAATAAATCTCATATTTGATTCATCTTTCAAAAAATTAAACTTAGGTGTACCCCTCGTCTATTTTTTTTTTTGTAGTCTTTTCTCAGCAAGTCAATAGGTGGCACCTTCCTGATAGACTTATCCAAGTTCTGAAGCACCCAAGTGCTTTCATTGTTTATGAAAACTTACCTGTATGCAAATCATTCAAAATGGAGGTGTCTGTCTTGAAACGGTTGTATTGCGCATTCCTGATTTGACAATTGTTACAGGATGTAAGCCAAAGTGCAGGTGCAGAGAGTAGTGATGATGGTGTTGGTTCAGAAGAGAGGTCAAACTATATTCCGCTCACGAAGAAACCAGTTACCAGCACAGGGATGGATAGCAGCAGCATCCGTTTCGATGGCCTTTTAGGAGCTAGTGGTTTTGGAGGTCCTTCACCTGTCAAAAGACCAAGAAGTAAGCTACATCTTTCGCTATCTGTGTAATTTTCGTATTGAAAAAAATTTAGGACTAGTCTGCCCAATGTTGGACTACGAAATTTACAATTAAATTGATGAGGGAATCCCTCGTCATGTAGTTCAGTCGAGTATGAAATTTCATATTGGGCTCCAATCTAGGAGAAATGGTTTAACTTCTTCACTCCTATTGGGGATTATTATCGTACTACTCTTTGCATTGAGTGACTTCTTAGAAGCAACCTAAGTGATTTGGTCAATTGATGTATAACATTGTTCATACAGCAAGCAGTATTGGTCCAGTAGGCAAACGCACTCCTCGATTTCAGACGGGCAAAGCATCGGAGAAAAGAATAAAGATCATCAAAGTCCCTGATTCCAAGCCTCAGAATGTGGTGGAAGAGGATTCAGACTCTGATGTAGCAGCTGCCCGCACCTTAGTGTCAAAGCCGACAACGTCACCATCGGCATCAAATAATCTCTCAAGGAGGAGCTTTAGACAATCCTCTGTTCACCAGAATGGTGACAAGGTACTCTTGGTCTGCTAACCTTGGCTCAAAAGCAGAAGTTAGACTGGTTTATAAGTTGATCAGTGACTTGAGGGCAGTCTTAAGTGCTATCTAGTGCTAAGTGGCAGCACGAAATTGCTCGATGTTTTGTCAGAAACTCTTTTGCGTTTGTCTCTACTGTCATGTTCTAATCGACAGCATTGGTGATACTTAAGCTGGATATGATTTACACATGGATTGCACATATAACTCTTTTCTTCAGGAGTCACTGTGGAGGAGAGAACCTGATGGCTCTGTGAAGCCTACTGCTTCGACAAGCCAAGCGGATAATCAGCTGGACGGAAGTCCTGAAAGCAAAGTTCTGCAGAACGAGGGTGCTACCAAAGCAAGCAGCAGCACGCATACGTCAGACGCAGATAGAAAAACTCCGAAAGTTGGTGACATTAAGAGTAAGCTGAAAAAACCGTTCTTCAAGAAGATACAGTTACAGAATTTGGATGATAAACATGAAGCTGCTCAGATTCGAGAGAAGAGAAAAGAAAATGTCAAGGAGTTGCTGGAAGCAGCAGAAAGACAACGCATCGGTGCGGATGAACCAGGAGAGGGGTCTAGTCCACCACCTTTTGTTCAGAGGAGGCGGCGTCCTGGTTCACCTCCTCCCAAGCAAAAGAAGAGAAGTAGACAACTCTTCTCTGGCGGTACATATACAAGTCCAGCTGGTGAGTAGTCCATTGTCATCGTTTGCTATCTTTATTCTGAGCAGCATGTCATACAGAATTAAAAATAGCTCTTCATCAGCTTTTCAGTATCTTTTGTCCTATTGTATTGCTTAATTACAGTGCTTTTCCGATATTCGTTGCCGAAACATTGAAAATATAGAACATACCTATGTGCAGTAGTTAGCAACAGCGGACTGGATGCTTTAGCGACTCTAGCGGCCTCGTCATTGGAGCTAGAAGGTCTGGAATTTGGTGAGAATTTGAACTTTGTTCCCAGTAAGTGACTTTCTTTCTCCTGTAAGTTGTTCGAGTAATAATGTGGTCGTGTATAGGGAAATATTTATGTCGAAAGGGTGCTGTGACGTGTATATGTACTATCAAGACTTACCGTCACTGTTCGGTTCTTCTGCCTACTATGCGAATTGGTCGGTAGTTTCCGCCTGAAAGTATGGCATACAAAGGTTTGTTGTTCTGCACAATCCATTAGAGTCTGCTCCACCGTCTTTCGTTTTGGACTTTCTAATCTGATATAACGTACACTTGAGGTTTGCAGCTACTTTTGAAGCTTATACTGAATATCTGAAACCCAAGGCCAGGAAGCAATCTAGCCTGGATGGTACAGAACCAAAACATGTTTCGAAATCTCTACGAGCCGAAGAAATGCGAAGTTTAGGCAATGATAATTTTGAAGGGGAAGGAGATCTTAAGACAGAGGAAGAGGAAGCAGCGTCTGAAGATAGACGCCCATGTACTTCTCCAGCAGATTCTAAAAAGCGGAAAAGGAAGTTTTCCGGTGATAAGGTTCTCAAGGTAATTTTGTAACATAGACCATCATATAATGTCAAACGTTATGGTGAATATCTTGGTGAATCTAATTTGCATAGTTTTCTCTTCAAGGTGCATATTTCAAGGATCTGGGAATGAGACTTGGGTTATCAGCGTGTGTTTAACGTGGGACTGTGAGGTTCAAGATGATAAAAGTTGTTTATCTTTGAGTTGCAGGTTGTGGCTCCAGTTCCTGATGGAGAGGCTTTTGTATCGCTGAAGCCACGAACCAAAACTAAAAGGCCAACTGGAACCAAGTTACTATCTTCTAAATCGTGGCATAAGCTTCTGAAGCAGCAATCAGAAATTGATGCAGTAGATGGTGCAGGTGCTTCTAGCCTTGGTAAGCAGACCCCTAAGAATGCAGAAGATCATTCTATGGACATCGACGAAAGTTCTCTCTCTCCAAAACTTGGGAGTAAGAAGAATGGGGTATCAGAGAAACTGCTTCCAGAACGTATCGGTACTCCCTCGAAGTCGGTTAATGGGGTGAATTCCCCACGTCAGGAGTCTAAGAGAAGAGAAAAAAATTTCTGCCCACATTCCACCCCTGAACTTGGATTAACCAGTGCTAAGGTAGGTATTCGAAAGACCAGATCTGTGTATATCAACACAGCCCTTGATGAAGCTGTGTTGAAAGAACGACGTTAGTTCATTTAACCGTCTTTGTGTATAAAATAGTTGCAACTATATATTGATGTGCTTGACATTATGCAGGCAAAAATCATTCATTGCCTATGCCCAAAAGTTCGGCGATGGTGCATGTGTGAGTGGTTCTACAGTGCTATCGACCTTCCTTGGTTCGCACGTAATGAATTTGTTAAGTATCTGAATCATGCAGGCCTTGGTCATGTGCCAAGGCTCACACGCATCGAGTGGGGTGTTATACGAGGGTAAGTTATCTACTGATTGTATTGAATTCGGTTGATAACTAAAGGTGGGAGTGCCAATGAACACTTTCTGTCATGAAAACGGGGTTTTACAAGTATATTGCCGTCCTGTGTATGCAGCTCTCTTGGGAAACCCAGAAGACTCTCCAAACGATTTCTACAAGAAGAGAGGGAAAAGTTAGAAACATATCGTGAGTCAGTGCGCACACATTATCATGAACTTCGAACTGGCCTTAGAGAAGGGCTACCCACTGATTTAGCTCGTCCCTTGACGGTGGGTCAGAAAGTAATTGCTCGTCACCCTAGGACGCGCGAAATACACGATGGGAGTATCCTTACAGTCGATCGTTCTCGCTGTCGAGTGCAGTTTGATACCTGAGTTAGGGGTGGAACTGGTCATGGTAAGTCCTTCGACTCCAGCATAATGTAGCAACTTCTCAACCCTTCTCTGGTGTTTGAAGGGAAGTTGAGATAGCTAATACCACCTGTCTCCTTGGTGCAATAATTAAGATGACTGATCTAAGTCAGCGTTAGTCTAAACTGTTACGAGGTTGTGCATGTTTTTACAATCATCGTTATGTATTGAAATCTGAGTTGTTTATCTGATTCAATTCAAAATCTGGAATCATCGAATATCATGCCTTGTTAGAAGCGCCGTATCCCACATGAGATTTATACAGCTTTCGACATTATTTTATATGAAGGTTCTGAACATTGGCTTTCGTTATCATGGTCTGACTTCCTCGCACCGTTTTCAGGATATCGATGCGATGCCTGCAAATGTACTTGGTAACATGCCTGAAGTGATGCGACGGCGTTTCACATCAGTGCAAGGGATAGACCGCACACTCAGTTATCGAAGCTGAAGACGTGGAGTATCTCCAGTGGTGTCGGAGGAGCTGCACGTGCAGCCTTAAATGAGCGCTTGGAGCTTCGGTTTACCATGTTAACACAACGTTTTATTAACAACCTTTCTAGTTGGTCATAGGTATGTGACTAGGCTCAAATGTGGTTTCTATCAATGTTGTTGTGTCGGTAGAAATACGATATTGGATGTCTAATCTCACAAATTCTTCGTATCATAATATCAGGTACTCTATATCCGTTCATGGAGCTACTTAAGGTTATACGGCTGTCCAACCATCTTTGCTGTTAGCCAGCATAAATACCTATCAACTATTGACCAGCCAGTCACTCGACCACAATTTGAAAAATAAACCTCTTGTTGTAATTGTTTGACAAATGTTGATTTAAAGTTTCTGAAATCAACGATTGTCAAGTTCAGTTTATGATATGATTTCAGTACGTTCTGAGCTCTTTGCCTTGTACAATTCATTATCCCTCTCAAAATGGTGGAATTGTGTGGACAGGCTGACACGCTAGATGCTGTACGAGAAGCAAAAGAAGTTACTAACAGAGCGGTTCGTGAGGCAAACGAAATGACCGTTAAGTCTGCTGTAGCCTCCTCAAGAGTTGGCCCGCACCAAACACGAAGTGGTCTTCAGTCAAGGGAAGCGGAAGTATGGGCATTGGCTGAACTTTCACGTGCACTTGATAAAAAGGTAGGAATTGCGGTATCATATGTGTTCCACCTAATGATCGCCTTTGCACATTGCGAATTTCACAGGACAACAAACAGGTTGATATGTTGGAGTCCATAGTACATTTTTTTTCTGTTCTTTGAGTGAGAATTCTTCTATGATTGTAAGCAGGAAGCGCTTGTTTTGGAGTTTCGGCAAATGAATGATGACGCAAGTAGCAGTCGAGGGGGATTTAAGACTCCTGAGACCTTTCAACGTCAGTATGCCACGGTCGTTCTCCAACTGAAGGAAGTGAACGAGCAGGTCCCGTAAAATTTCACTTTCTTGTTATTGGCACGTTCGTTGGTAACTTGGGTTGAATTCAATTCTAAGGTTTTTCATTGTGGATTTGAAGCCCAATTAGGCGGTTCGTGCTGTTCAGTAAAACTTATATATCCCGTCGTTTGGCTGAACATGAATCATCAACACAACTATTTGTCAAACTATAGGTCAGGTCACCTTGGCCGTCTTTTCCTATGCCACATCTTTTTGAGATGAAGAAAGGATTTTCAAGTATCTTGGACTTTGTTTTCAGAACTCAGTCTTTGAAGTTTGTTAATAAAACCGTAGTTGCTAGCTGAGTAGCTTGTGACTCATGGGTCTTAAATCTACCTCATGAGTTTATCGAATAGCGCTTGCATGTCATAGAAGCTTGTTTTTGAAGTTCTTGTTGTGAACATTCAGCAGGTTACATATGCTCTACTTCAGTTGCGGCAAAGGAATAAGTATCAAGATAACGCTGCTCCTCCATGGTACTGGTTGATAACTCAAGGAAGTTTAGATGCGGCGGAGCCTAGTGAACCATGGGCCTTGGACAGAACCCCGGTCCTTTCAGAGATAGCTGTTTCGGCTAGAAAGCAAGCCGACCTCATGGTGTTCACTGCAGTGAAGGTATGTCTAATTTTCTCTTCCAAACTTGCGTTGTCCAATGAAATCAAATCTACTGCAGTGAGTTATCACAGTTTCGAAAGGGATCTTAACGTGGATCTCAAACATGGTTTATTTGTGGAATGCAGGCCATGGATAATTTAAAAACAGGAGAAGATGCTCTTCAAAAATTAGGATGCGCACTGGATGCTATATCTGTTCCAGGATCCGTATCAGCTCCACTTCAGTTATCCCTTTATCCTGCTCCAACTAGTGAAGGTGATGTACCCCAGGATGCTTGTACACCAAGTGCTCAGCCAGGGTCACTTGTTCAGTCGTCTTCATCTTCAATCACAGAGGATAACAGCGAAGTTGACACCGGGACTGTAGCTATCTCCAGTAGGTTGTCTCAAGCTGATATAAGTGAACCTGGTCAGAGGCCTGCAACTCTTAAGGTAGCTGCCCAAGATCTAACGCAGGATCTCAACCATACTGAGACTCAGCAGAGTGCAATTAAGGATTGCACGTTTCCTGTGGAGCTCATGACCTCATGTGTCGCTACGTTGTTTATGCTGCAGGTATGTACCTTGAAACTACCTAGAGCACGTATCGACGGTGGTGTGCTTTGCAAATATTCCACTTGCATGAATAAGTACGTTCATTATTTGGTGTATGCTTCGAATGCCTAAAAATTTATGGTTGATTAAGCCTTGAACACTATGCTACTGATAATTGCATTATGTTCTGCTGTATATGCAGACACTATCTGACAGGCCCTCTTCAGCAGCTGAAATGCAGCAGACCTTGGACTCTGCACTGTTGACGTTGAGGCCCAAGTCGTCTAAGAACAACGCTATTTTCAAAGACATAGAGCAGCAGTTTGCATCTGTGAAAGCACAGATCACGACTCAGATACCGTTGCCAACCTCCCGTCCTTCGTCACCCTTTGGAAATTCTGTGCTTCCTATTGCCGCTCAACCCGCTCCTAAAACCCTGTAGCGGATTTGCCTCTCAAGTGCTCTCGTACACTCCATAAAATTAGAACCACCGACAGCCACTTCTCAGTCTGCCAGGAGTCTCTTCGTTGTGAATTATGAATTGTTCAATCGTTATTAAAAGCCGGGATTGATTAAATTTTGTATTCTCGGTTATACAAATTAATCACATTGAGTTCCAAATTGCTGCGAAACCGAATCCGCCAGTGTAACTGTTTTTGTGTATCAAACGTTGCAACTCGTTCGGAAACGGTTTCTGTGATCTTGATGAAAGTGGTAAAACTAATTTTGAATGGATGGTGGTTTGGGTTTTCATTGCAGCCCACCTATGAGTTACTTCCCGAGGTTAGGACTATATGTTGTGGCCATAACTTCCTTGTGGAACTACAAACTCCATAGCATAACGTTATGTGATTATTAATTCCCTTAACCATATATATATATAAATATATAGGGGAATGTTAAATAGACCAAAGCTTTTACTAAATTGACCCACCCATCTTAACCATCATGAAAAAAATAATGATTTTTCTCTATTATTGGATTTGCAACCAATAAAAATCAACTACATTCATCATGATTACCATATTCTTCATCATGATTTTTAGCAAAAGCATGAGTCTATTCAACATTCTCATATATGTATATATATTTAGATATAAATATGCATTTTAAGAGTTTGATAATATGGTTTATATAAACTATTTTAAATTAATATTATATTTGTTTTGATGAGTTTTATTAAAAAATATTCCAACTTTTTAAATGACTTACAATTTTAATTGTATGAATTTTCAAACAACTTAAGGGATGAAACATGTAAAATATTGATTACATCACCAAAACATACAATTCATACAATACACCTTATAAAGAACATATATATATATATATATATATATATATATAATCATAAATAATATTTTAAACATTCTTTAAGAATCTTCCATATAATTATTCTATTAAGGTTTTTTGATGCATTTTATTTTATGTTTTATGTCTATGATTTTTTATTTTTATTTTTTTGATGTAATATACAGAACACATATTTTTATCTATTTAGAATTTTTTATACTTTATGATTGATTAATATTTAGTTATATTTAGTCTTGCATAATATCTTTTTAATAAGTATTTATATATTATTTATATATTATTTATACATACAATGCTTTAGAACTTATTAAAAAATAAGAAAGTGGTTGATTTTAAGATTTTGAATAAAATGTTAAAATGTTTAAAAGAACATCATATATATATGTTATAATTTTTTTAATATATAAATTGAAGTTAGATGACAATAGCTAAATTAAGTTCTCATTGAGCAATTATGTAACATACATCTAATATCATAATGCATTGACTTAGTTTATACTTCCAAGATTATGTGTAATAATTTGGATTAAATTGAAACAAAAAAATGCTCAAAAAATTAATATAAAAGTAACATACATCTAATATCATAGTACATTGATGGTTTAAGAAATTTGGTATCTACAAATAGCATCATAATGATTGTTTGCACTATATATGACTTTAATTGAAACCAAATATTATAGCTTTAACAATAAATTGTATATATTTCTAACTACTTTGTTAAAAATGATAATTAAATTAATCACATATGAAATGCTATAGACTTTAATTTGCATTTGTGAGATCAAGCTGACTAAATTGACTAAAGTTTAATAAGCCATGGTATTAATTAATCAAGAAACAGTTATTACTAAATATTGTTTAGTTGATTCTTAGAACAATGTTGATTTCTAATTAAATAATTGTATTCTTGCTTGTCTAGTGTATAATAATTTCTTAGATATAATTTATAAGTTTGTATTATTGTATTATTATTTATTTATTTATTTTTTAAAATTTTCTTGATAAAAAGAAATTTAGTTTTTTATTTGATTTCTAATCATATTTTGTCTTTAAACATAAACTTTTTTATTTAAAAAAATTATTTTTTTTAATTTTTTAAAATATTTTTTGGATGATAATTATTTTTATGTTGGTTACTGTAGTTTTTTTTAACTATATATTTATGATAGATACTAATTTAAATTTTGTCATAGATTAAAGTTTTTCTAAAATTCTTATTATATAGATTTTAAAAAATAATTTCTAAATATTTATACTTTTATTAATTATAACATTTAATACTTTGCTTATAGCACAAAAAAAAACTTTGTTGTAATGTGGTTAAAAAGTGTTGCTTTAAGCACTTATTTATAAATATCTTCCAAAGATTTTGCTTTTGGTATTTTAAATATAAATGTTATTTACACCAAATGATTTTTTAAAATTTAAAAGTACACACAATTAATATTTGAGATTTTTTGGATTAAAAAAAAATATTATTTTTGTAAATGCTTTAAAAAATCTTATTTATTTATAAGAATTCTTTTTTCAATTTTAGAAGTGGCTTTCATTGCTATAGCTTTTTTCAATAAAGACAAGTTTTTTCTTTTCTAATTTGATTTATATATTATTACAATGCTTTTAGATATTGACTACTAAAATTTTCAAGTCAATTATTATACAAAGTTTATATAAGTGCATATTAAAGTGAATCCATTAAATATATATAAAATCATAATAAAAATAAAATAGTTAATTTAAGAAATTTTTAATCAAATTTATAAATTATTTTTAGATTTAATTAAAAATTTTATTTGATCTTTTTTTTGATTTTTTTAATAACCACATACTATCACATTTGTTTGTTCTTATATATATTTTGGTAATAAATTATTGATTTTAATGTTGATTAAATGCAATGTTGAGCTCTATGAAAAAACTTATTGTGCTAATTTTAAATTTCTTTCTTAAACATGGTTTTAAATAAATTAATATTGTTTGTCTTTCATTAGTCTTTTTATTTGCCTTCAATTCTTTTTTAAATACTATGATATAAGTTTTCAAATTTATATTCTCCTTATAAATCCAATACCTCTTAAGGATATGAAATGAAACAAAATTTAAAAGACAATACATTCATATATTACTAAAAAAAAGAAAAAAAAAGAAAAAAAGAGATAGTTATAGGATTAGATAAAAAATAGAATGACTATTGCCAAATATAAAGAAATTTGAAAGGCTTGAATCTAGAGTAGTTTGTAAGAAAGGAATTGATAAAATTAAAGATGGCTTTAATCTTGTATGTATATATATTAGCTACAAAGAAGGTTTTGTAGAATCTTTCTAAAGTCAACAAGGCTTGTGGCCTAAACATGAAGTTATAGGTTGATTCTAATATAACTTCTAAAAAGTAAGAAACTTGTTGATTAAAGAACTATTTATAATTTCATATTCCATTGTATTTTCTAATATAGGTTCTTTTTAATTTTTTTTTATAATATTACTTTACTATTAGGTACATAAGAATATTTTGCCTTACAAGATAGTCCTTGCTAATTTACAAGGAATTTCTAATATTCTATATTATTTAGGTTAGAGCATGAGGGTTATTATGCTTTTGGCTATTAGATAATAACTAATAAAAAAATACTTCATTTTCTTTCTTACAATCTTGTTTTTATAATTTAAGCTCGTTCCATTTTTTGTGATGGTACTATAAAAATTTCTTTAGCTTTATTTTCTTTTGGCTATTAAAATGTTTTAATTTTTTAAGTTATTTCTTGCCTACTTATCAATTTGGTAGTAGTTCAAAAGTTTAATTTATTTAGGAATCTTTATATCAATACTTATTTTTAGCTTTTAAAATTATTTTATTGATTTTTATATCCTTCTTTATTTTTAAGTGGTTAGATTTCTATTGTAAATACTTATTTATTTAAACTTTTTTATTAATTAAAGAATATATTATCTTAAGATTTTAATTAAAATGGATTTATTAATTCTATAAATAAGAAATTATAAATTAATTTAGCTATTAAAAATCATAATTTGTTAAGAATATGAATCTTAAAAAAAAATCTTAATATACTCTTATGTCATTCAAAAAGACTAAAAAATCACTCAAAGCTAGTATAATATTGAATTAGAATGGCTATTGTCAAAGACAAGAAGACTAGAAAGTCTTGAAATAAGACTAAGGACTAAAAGTAAATTGAAAAGAATAAAGACGGCTTCACTCTTGCTTCCATATATACTATCTAACTAAATGCTAAATAGTGATATCCTATAGGACCTCCAATACATGTTTAATTTGTAAGTTATATATCTTAACTTGTAGGGCAAGTTTTCTATATGTGTGCCACATTATTAGTTTGTATTATAAGCTATCCACACATGCAACACATGATTAACTTGTTGGTTAAATTTTTAACCTAACAATTAACTTTAAACATATATAAAATTTAATACGTGTCTATGAAGCTTCTAAGAAGATTTGCTACAAGATAATATCAAATCTATCTATATTTATCTTCTATCTAATACTTATTATTTAAATAAATATTTACATCTATAATATTATCTTCCATTTTAAAAATGAGTTCTATGAAGAGCGGTCATCATATATTGAAGAAGTCCTAGATGCGACAAATTATTTTTACCACATATTTTGATCTTTATTCTCTTTGAAGGTAGTTGATAGGACCACTCAGCTATCAATAATATTCCATTCTAGAGTAGAAAGATCACTATGTTATTTTGTTGATTTTGAGGCTTTTATAATTTTTTTCAAATATAAAATTTGTAAGACCATTAAGAATCATTTTTACCTCTAATAAAATCACCAAACATCAAGAATCTCTCCTAAGGTCATGATATCAAACATATTATATCTTACCATTAATTTGAGGAAGAACTTATTGTTCTTGAGGGTCTTCATCTTGATTACATTGTCTTGAAGATTGTGACAATTGCAATGTCTCATTTGATAAGTCAACAAATGATAGCTCTTAAGATAAATCTACTAATTGTTGGTTCTTCATTTCTTTAATAAAATAAATATATATAAATTACAAACAAAGATAGAAAATAAAAAATATATTTTTTGATTAAAAAGATTTATTATTTTTTATCTTAAATTTGGATATTATTGATACATCATGCATATAAAAAAATATCTTTGATTTGGTTTATGGATTTCATTAATGAAAAGCATCAACCTTCTTTGTTACATTTATAAGATTCTTAACTAGTTTCTATGTGTATTCACTAATATCATATCCATGCCAATGAACAAGATATTTCAACCTATTTTGATATTTTCTTGAATCTAAGACTCCTTCGACCTTGAATTCTTGATTATTATTTATTTCTATAAGAGGAGGTAGCATTTAACTTCTTTTTGAAATATTCACTATCTTATATGACTCAAAAAGAGGCATGTAGAATATAAAATGGATTTTTGTAGACTCTAGTAAATATAATTAATAAGCAACTAGATTGATTTTCTCACAAATAAAAAATGGTCCAAGTCTATAGTAATCAAACTTGTCACAAGAGTGGCTAGTCTTAATATTACAACAAAGTAATTATATCTTGTCACTAATGTGGAATTGAGGTTGCTCCTTGCAATAGGCATCCACATTGGTTTTTTGTCATTTTTGAGTTTCTTTTAATTGTTCCTTCATTATTATATGTAGCTTAGATAAACAATTTAGTAAATCTTTTGCCTCAAGATTATCAACTTTTAAGAAGTAAAAAATATCAAGTCATGGATGATAACCATAATTAGTAAAAAAAAGTATTTTTTGAATAAAAGAATATATTATATTATTAAAATAAAGCTTTGTCAATGGCAAATGAATCATTCAATCATCTTATTGGTAGTTGATAATATATCTCAAATACTACTTCAAAACTTAGTTTATGTGCTTTATCTATCTATTAGTTTGAGAATAAAAAGCCAAAAATAATTTTATATCTATTTTTAGAATTAAAAAAATAATTTTAAAAAGATTTTTTAAAATATTGATACAAATTGAATCCTCCCATCTAATATAATGTCCTTGGACAATCCATGATAATAATAAATATTGTGAAGAAAAAACTTAACTATTTTTTCACCAGTGATAGATTTTGTATATGATATAAAATTTGCCATTTTGGTAAAATAATCTACTATCACAAATATAGAATCATACAAACTGAGATTGGAAGATCAATGATAAAATCTATAGAAATAAAAGACTATGATTGTTCTAGAATAGGTAATAGCTTATATGAATTTTTGATCTTGAATAAATGTCACATGATTATACAAAGTCTTTGATTGTCTTCTACATTTGAGACCACTAAAATCTTTAGATATTAATTCCAAAGACTTGTTGTATTCAAAATGTTCAATTGCTGAAAAGTCATGATGAGCTTGAAGAACACGTAATTATACTTTGTCTTCTAAAATATATAATTGTTCTTCAAAATAAAATAGATTATTCTTAAATTTAAACTTAAAAAGTTTTATAAAATTTAAAAGAATTATTCTTAGTATTATGAATAAAAGAATCAAACAACATATTCAATTGAAATTCTTTAAAAAATATTGAATTAATAGTTAATGTTGATTTTATTACTCAAAGATGAAAATACTTTGGCTTTAAGAAAATTATTTTTTGTTAATCAAAAGTTGCATCCTCTTCTTTGGATATAAAATAAAAATATTTAGATAGATCATCTAACAAATCTTGATAAAGACATGCTTCAACAAGCTTTGCGACAATTCAAAGCATGTATTGATATGAAGTACTCAAAGTTTTTATGATCTGTATATACAATTAGATGGTGAAAAATAAAAATATGAACATTATTATAGAAGATCTAAGTAGAAAGATATAATAAAAAAATAAGAATAAATAATAAAAAGATAATAAAAATTTTAAACTTAATGATGTTTTTTTGTAGAAGAGATTTTTATTTACTTTTTACAAGAGTATAAATGAGCCAAATCAAAGTAAAAATTAATATATGGATATTTTTAAAAAAATTAAAAATAGGTTTTAATAAATATTATTTAAAATTATAAAAAATTGATACTCAAAGAAGATCAGTTGTAAATCAAAGTCAAAATTAGACCTTGAGGCACAAAATTATGCACCTAGGGCGACTTTAAGATTCTTTGGTTGATCAAAGAGTGGATTTTGAGAGAAAATAAGAAAAAATTTCTTTATGCATTAATTTCAAATGATTGGAGAGCATAGCAACTTTATAAAGGCTTTGCAAATTTAGAATTATTTTTGGATGACTTTGAATTTTGAAAAATTTAAAGAATTTATACTTTGGACAATTGCATGAAATTTTTAGATTATCTACAAGTATTTTTTTTAATTATGTGATAATTATTGTATATAATTTATATTATAACTTTGAGCATAATTTAAATTTTTTTTCAAAGTTCATTGAAGTACAAACATATTGAGGTCTTAAAAATTGGGGTTTAAAAGACTAATGAGGCTCTCTAAAATATCCATCAATTTTTCAATTGAATTAAAATATAATTTTATATAAAAGTAGTGAATTTGACTTCTAATAATTATGAAAAGTTTGAGACCTATATATTGAATTGTAAAATTAAGAGATTTTGACTTTGAAATATCAATATTAAGATTAAAAAAAGAAATCAACCAATATTTGAGCAAATTTTAGGGGTTACTTTTTTATTCATATGTTTGATCTTCAAGTTTTTTTGTACTTGTTGCCAATTTATTTATTAAAAAAAAAATATTTTTTTTTAATTAAAATCAATGATTAAATCATAAGTTATTGAGATTTCAATCTATTATAGGATTTTTTAAGAATTTATTTAAGATTTAAGATTTAATTAAGGATTGATTAGGATTTGGTTTAGGATTTGGCTAATATTTTTTTAGAATTTTATTAGGATATTATTAGGATTTGATTAAGTTTAATTAGAATTTGATTAAGATTGGTCTAAGGTTTAGAGTTTGGTTAGAATTTACTTTGGATTTATTTGGGATTTATTTTAAAAATTTATTTTTAGTATTTTTAGTATTTTTATTTTTTTATTTCTAATACTTTTTAAGGTTTTATTTTTGTATTTTTTAAGGATTTTTAAATGATTTTTCTTTGAAATTAGTTATGACCTCTTTATATTTCTTTTGTAACTTCTTTTGAATTTTTTTAAATTGATTAAAACTTAATTAAGATTTTTAAGGATTATTTAAGGTTTATTTAAGACTCTATTAGACTTGGTAGGATTTTGTTGTTGCATTTCTACTTATCTTCCATTACTAGGTGTCCGGTGCATTCTTAAGTAAGAATACATATAATACAATAATGGTGACTAAATAAGAAGCATCTTCTAAATAATTTCACTATTCTTAAAATGAATCTACAATTGCAAGAAGTTCTTTATTAAGGATCTTGTAGTTAATCTTGGCTACTAAAAATTTCTCAGAATAGAAATTTATTGGGTGGAGCTTATCATCTCCTTCCATTTGTAACAACATTGTACCTATAATAAATTTTGATGCATCTATTTCCATAAAGAATGCTTTGAAAAAATTAATGTGATACAAGATTGGTACAAAAATAAATATTGTCTCCAAACCTTTAAAAGATGGTTCAATTTCTTTGCTCAACTTAAGTTTGTTTTTACATGTCAAATATATAAGAAGAGCTGAAACTTGAAAAAAGTTCTTGATGAAGATTTAGTAATAATTGACAAATTCTAAAAAAATATTGCACATTTTTTACTATTTTTGAGATCTTATAATTTGTAATAGTATGGACCTTCTTAGGATCCATAGTTAGGCCATGATTTGAAATGATATATCCTAAGAAGTTAATTGAAGTAATATGGACCTTCTTAGGATCCATAATTAGGGCATAATTTGAAATGATATATCCTAAAAATTCAATTGAAGTAGTATGAAATATATATATATATATATATATATATATATATATATATATATCTTGGCATATTATCTTGCATCTTTAAGTTTTTGTAGTACAAGATGTTATATTACATGAAGTCTACTTGAGAATGTACTCAATACTTGAGTGTGGAAGGAAAAAATAGAACTTGCAATAAGATTATTCAAATAATTCTAATAGAATCCTAAACAAATTCGAATTAAATTATAATAATATTAATAAATCTTTAATTAAAACCAAAAGAAGTCTCAGGAACTTATAGAAGAAACATAAAGAAATCATAAATTAATCTTAATAAGATATATGTAATAAAAAAACTTTAAAAAATATTTAAAAAATATTTAAAAAATATTTAAAAAATATCAAAAATAAATTTTTTAATTAAATCTTAATCAAATCCTAATATAACCTTCAAAAAATCCTAATAAAATCTTGAATCAATCCAAACAAATTTTAAACCAAATCCTAATGAAATATTTTTTAATTCCTAATCAAATCCTAAATCCTAATCTTAAATCAAGTTCTAATGAAATCTTAAATCTTAATCAAATCTTAATTAAATCCTAAATAAATCTTAATCAAATTTTAAATCTAAATCTTAGATCAAATCTTAATAAAATCCTAAATCCTAATCAAATTATAATAAAATCTTAGACAAAATCTAAATCCTAATCAAATTCTAAACTAAATCTTAAAAAAATCTAAATCAAATTTTAGATCCTAAATTAATCCTAATCAATCTTTAATCAAATCTTAAATCTGAAATACACTCTTAACAAATCCTATCGCAGATTGAAAATTTATTAACTAATGCTTGAATCATTGATTTTGATTCAAAATTTGTAAAATTTGCAACAACTAAATTAATGATAAGCATATAAAATTTGAAAAAGATTACACATATCAAATAGATGATAGTTCTTAAACTCCTCTTGGGTATTGATCGGCCTCCTTTTCTAACCTTAATAGTGATATTCTTGAGCCAAATCTCTTATTTTACCATTTAATTAGTCTCAAACTTTGTACAATTATTGGAAGTCAAGCTAACAACTTTTGAGCAAAATTATAATACAATTCAAGTAGCAGATTGGCAGATAACTTAGAAATCCTCACTAATCTTCTAAATTCCAATTTTCAAGACTATAATCCACAAAAATCTTATATTCTTCAATCTATCTTCTTGTTTGACCTCAAATTTTTCACACACATTTATAACAAGCACAATAATAAATCACCAAATTTTCACTTATAAATGTACTACAAAATTCATCAAATCCTAAAATTTATAAATTTATTTATATTTTTACAAATCTGAACCATCTGAGTACATTACTAAGTTTAAAAATCCCTCAAAACCTCAATAGTAATTCAAATGGCCTAAAACCAATTCTCAAAAATTTCTTCTGAAATTTGATTTCAAATCTCACTCTTCAATTGGCAAAAGAACCCTAAAATTATTGTAGGTGCCTCAAGGTTTGATTTCAACCTAGTTTCACAACTAGTCCTTTCTAAGTAGCAATTTTTATTTTTTTGAAGTAATTTTTACTTAAATCTATTATTAATTTTCTTCTAAATATTTTTATATTATTTACTTATCTTATTTACTTTGTTTTGAGGTATTTATGCTCCTACAAAGTACATAGATGTTTTTTCTACAAATGAAAACATTAATACTAAAAAATTTACTACCTTCTTATCATTTATTCATATTTTTTTACTATATCTTTTTAATTAGGCTTTTTTATAATAAAACACTTTATTTCTTCTTTCATATAATAGTTATATTACTACACAATAATGAAAAACATGAAGTTTATGCTCTTCTATATTCTTAGATTAGATTAAAATATTGCATAGATAATAGACTACAAAATCATCAAAAAATTCATAAAATACATCATTCATTAGATGTTGAAATACATCTGGTGCATTCATGAGTCCAAAAAATATGAAATTATATTTAAAATACCTATACCTAGTTTAAAATGCTATCTTCTATTTATTTCCTCTTTTGATGTATACCAATTTTTATGCTCTTTGTAAATCTATTTTTGTATAGATCTTTCTTTGATTGAGTTGATCAAGAAGTCTTGAAATTAAAAATAGAAGATATCTATTCTTGATGGTGATCTTGTTGAATCCCCAATAGTCCACAAATATTTACAAAGATTTGTCTTTTTTCTTTATAAATAAGATAAAAAGCTCTTATTAGAGATTTAAAATAACATATGAAGTTTTTAGCCAAATTTTCATTAATATATTCTTTAAATGAAACTAATTCATTTTGCAATAAACTATAAATTGGTCCAAATAGTAATTGAATTCTATTTTAAAGATCAATAGAATAATGATAGGAACAATGCTTTAGAAGAATATTTGTATTTTTTTTCTTAAAAACATCTTGATAATCTTGGTACTGGCTTAGAATGCTACTTGAAGTCTTTTTTTCATTGAAAATAAGTATGGAATATATAACAAAAATTGATCTTTCTTTTACTGCATGTATGAAAGTTCTTGCACCTACCAACAAGGTTTTAATTGTATTAGATTTATAAATTTCTACTTCATTAGCAGGATCCTAGACTAAATTACAAAAATAATCAAGGTTATAAGAAGTCTAGTCTATTTGAAGGTTATGCTTCTTTAGCTATGATAATCCAGAAATAATTAGGTTGGATAGAGATTTAATAACATTGAATATTACTATGCTATTATTATCTTTAGTTGCTATATTTAAAGGAACTATTTCAAGGATAATATTTTCAAAGGACAATAAATGACTATCTATGACTTCTACATGTACAAATTTATTTTTTTTAATTAAAGATATTTCTTATTTTTAACAAAATTTTCATTAATAAGATAAGTTAAGGCTCTTGAATCTAACAAGTTAAAAAATTTGTCATTTTTTGGTCCAAAACAAACTTCTATTATAAAACAAGGTGACGGATTTGAGGAGAGAATATGATTTTTTTTTACATATTATGCAAGATTTTAATTGCATGGTTTTTATGATTTAAAATAAGAATATTGATAAGTTTGTGAAGATCTAAAATAGTTTTAAATCTATTTTTATTTTTTCCAAGAATAGTTTCTATAATTTTTTCTTCTCTAGATAAATCAAATAAATTTAAAAGAAAAATTAGAAGAAAGTAATTTATAACCTCTAATATCAAATAAAAGTTTTTACAAAGAAAGATAGTCTACTTTCTTTAAAAAAAATAATTAGTATTAAAAAACTAAAAGTAAATTTGAATATGGATAGCCTACAACCTTCAAAATATAACAATAGAAGTGAGATAATTCACTCATTTTTAATACAAAATAAGGACAATGAATTAGCATTCTTGTCAAACTATCAAAGATATGAATTTCAAAAAAAGTAAATTTCAATACAATCCTATGTTATTCAAAAAGATTAAAAAATCACTGAAAGATGGTAATATATTGAATTAAAATGGTTATTGCTAAAGATAAGAAGATTAGAAAGTCTTGAAATAAGAATAAGGACTAAAAAGGAATTGACAAGAATAAAAAAAGGCTTCATTCATACCTCGATATATTCTATTCAATTAAGAGATACCATGGCAATATTCTATAGGACCTTTAATATGTATCTAATTTTCAAGATATGTATCTTAATTTGTAAGGTAAGTTTCTTATATGCACTCCACATCATTAACTTGTACCACAAACTATCTACATGTTGTTATGTGGTAACACAATTATATAGTGAAAAATAAAAATATAGATGTTATTATAAAAAAATCTAGCAAAAAGATGTAATAGAAAAATAAGGATAAATGATAGATAGGTAATAAAAGATTTAGACTTAATATTATTTTTTTATAGAAGGAACTTCTATTTACTTTGCAAAGTCATAAATGAGCCAAATTAAAGTAAATAAAATAAAAATTAATATAAGCATGTTTAAGAGAGAGTTTACAATAGGATAAATCAAAATTTATCTCGAATTATCAAAAATTAATACCCAGAGAGGATTAGTTGTCAACCTAGATCAAAATCAAATCTTAAGGCATAAAATTGCATCCATACAATGACTTTGAGATTCTTGGATAGATCAAGGAACGGAATTGAGAGCAGACTTGAGGAGAGATTTTTAGGCATTAGTTTCATATTATTTGAATCAATATTGAGATTTTGAGAGATTTTCAAAATTAATGATGTTCTTGGTAGGATTAGGATTTGAAAAATAAAAACATGTTTATAAATTTGAGGGTTTCTCGAATTTTATAGTATGTATATAAGTAAATTTGAGAAATATATTAATGTGCTAGTTGTAAATGTATATACAAATTTTGAGGTCAATCAAATAGTAAAATTGAAGTAAATGAAGGTTTTTGTAGATTGAGATCTTAAAAATTGGAGTTTGAGGGTTAGTGAGTGTTTTTAAGATCTTTAGCAATCTATCAATTAGATTAAAGTGATTTTTTTTTGTATGGATGTTAGAATTGATTTCAAATATTAAGATGAAATTTTAAAGCAATTCAATGATTCAAAAAGGAGATATTGGCATTGAAAATTTAGCATTTAAGTTGGAATAGGAGGCCATTCAATACCCAATTGGATTATCTTGCATTTTTCTCAATTGGTGAATGTGATTGATTTCATCTTTCTTGTACTTGTTTCTAACTAAGACATTAAGAAGTGTGCAAATTTTGAGTTGATATCAATAGTTTGATCATTAGTTGTTGAGGTTCGATTTTTCTATAGGATTTGTTAAGAATTTATTTAAGATTTAGGATTTGATTAGGATTTAGTTTAAGATTTTGTTTAAAAATTATTTAGAATTTTTCTAGAATTCAGGATTTTATTAGGATTTTATTAAGATTTAACTTAGAATTTGGTTAAGATTTAATTAAGATTTCAATTAGGATTTGATCCAAGATTTGGTTTTGGATTTAGGATTTAGGATTTAAATTACAATTATATTAGGATTTTTATTTTTAATATTTTTTTAGAATTCTTTGTGTTTCTATTGTAACTTCTTTTAAATTTATTTTGATAGGTTAAAATTCGAATAGGTTTATCAGGGATTACTTGAAGTTTATTTAAGGCTCTATTGGACTTAGTAGAATTGTTGTTGCATTTTTACTTATCTTCCACAATTAGATGCCCAGTGCATTCTTAACTAAGAATACATGTAATATGAGAATGTGCAATACATGGCTAATTTGTTCGCCAAGTTTCTAACCTACCAATCAACTATAAACATGTATAAAGTCAAATACGCATCTATGAAGCTTATAAGAAGCAATGCTACAAAATAATATCAAATCTACCTACATTTACCTTCTACCTAATACTTCTTATCTAGATGAATATATATGTCCATGACATAATTATTTTATGCTATTATATCTCATTCATGGAAGATAAATAAATTCGAATTATTGACATTTGCCATAAGATAAGCCACTATTTTTTATACTTCTTTGATAAATTCTACCATTAAGGCCAATAATAAAAAATAAATCTCTTTTAAATATAACTTATAATTTTTTCTAAAGTATTTTTTTATTACAAGAAATTCTTGAATTGAATTTAATTTTTATAATTTTTATAATTTAAAATTATTTAATTAGTTTTATTTTATTTTTTTATGTTTTTTAATCTTAACTATAATAATTGTTGCGCTTCTTCTATTCTTAATGCCAAAAAAAAATAGACAACTAATGTGTTTCACTTCTTGAATAAAATTATATAGTCAATCTATAGGCTCAAAATATATAGAATTTCTATAGGCTCATATATAGGATGTCTTGAAATAATATGATGTGTGGATATTTTTAATTAATCTAAATTTTGAAGATGATATTTGGTCTTTATTATTAATAGATTGAGTTAAAATATTTACAACTTAATATGAGTAGGCATTACTTCTAGATAATTGGCTAATTTTCTATGTTGCATTTATAAAATTACCTTATCGAATAGTTAGGCTATCATTTATTAATACAATACTAATATTATCTAATTCTAAATTTAAATAAATTTTAATAATAAAAATATTTTTAAAGAATAAAGTAGTGAAGTAGCGCAAAATTAAGAGAATATATATTAGCAAATTTACCATCATTATTTTAATTTTTGAAATTGTCTATTCATTTTTTTATGATTTTTAATTTTTAAACATATTTTAAAATAATTCAAAATCTATTTTAAAAAAATGTTATTATAAATTAAATTATTTGATATAACCATACTTTATATATATATATATATGTATGTATAATTAAATTAATAAAAATTATTATATAAAAATCAAAATTTATTAAAAAAAAGACACTAATTAATTAATAAATAATTAATTTATCTTATTTTTTAGTTAATTTAGTCACTAATAGATTTGCTATTTTGTTAAATTATGCCAACTAATGTATAAATATAATAAATAATTATTTTAATATATTTTTTATAACTAATTTTATTGCCCCTTTAATTAATAAAAAAAGACTTATAAACATCTCCTTAGATTATTAGAATTAGTAAGAAAAAAAACATCAAAATTAGATCTAATAGATAATTATGTAGAAACTTGCCCAATGCCTGTGTTAGAAGTCTTATTGCTCATTAAAGGTATTTGAGTATCTAAAGTAAAAGGTAAAATATAATTTGAAATTCCAACTTATAAATATATTAAAAAATTTATTACTAGATTTTTTAATAGAAAAGTGCACTTTGTTGTTTGCAAGGATAAACAAGTCTTTTTTGGTAATTAATATATATTTAATTAAAAATAAAATTATAGCATTGTAGAAATCAATTGATTAGTATGGATCTTAGAAGAGATAGTAGAGAAGAACATAGTGATTGTTGATAAGTTTTCTTTGTCTTAGAGATGTTATTTGCAAAGGCAAAAGAAATTAGTATCATTGTTTGTTTGTTTGTATTTTTTTTTTTTTGTGCATTGAAAGACAAGAAGAGGTAGATTTCCAAAGTTCCAAAAGATATTGATTTTTTTTTGTTTTTTTAATGCTTTAAGCATTATAGATTGGTTTTAAGAAACAAATTCTTTAAGCCTATATGAGATTAAACTCTTGCTATTATTTCTCAGCAACTTAGAGGTAGAACAATTAACTATTAATCAATTAGTTGTAGATTCTAATCATACTTGAAAAGACCTATATTTTTTTAGAATTTCTTTCTTGATATTTAGACTAGGTAAAATATTTCTTATCATTGATTGTGTTGATGCAATTTCTTCTAAAAGACAAAAAAAGAAGTGATAAAGATGGATTTAAAAAACAATTAATAGATCTTATATATATATATATGTATATATATATATATATATATATTGATTGATGGCATTGGCAAAGTCAAAACCTAATTTCTAACAAATGCTTCTATTTGTTTAATATATATCAGTTGATAAAAGTGTTTTTTATATTTCTTTTTTATAAATAACATATAATATGATTTTAGCATGTCAATATATTAGTATAAATTTTGGTGGGATAATACTTTGGCAGATGCTCCTTGGTTTGCAAATTCTCAGAATTGTTGTGTCCTCCATGATGTCTGAGAAATTCTTCACTAAAACCTGCTTGATTCATAATGAGGCTCAACATCCCCAATCATCTGCTCATCATATTTAGGGTGTGTTGGCTGACCTCTTTTTTTTTTTTTTTTTTTTTTTTTACTGTTATCATTGTGTTTTTAACTGGGTAAAGGAGGAATGTTTAGGGTAAAGATAGCAGCAAATGAATATTTGCTTGGCATGTATTGCAGAATAGGATTGAAGAAGGTAACAGGACTGTGAAGGTTTACTTCTGGAGGTACTGATGCCACTATGCTGGGAAGTCTTTCACATCAAGGATGCAGAGTCCATAACAATCCAACCTGAAGAAAATGTGAATGTTGCTGTTCGAGGAATGATGAAACCCTAGCATAGCAAACACATTGACCTCATCTCAAGTCCCTTGTGCCTGTCTTGCATGCCTTCTCCTAGCCATCAACTTCTGCCCACTCCAACCATACCAATAAGTTAATGTCATCATGTGCATGGTCTTCCTTATATTTACAATAGATATTGCATCCCCATCACTATTTTTGCACTTTGTGGGATGGTCCACAAGTTGGTGTCAATGAGGAGCACATCCTAGAAGACACCCAAATGCTTCCCATTGGGAAAATTCAACTTTTCATGCAGTTCTCCAAGTGTACGGGTGAATAAGCATTTCAATAATATCACTATGCATTGAAATTAAGTTGTTGATTGCTAGCTTTCAACTGCCAAGGGATTGTGGTAATGGTTGCTCTTCCTTTCTTTCACCAGGCTCTGATCAGGTATTGGGAATATGCAGTGCCGGACAGTATCAGGAAGCAACTCCTGAATATTACATCATCAGTTCTATTCCTCCCCTATTTGCTGCTATGTATGGTGACTGGGGGTATGGAATCTGTTTACTTCCAAGGGCGCTTTTATGCCATATTATATATGAAGAAACATGGGAGCAAGGTGATCAGATGTGGTTTGGATTATGGCTTGTATTACATCATACTTGCTGTTGCAAATGTTGCCAAAAGGTCCCACTTTGTTCCAGATGTTAGCTATGGAAAGCCTAAACTGCAGAGCTTGCTGGTGGAGGGTGCATGTGATTTATTCTTCAATGTAGATTAGCCATCAATATATCAGACTGAGCTCTACACCTCTTAAGAGGGCATTTCATCATACCAGATGAATTAAGAATACTCTCCAAATCTGAGCATGACCAAACTTCCCTGTCTCAGTTTCTAGGGTTTCTGGGAATTCCACACATGACGAACTAGGTAGGGGTGATGGAATAGAGATTACTCTCAAGGAGTTATTCAATGAATTCTTCACAGTTGCACATTGTGCATGGCAGTCTTCATACAACATATTTAGGAAAAAGTTATTACAATAACAAAAAGAAAAATAAAAAAACTAATCTTAGTTATGTTTGGTTCCAGATATTGGACAAGATTGAAAGTTAGAAATCTACATAAAAAACCTAATTACGAACAAAGAAAAATAAATTTTACCAACTACAATGATTTTTCAATTAAGTGCAAATTTTGTTTGTAAACTAACTGTGGAGTTGAGAATTACTAAATATTTCTAAATTCCAAGAAAAAACATGATAAAACTCTAAAATTAGTCTTGGATGAGTTAAATGAGAGAATATTTTTTAATTTTTTGTATATAACAATGACCATTTTACTTTTTACTTTTTATTTACTTTATTATAAATAAAAAAAATAAAAAAATAAGCATATGTGACTATATATGTACAGATATATAAAAATATATAGATATATTTTTTAATTTTATTTTTTTATATTATTAATTAAATTAATTTTTTATGGTATATAAGTATATTTATAAGAATTTTTTTATAAATTTTTATATTTAAAAATTTAATAAGAATAATATATGTAATATTAGAAATTAATAAAAATTTAAAAAATAAAAAGTAATTTAATTATTTTTTTATAACATCATTGTCTTTAAAAGCTATAGATTATTTTGATTGTCTTTTTTGTTAATTACCAAAAAAGAAATTAGAATGATACTTGGAAGGAATATTTGTAATAGAAGGCCAATATGTATCAAAAGCTGTAACTAATTCAGCATTTAACTAAAACATTGGAAGTACCCTTCCCTTTGCTTTTGGCTCTTTTCATTAGCAATAAATGATATCCATCTTGCTTTCATGTTTTCATCATGTTTTCATCATGTTTTCATATCATGGTATAAGAGCTAGATGAACAATGTTGCAAATGAATATCAATCTAAATGAACAGTATTGAACATGAATATCAATTTGGATGAAATTAGATATTTTTTGTGGATGAAAAAAACTAGCTGATCAGCTTATTACTAGAGTTTTGTTGTCGCTAGAAATTTGTCAAAGCCAAGAAGTGTCAAGGATAAGAACTCGATGAAAAAGCGATTCAGACAAGTGAACCTTCACTCAAAGAAAGGTAACAAAATATAAATAAACAAGTATGTATATTGAAAGAAAAACTGGAATGGCTATTGCCAAAAGACAAGAAAACTAGAGACCTTTGAATCTAGACTAGAAGCAAGAAAGGAGTTGACAAGAGTGAAGTAGACTTCATTCTTGTCTCTATATATACTATCTAACTAGGGGCTATATGGCAACATTCTATAGGACCTCCAATATGTGTTGACTTTGTAAGACACATGCCTTGACTTACAAGGCAAGTTTTTCTACGTGTGGGCCACATAGTTAGCTTGATCTTCAAGCTAACAACATGTGTGGCACATGGCCAACTTGTTGACCACGTTTTTAATCCAAAAAGTCAATTAAAAATACCTATGAAGTCAAAGTAGCATCTACGAAGCTTCTAAGAAGCTTCCATATTAAATACTATAGAATTAACTTATTTTTACTTACTTTGTATATATAATTACTAGCTTACATGAGTATGTCTATGACATTACCCCCCTTTCTAGGGACGAGTTCCATGAGGAGTAGTCATCATATGTTGAAGAAATCTATGATGCGACGAATTGTATTCGCCACATATTTTGATCTTTGTTCTCTTCGAAGATGATTGATAGGGCCTCTCAACCATCGGTAGTGTTCCATACCATGCCGGAAAGACCACCCAGTTATTTGATCATTGTTGAGGCCTTCATAACTTCCTTTGAATAGAATATTTGGAACACCATCAGGAGTTGTTCCTACCTCTAGTAAAATCACCAAACATCGCGAATCCCTTTCCAAATCGTGATACCAAATGCATTGTATCTCACCATCTATTCAAGGAAGAACATGTCATTCTTGAAGATCTTCATCTCGATTGCATCATCTTGAAGGTTGTGACAATCGTAATGTCTCATCCGGCAGGTCAGCAAATGAAGGCTCTTGAGTCGAATCCGCTTGTTGTTGGTTCTCCATCTCCTAAGCACCACAGCTACAAAGAAGCTACAAACAAGGATTGAAAGTAGCATGTTATCTTGCCTAGATGTTGTTTCTTTTATAAAGAAGGTTTTCATCTTGATTTTGATGGATGTCGTTGATGAAAAGCCTCTACCGCCTTTGGTGTATTTGTAAGATTTTTTATTGGCTCCCATGTGCATTCACTAATATCATATCCGTGCTAATGGACAAGATATTCTAATTTATTTTGACGTTACCTTGAATCTAAGACTTCTTCTACTTCAAACTCTTCATTATTGTCCACTTCTATAGGAGGAGGTTGAGCTTGTCATCTTCTTGGTATGTCCACTATCTTGTATGGTTCAAGAAGAGACACGTGGAATACTGGATGGATTTTCATTGACTCCGATAGATATAAACGATATGCAACTGGATTGATTTGTGTAAAAATAGAAAATGGTCCAAGTCTTTAATAGTCCAACTTGCCACAAAGATGACTGGTCTTGATATTGTGACGAAGTAGCCATACCTTATCACCCAAGAAGAATGGTGGTTGTTCCTTTTGATAGACATCCGCATTGACCTTTTGTTATTCTTGAGCCTCTTTTAATTGCGCCTTCATCATTACATTTAGCTCTGACAAATGAATTGCTAAATCTTTTGCAGTAGGATTATCAACTTTTGAAAAGTCAAAAGTATCAAGTCGTGGATGATAACCATAATTAGCAAAGAAAGGTGTTTGTTTTGTAGAAGAATGTATCGTGTTATTATAAGCAAACTCTACCAATGGCAAAAGAGTTGTCTAATCATCTTATTGGTAATTAATGGTACATCTTAAATATTGCTCCAAAACTTGATTAACACGCTCTGTTTGTCCATCGATTTGAGGATGGAATGCCGAAGATAGTTTTATATCTACTTTTAGAATCTTGAAAAGAGTCCGCCAAAATCTTGATACAAATTGAGTTCTCCTATCTGATATAATATCCTTGGATAATCCATGATAGTGATAGATATTGTCAAGAAAGAGCTTAGCTGTTTCTTCACCTATGATAAATTTTGTACATGGTACAAAATATGCCATCTTGATAAAACGATCTACTATCACGAATATAGAGTCATAAGAACCTAAGATTGAAAGATCTATGATGAAGTCCATAGAAACAGAAGATCATGGTTGTTCTGGAATGGGTAATGGCTGAAGAAGTCCAAAAGGTCGATGACAAGAAGTTTTTGATCTTGAGCAAACATCACATGATTCTACAAAATCTTTGACTGCCTTCCACATTTGAGGCCACCAAAAATCCCTAGATATCAGCTCCAAAGTCTTATTATATCCAAAATGTCCTGCTGTTGGGAAGTCATGACGAGCTTGAAGAATACGTAAACGTGCTTCTCCTTTTGGAACATATAGGCATCCTTCGAAATAGAATAGGTTGTTTTTGAATTCAAATTTAGAGGGATCATGAGATTTAGAAGAATTATTCTTAATATCATGAACAAGAGGGTCTGAAGACATACTTAACTGGACTTGCTTGATAAAAGTTAAATCAACAGTCAATGTTGATTTTATTGCTCGAAGATGAAATTGCTCTGGCTTCAAGAAAACTGTTCTTTGTTGCTCAAAAGCTGCATCTCCTTCTTTTGGTGCAAGATAAGAACGTTTAGACAAGACATCGGACAAACCTTGTTGTTTTTCTAGCTGATAAGTGATGATGAACTCGAATCTTGATAAAGACATGCTCCAATGAACTTGACAATGATTTAATATATGTGTTGACATGAAATACTCGAGGTTCTTGTGTTCCGTATATACGGTGACTGGACTAGAAGTACCTTCTAGATAATGATGCCATTCTTGAAAAGAATCCATAATTGCAAGAAGTTCTTTGTCATGGATCTCATAATTGATTTCTGCTACTGAGAATTTTCTTGAATAAAAGGCTACTGGATGAAGTTTGTCATCTGTTCCTATTTGTGATAAAACTACACCTAGAGCAAAGTCTGATACATCTGTTTCTATAAAGAATGCTTTGGAAAAATCAACACGATATAAGATTGGTGCCAAAACAAACGCTGTCTTCAAAGATTCAAAAGCAACTTCCACTTCTTGATTCCATTGGAGTTTGTCTTTACAAGTCAAACGTATAAGTGGAGCTGCAACTCGAGAAAAGTCCTTGATGAAGATCCGATAGTAGTTGGCAAATCTCAAAAAACATTGGATATCTCTTACCATTTTTGAAATCTTCTAATCTATAATAGTTTGAATTTTCTTTGGATCCATCATAAGTCCATCATTTAAAATGATGTAACCTAAAAAATCGACTTGAGTAGTGTAGAATACACACTTTTTTATCTTGGCATAGAGTCTTACATCTCTTAATTTTTGTAACACATGACGAATACGAAGTTCATGTTCTTTTGGATTCTTAGAATAAATCAAGATGTCGTCTAGATAACAGACCACAAAATCGTCTAAAAATTCTCGAAAAACATCATTTATTAGATGTTGAAAAGCTGCCGGTGCATTTGTAAGTCTAAAAGGCATGACGTTGTATTCAAAATGTCCATATCTAGTTCGAAATGTAGTCTTCCATTCATCTCTTTCTTTGATGTGTACTAGATTGTATGCTCCTTGGAGATCTATTTTTGTATAGAACTTAGCTTGATTCAACTAATCAAGAAGTCCATATATTAAAGGTAGTGTATACGTGTTCTTGATGGTAATCTTGTTGAATCCTCGATAATCAACACATATCTGCAATGATCCATCTTTTTTCTTCACAAATAGAATTGGAGCTCTTATCAAAGATTTACAATGGCGTATGAAATTCTTGGCTAGATTTTCTTTAATATACTCCTTGAATTCAGTCAACTCATTTTGTGATAAATTGTAGATTGGTCCGAATGGCGGTTGTGCTCCTTCTTGAAGGTCAATTGAGCAATCATAGGGACGATGTTTCGGGAGTGTATCCGCATTCTTTTTTTTGAATACATCTTGAAATTCTTGATATTGGCTTGGAATGCCACTTGAAGTCTTTCCACCAGTAGAAATAGGTATGGCATAAATAATATATGGTGATTCTTTCATAGCAATATGCAAGAAAGCTTTTCCACCTATAAATATGGATTTAATTGAATTGGACTTATGACTCTCTACTTAATTAATTACACTATTAGTTATACTTTTAGAGAAAGTAAGAGTTTGGGAAATCCAATCTATTTGAGGGTTGTATTTTTCTAACTATGATAAACCTAAAATGACTGGATTAGAGGGAGATCTAATGATATTAAATACTATAAAGCTATTATGACTATTGATTATTACTTCTATAGGAAGGATTTCGTGAGTAATATCTCCAGAAGACAATGGACGACCATCTATGATTTCCACATGAACAGGTTTAGTTTTCTTTACTAAAGTTATGCTATGTCTTTTAGTAAATTCTTCATCTAAGAAACACACCGAGGCTCTTGAATCTAACAAGGCAAAGGCTTTGTAATATTTAGATCCTAAAATAACATTTAATGTAAAACAAGGAGAGGGATCTAAAGAGAGAATAGGACCTTTACTAGATGTTGTACAAGGTTCCAGCCACACGGTCCCTATTATAGCTGGACAAACTCGTTTTTTGACATATTATCTTCTTTCACAGCCATACTCCTCATTTTGTGATTGCGTCATTTCTTTGGATAATGTTGAGCAATATGCTTTGGTTCTCTATAATATAAATATAATCCTTCTTGACGACGACGAGTCTTTTCTTGCTCAATAAGAGGTTTGAAACGTACTGCATCAATTTCCATATCCTTTACTTCCGAATGTATGTGTTGAAGAAGTGTTGGTGTTGCCATTGAATTATAGTAATGTGGATGTCCACTTGTACAGTTCTCAGATCAAAATTCAAAAAGGCGATTGTCGCACTTCACAGCAAAGTCAATTGCTTGACTCAATGTTTGAAGATCAGATAAGTTGAGCATTAATTTTTTTACCTCATATTGTAATCCATAGAGAAATTGGCTAATAAGTGCAACATCATCCCACTTGATATCAATTACAAGTTGTCAAAATTATGAAATGTACAACATTACTGATCGATTGTCTTATCGTAAAATATGAATCTTATTAGTTGCAACACGAATTGCATCATGTTTTCCATACATGAATCAAAACTCTACCAAAAAAGCCTCTAAATTATCTAATATTGAATCTTGTCGTTCAAGAAAAGATAAAAACCATGATAGTGCTGAACCTCAAAGAAGCATGCCAATGAATCTAACTTGCGATCCTGGAGTTGGATAGCTTTGGGGTTGAAGTTCAATCACAAGTTATACTTGATTGATAAATCCTCGAAACTTAGATCTAGTGTCATCAAACTTCTTGGGTAGGGTAATTCTTGGTTCTCTAACACTAGAAAGACGTTCCACCATAAGAAAAAGGACATGGTTTGGTGCAGATGTTGAAGCAGTTCCAACCATTTCTATATCTTCACTTCCTATCAATCTTGTTGCTCCTTGTAGTGGTAAATTGAGTCGATGCATTGCAAGCATTAACTCCCTCAATTGCTCTTATATTTGTGCCATTGTAATCTTCATTTCAAGAAGTTCTGCTATGATAACACTTAGAAAAGAAAAGATGTCTAATATCACTCAAGACAAATAAAAGAGAGGACTTGAAAACAAAGAAAATAGTAAGGACAATATCAATTCAGAAGAGGGTAATCTGCAACTTCTAATATGCTTATATCTTATCAAGAAAAAGAAGTAATCCACTCTTAATCAAGATTAGACAAAGCTCTGATATTATAGATGTACTCTTGTCAATCTATCAAGGACAAGAACTTGATGAAAAAGCGATTCAGACAAGTAAACCTTCACTCAAAGAAAGGTAACAAAATATAAATAAACAAGTATGTATATTGAAAGAGAAACTGGAATGGCTATTGCCAAAAGATAAGAAAACTAGAAACCCTTGAAACTAGACTAGAAGCAAGAAACGAGTTGACAAGAGTGAAGAAGGCTTCATTCTTGTCTCTATATATACTATCTAACTAGGGGCTATGTGGTGACATTCTATAGGACCTCCAATATGTGTTGACTTTGTAGGACACATGTCTTGACTTACAAGGCAAGTTTTTCTACGTGTGGGCCACATAGTTAGCTTGATCTTCAAGCTAACAACATGTGTGGCACATGGCCAACTTGTTGACCATGTTTCTAATCCAAAAAGTCAATTAAAGACACCTATGAAGTCAAAGCAACATCTATAAAGCTTCTAGGAAGCTTCCATATTAAATACTATAGAATTAACTTATTTTTACCTACTTTGTATATATAATTACTAGCTTACATAAGTATGTCTGTGATACTTTCATCAAGTAGGCTCAATTCTATTTTGCTTCATTCACTTGTAGAATTTTTTAGTATATTTCATTCACAAATAATTACTATAAATTTACTTCTTATTATATCTAACATTGTAATATCCACTACTTTTTTCATATCTTTTTGATTCAAAAAATCATCAAAAATTATAAGAAGTCTTTTTTTTTTTTTTTTTTCAATAAATAATTACTTTTCTTCTTCAAGAGTCATGGCTTTGCTTTCTTTGTCTAAAACTTAAAAAGTTTTTATTAATTCTATCAAATATTTACTTTATAGATTCCATGAGATTCTACCATGTAGATAAGTTGTGTTTTCAAAAGTTATTTTCATCATATTATTATTTTCATTTGATGAAAATATTAATTTATTGGATACTTTTTCATCAATATGTGTTTTAAAAGCCTTCACTAATATAGACTTGCTTATGCTAGCCATACCAAATACACCTACCATATAGTTTTTAAAAAGTAACTTCACTAATTTCAAAACTTTTGATTCAAGACTTGCATCTTTGTACTCTACTTGCAAATACTTTCTAATTTGTACATAAATATAATATTATAAATAATAAATTCTTGTATTATAAGAAAATTTATTTTTAAATACTTGTATTATTTTTAATCCAAAAAATATATAATATATATTGATAAAAATTTAAAATTAAAGAAACTAATTATATAATTAATAATAAAATGGCTTATTTCTAAATCTTTACAAAAGTTATTAATACTTATATTTGAATTATAAATATTTGATGTATCATTAGCTAAATTTTTAAATTTATTACTCATATCATTGTTACTTTTGTGTGTATATTTAGCCAACGACTTACATAGATTTAAGATCCAATCTTATAATTTTTGCTTTAGATTGTTGAAAGATTTCTTTCCAAGTGACATATTAAAATTGGATACTACCTCTTCATTCTTTGTAAGTTGATCTTCAAAAAAATATTTCTTCACTCATATTAAGTTCTTTACAATTTCTAAAAAAGAATGTCTTTTTGAAGGATATTTTGTATCTAAATATACTTTAATCAATAATTAAAGTCTATGATTGATTTTATGTATGCTTTCTAATTTCTTCTTTATATGAATAGAAGTGTCTTCAATGTAGCATATATCTTCAATACCTATCAAAATATCACAACATAAAATTCCAAAACAAAAAACATCCGCTTTATATGGATTGAATTTTTTTATAGGATATCTTACTTCAAGAGCCATACAATGTATTTTTCCTTCTTTTTTTGTTCTTTCATCACCATTTATTTCAGCTTTAAATATTCCAAAGTCTATCAATTTCACATGTATATAACTATGTTTTTTATTTTTTCCATCTCAAAATCTACAATTATAACATTTTGAGGCTTTAAATTATAATGAGCCACCTTCATGTCATGAAGGTAGAACATTGCATTAGCAATTTGAATCATCACATTTATTTTGTGTAAAAAAGACATCTCCAAAGATTGATTGTTACATAACATATTAACCAAGCTCTTCTCTCTTTTTTTCATACCAATTGTAATTTCTCCACTTTCATTTGAATCAACTTTACGAGCACAATAAAACACCTTAATAATATTTGGATGATTTAGATGTAATAAGATATGTGCTTCTTTCTTAAGTATAATTTTGGCTTTAATCTCCCAAAAAGGTATGATCTTTGTGATACTTTCAAAATCCAACCATATTGTCACAAATATTTCCAATCTTGTACCATTGTGCAACAATATTTTTCTCTATAATGTGGTTCAAGGAAAACTTTGGAAAAAGACATATACTCTTCTATCCCACTATCCTTATCCATTGTAACTTATACTAACTTTTAAATCTCTATATACACATGTTTTATGTGTTGTATGTTTTTACAAGTATCTATGCATGTAATCACAGAATAAAGAATTTTGTGAACAAACCACATCATTCATATTCATTTTTGTGAATGTTGTACAGTAAATATTAAAAAAATCCAAACATGCATTCTATTATTCATGCTTTATCTTCTAAAAAATAGATCTATTATATTATGCACTATAGTAAATATATATATATATATATATATATATATATATATAGATATATATATATATATATATATATATATATATAGTTGTATATATATATATATATATATATAGTTGTATATATATATATATATATATATATATATAGTTGTATATATATATATATATAGTTGTATATATATATATATATATATATATATATAGTTGTATATATATATATATATAGTTGTATATATATATATATAGTTGTATATTTATATTTTTCATAGATTTGTGATATTGCATAAATAATATAAAAAATTAAATTATAACAAAATATTATTTAAAAATTACAATTCTACAAATAGTATGAAAAATAAATTGGTATTTCAAAAATCATGGACCAAAAAGTTATGTATAAAGTAATCATTTTTAATATAACATACATACTTTTAAAGAAATTAAAGAATAATGTACACAAATATATATATATATATATATATATATATATATATATATATATATATATATCATTCTAAATTTAAATCCACTTATTAAAAGTAGAAA
Source organism: Physcomitrium patens (assembly GCF_059467195.1). Classification (NCBI taxonomy): domain Eukaryota; kingdom Viridiplantae; phylum Streptophyta; class Bryopsida; order Funariales; family Funariaceae; genus Physcomitrium; species Physcomitrium patens. Next base: position 1,522,623 of record NC_143416.1, on the reverse strand, counting down.
GAAAAAAGAAAAACTAAAAAATATGTATATTTTTATAATATTAAATGTTTTATTTTAAGAAAAATATGCATGTATATATATATATATAGCAAGAAAAAGAGTAAAAAAAAAGAGTATACATAGTACATATAAATATATGTATATTGACATATAGTAGATAAAAAAATCTTAATTTATTTAATGACATATTATGATCTTGCAATAGTATTAAATATTTTAATTGGTATTTATTAAATTTACAATTGTGTAAGACTTAGATTTTAAAATTTGTTTCTTAAGTAAATAGAAAATAATAATAATACAAGAGTGTATCATAAATAATTATATAGATATATTATAAAAATCTATTGCTCTTTCAAAGTTTTTAATTTTTTTTAATTTTTAATTTTTTTCATATTTAAAGCATAAGCTTAATAGTTCTAATCACCAAAGTTATAAATGTAGAAATGTAATTAAAGATAAGTAAATAAAATTTTGATGAACATTAAAATCATATTAAATAAACCATTATAAAATAATGTATACAAAAATTATTATGTCAATCTTTAAATTATTAACGTACTTACAATAAAATAAATTGACATAAATATTATGAACTTTAAATCTCTATTTTTTGTATCATGTTTTATAATATTTTAGTATAGTTATATAACATTAAATAAAAATAAATAAATAAATAAAAGAATCAAAAAAACAAAAATAAAAAATAAAAAAATATAAAAAAAGAAAAAAGAATTAATGTATCTTTTATGAAGAAATTACTATATTTCATTCTTACAAATGATATTACAAATAAATATTTTTTTTGAATTACACTTATAATTTTTAAATACCTATAGATTATTATTATAATATATAAAAAATTTTAATAGAAAAATTTAAAAAATTAAGATAATATTTTGTATAAAATTTAGTTATTAAATGAGTTTTAAGAATCATAATTAAAAATTTTAATAATTTACAAAGATAGTTGTATTCAATTTTTATTTTAAAAAATCAATTTTATACTCTAATCTTTTTTGATAGATTAGTATCATGTGATTGTTAAATTTCCTAAATTCTATAACAACCTAGTTGCTTATAGTTTCAGATTTTTAATATATATATATATATATACATATAATGATCTAAGTATAATATTATCAATTCTTTGAATATAATAACTATAGCAGTATTCTATCACCACACTGTAAAAGAAAAATGTTAAGTCATTAATCTAATATATTAAAAATTTATATGCATAATTATATTTAATTTTTATTCTAATTAAATTAATGGGATGAAATTTTAGTCTATATAAAAAATAATAATATAATTTAACCAGAAATATCTTATAAATATTTGACATAAATTATAAAAAAATAAAAAAAAGGATTTAAATGCACACGATAATCTTATGTAGATTTAGAATAAGCTTTAAGAAAATCAAAAATCTACTCAACATGTTGTTATATAAACAGTACTATATTTGTATTTATAATTTTTATATTAGAAAAATAAATAGATAACAATTGATATGATTCTACAAACTCAAAAATCAACAAAAAATTTTAGTCATTTATTTTACATGTTTTGATTCAAATTCACATTCTTAATTTATACTAGTTTGAATATTTTAATAAAACTTTGGATAAAATTTTAGAAATATTAAAAATAAAAAGATAAAAAAATAAAAAAAAAATTATATAGACATGAATTAAAAAAATAACTTTCATATAAAACTAAAATAAAAATTTATATTAAAAGCTTGTTATAAGATATATATATATATATATATATATATATATATATATATCAATACTAGTAATTGCAAAGATAAAATGAGTTAGGTAGAAGTAAATAAAAATAGATAAATTTGATATATCTTATGGAAAAGTTCCTTAAGAGCTTCATAGACTCAAATATAATTTTACAAATATTTGTAGGTGATTGATAGGTTAAGAACTTGGCCAACAAGTTAAGAGCTTCATAGTCTCAAATATAATTTTACAAATATTTATAGGTGATTGATAGATTAAAAACTTGGCCAACAAGTTAGTCACATGTTATACATATTGACCACTTCTGGTACCAATTGGTCATGTAGCACACATGTTAGAAACTTGCTTTGTAAGTTAAACACATGTCAAATGATTTATAAAACATCACCACATAGCTCTTTAATTAAATAGTATATATAGAAGCAAGAGTGAAGCATTCTTCATTCTTATCAATGTCTTTTTTGTTCTTAGTGTTGTTTCAAAAGTCTCTAGTCTTCTTATTTCTAGTAATAGTCATTTTAATTTTAATATTATAACTATGTTTAAGAAAATATTTATTTTTTTTAGTGACACAAAAGTGTATTGATTCTTTAGTTGTTTTGTGATTCATGTCTTTGGCAAAATTAAAGAAATAAATTTTATAAAAAATAATAATTTTTTTAAAGTTATTCTAAAAGTATTTTTAAAATTATTTAAAAAAAATTTAAAAAATCACATATGATAAGGTAATAAAAAATTAAAGTTATTTAAAAAAATTATAAAAAAATATTTTTATGAAAAAAATATGCATATTTAAACTAATTATTTTTTAAAAATTACAAGAAATACAATATGCTAGTAAATTTAAAATATTAACTTTAAAATACAAAAAAAATATAAAAATAATTAAATAAAAATATTTTTAAAAGTAATAAAATTAAATTTATATTATACTATTTGCTAATCAATCTTAATATTTTTTTATAATTAATTTAATTAAACTTTTATTAATTATTGTGATTTTTTATATTTTAAATAGAATGTTGCTATTACTACTCCATTTTTTTTATATCACCACAACTTGCCATTTATTGTAAGCTACTATAGTTTTTACTATTGTCACTACAAGTTGTCATAAACTTGAGTTGTATACCACAAGGCACTTTTTTCAACCATTGACGTTGTTATCACAAATGATTTTATGTACCAATGAATTTAAATTACTCATGTTAATTTTTTTTTGTTTAAGTGTCAATAGTAGAGTCTAAAAACTCACCTACTTACAAAATAGAATAATTTAAAATAATAAAAATATTTATCCATATGTTTATTAGATAAACATTTAAAATAAGCTTAATTAAAATTTTATTTAATAAATAAGCTTGGATTTTTGCATTGAAGATATTTGAATTGTTTTCCTAAGGTACAAAACTATGTTTTTTTTTACAATTTTTAATCAAGTTTTTTTGTACTATTTCTATTAAGACTATGTTTTTGAAAGAAATATGACATATGATAGAAAATTTGATACACAATAATTAATTCATAAATTTATTCAATTATTATATTAGTAAATATTTTAAAATTATATAAATTTTACATATAATTATATATATATAGATATAGATATAGATAAAAAATCTTTATATATATATATATATATATACTGCTCTTTACAAATGGCGGCCAAAAGAAGTAATCAAAAATTACATGTGAGTTAAATCAGATTTTAATTAGAAATTTATTCTCAAATCTTACAAATTGAGACATAATTATATATATATATATATATATATATATATAATCCATGCATTATTAATATATATGTAAATAAGATATTAAAGATGCATATATATATATATATATATATATATATATTATTAAAGGAAAATAATTTCATGTAAGATAATTATTAAAATAATAGATAAAAATAAATATATTTAAAAAATCATTTGCAAAAAAATCATTGCACTAAAAAATTAAAAGACTATAATGTACTTCTATAAGATTGTACTTCTGTAATCATTGCACTAAAATTTCTATATATATATATATATATATAATACTTGCAAGATAGAAGCACTTGGTTTACATTTCTGTTATTTTGTTATTTGAAGTTTTAGATTAAAGCTTCTAAAAAAGCTTTCTGTCAAGACTTTTCAACTAAACTTTTAAATTAACTTTTTAATAGTGGTTAAGTAATTCTACCTTTAATTTTCGTATTGTAGATATTATAAAAATTGTTGTAAGCAAATAAGATTGTAAAACTTCTTAAAAACTTATTTAGAAACAAATACAAAAGATATTTTATATTAAAAATATTATTGGTGTTTATTTATTTTTTAAATTAAATATATGAATGTTATCAGTAGATTACATTAAGAGTTCAATTAATTATAAAATTTTAAATTTAATTCCTTCGTACATTTTTAAAAATATTTTACCTCAATTATTTTCTATTCTGATTCTCAATATGAATACTTTACAATTGCTGAAATCATCATTCCTTGATTTAATATTGATCCAATAGTACAAATATCATTATGTAGTATAATTTTTGCAATCTAAAATAACATCTTTTTAAAATAAAATCAGAAATTATAATAAATTAATTATTGATTCTAATAAAATAAAAAGAATCTTGTACCATTGATAAGTATCAATATCTTTCTCTAGATTTGAAGTTTATTGTGCATGATGTTAAGGGGAGTATTTGTAATCCATGTGTGTGTGATGTTGATCTAGTACTTGTACTCATACTTCATCTTCACTTGTGTGATTGTTTGTCATACTATTGAATGAAAAAATCTCTTGTTTATTAGCTATGGTATGGTCTAAAAATGAATATCCTATCTTTTGTTTGTCAAAGATGATGTCTTTTGAAATTAGTATTCTTTTCTCATTTGTATAGTATATTATGTATGCGTTATTTTCAGTATCATAGCCTATTAATAGATTAAAAAAATTCCATTTTCTTTCTTTCTTTTTTAGATGTATGTATGTATCTAAACATCCAAACACTCTTAGATTGCTAATATTTGGTTTACATTGAAAAAAAAATTCATGAAAAGTCATACTAGAATTTACTTTGGTTGGAATGAAATTTACAAAATAATTGGCAATTTTTATTGCTTCGCTCCATAGAAAGCTTGAGAACTTATTTTTGAAAGCCGTGCTCCTTGTGCGCCCTATGATTGTTCTATTTTGACTTTCTGCAACATCATTTTAATATGGTGTTCTGACTTGTGTTAGTTGGCATGTAATTCCATTTAGCTTATTGAATTTCTAGAAATCTTCTCAAAGATACTCTCCTCCTCTATCTAATCTGATTTTTAAAATATTACATCCTCTTTGCTTTTCAATCATGGTTTTGAATACTATAAATTGTCTGAAAGTTTTATTCTTGGCTTTTAAGAAATATATCCATGAGTATGATGAATAATCACTTATAAAGACTAAGAAGTATTATGCTCCTTCCAATGTTTGATGAGACATAGATCTACTATATCTATATGTATTAACTCCAATATGCTAGTTATCCTTGCATTAGATTTTCAATGAGCATGCTCTCTATGTTCCTACTCCACTTGACATCCTTCACATATGATTTTTATGTCATCAATTCTATACAACCTAATGACTTTGTTAATTTTTGATAAGTGACCAAGTCTATAGTAGTTTAGATATTCTAGCTTGTGATGCCAAAGTTGTGGATTATTTTTTCTTGTCAAGTTGTTTACTTTTGTTATTGTATTTTTTGAGTGCCACAACATTACTACAAAGTATGAAGGCGGTTCCTTTGTATAAGTAGCAAAATTAAAAGCTGATATTAGATGATTAAACTTATATAAATTAGTTATTGAATTTACGTGTCTAGTTGATAGGATTTTCTATTTTTAATATTTTCTAATATTCAGTAATAATATTTTGTAAATATTACTATATATTTTGCATTTGTTAGACTTCCTATTGATATGAGGCTATTATATAGAGATGGCACATAGAACACATTGTCAAGTTTTATTCCATTTGATCCAATAGATATAATTGCCTTTAATCTAATGAGGTTCCCTTCCATATTGTAGTAGTAAGTCCTTTCTTATCTCTATGTATTATTTTTAATAAATTTCTGTTTTGTGTGACATGACTCAAAATGTCACTATTCATATATCATTTTTATTTCAAATTGTCAATAATATCCATTATGGTTGCATCAAAATTGTTAGTAGCATGTTTGTGATTTTCATAATACTTTACATGGTTTAACATATTTCTATTGTTGGTATAGGAACATATTGTAGATTATTGTTATTGGCATTTTCTTGCAATGTGACCTTCTTCTCTACATGCAAAACATTTGAATCTTCTTTATTGATTGATAATTTTTTGTTGTATTTTCCATCTTAAATTACCATATCTACCTTTTACAAAAGCTTTGTGTTCACCTTGCATTGATGTTCTCTTCTATTCTGCAATTAATACAATTTATTTGTTGCTAAGTTTCTTGCTTCTAAAGTCTTATTGATATCCCTTTTTAATAAGTTTTGCTACTACATGTTCAAATGTAAGTAATATTTCTGTAGAAGTCATATCTTACAAAACTCCTTTGTACAAAAAAGGCATGCTATTTCATACTACATGTATGAGATTCTTATCAGGTATTCTTTTTTCTATTGCTTCTAATTTATTCTTTATTTTTATACTTTTTTATATAATCTTTTATTAAATCTCCTTCATGCATACAAAGTATGTGAAGTTGACTTGTTAACATTAGTATTCAAGCTAGATTTCTAGACTAAAAATTATATTCTAGTACTTTCTACGCATTGATTGAATCTTCATATTCTATTATAATATCAATCAAGTAGTCACTTATAGACCATGCAATTGCACTCATTGCCATGTTCTTCATCTTCTATAACAAAAGATAGCTGAGATTTACCTCGTTCTCTCTTATGATTTGTTCTCATACCATAAATAAATAAATGAATATATATATATATATATATAATCAACTCACAAAATGTATTACAAAGTAATTCCTATTACTTAAACAAAGTCAAACTTGGGGAATCTTATACCCTCTAATTTATCATTGTAAACTTATATGAATCCAAGGAGCAAGATCTTATTTACATGGTTATTGTAATCAACTCCTAAGAAGTCTCTTAGTCTTATTCCTATCTATATATTATATATTAAGATGTATGTTCTAAATTATACTAACAGAAAATTTAGATGTAGGAATTTTAAGTGACAATTCTAGAACAAGTTACAACACTCTCTATCCATTAGGCCAAAGTTCTTGGCAAGAGACATTGTCTAACCCACTTGGTTTGATTGGCCAAAGTTCTTGGCAAGAGACATTGTCTAACCCACTTGGTTTGATTGCAAAAATTCTTGATAGAAACCATATTGAGCGGCTACTGAGATGGTGGTTCTGAAGGATGGTGTCCCAGAAATGGATTGCTCGAAGAGTGTTTGTGGGAGCTCCCTCTTCATTTACTTTTGCCATGCTGACACCAATTGCTGCACAAAAACATAGAAATGTCTCAGAACAAAAGATTCATGCTGCACATTGATCAATGATCTCGAGGTAACAATAATTAGGTGAACGCAGCAGCGAGAGCGTGGAGATCACTAACTCACCGAAACGACCTAGGATTATAAAAACCAAAAACGAAATTTATGTTGCTGAAATTTCCGTGTTGTGACTAGAGCATATAGTTGTCCTGAGTAAAAATATTCATGATACTGGCAAATGCTAATCAAAAGGCAAACACTGAAAAACCACAGAAAATCGTCACTTAGTATCAGAACCCATGAGAAGCCAAGATCACACTACCTCTTGGACCACAAAGAAGATCTCAAAACATTCTGGATTTGGTAAAATAACTTCTTGAGGAAATTTGGCAACACTCCAGTTGTCAATCTCCATAGAGTCCCCATAGCGTCCAGAGTCAAACCATGCACGAAGGAAAGGGGAAAAAAGAATACCTTACTACACCGCAACATGTCATATCCAGCCAATTGAACAAACCCCGGTTAACGGAGGGCTTCATGAGACTCAAGTTGTTCAAGTTGTGGTTTTTGTGTGCTGAACCAAGTTGGGTTACTGCTCGTCAAGCTTAGAAGCGTGTCAAGGGAGTGTACAAAGATAAGACTCTTGTAGTGTTTCGTCTCTTTGCAGAAGCTTGTGCGGTATTTCTGGAGTCTGGGTACGTTAAGAAGGGGTCTAATGTTAATTCCTTCACGTAACGTGGAACTTTCCGCGGAATCGGTCGGATGCATACGAGGGCATTTTGGTTGCACAGGTAATCGATATTGGTGAATACTTGGGCAAAGAATCTGTTGTAAATGCTATGAGAGTAAGACTTCGAATGATTTGTGACGTCCTCGTCAACAAGCTTTTCCTAGAGATAACGTGAGCTTGCAAAAGAATCCATCAGTTGTGGCAAAATGCTCGGTAGTACGTCCTGTTTTGAAATCTTGATGATAATCTGATTAGTAATGTTTGTTGCCGCTAGGTGATCAACCACACGGCAAAGAATTCTTGCTCTTGCCACCGAATGTACAATGCCATATTGACCGTAGTAGATTCTCGTCGGTTTAGCAAATGCTCAGAAGTGCTGTTGACCTTCAAGACGTCCGAGAAATTCTTCAGAAAAGAGATGACGGGCAATCTAAATGATAGTGCTACAAAGGATCCAGCCTCTTGGTTTCTGGCCTCACTGCAGCCACAGCCAGCCTCCTCCATCCATAGTGCCCTGCTTGATTTGTTCAGAGGAACACCATCCCCGATCATCTGCTCATCGTATTTAGGCTGCGTTGACTCACAATTTTTTGTTATCTTGGTGTTTTCAATAAGGTAAACGAGGATTTTTTAGAGTGAGAGTTGGAGCGAATGAGTAATTGCTTGTCATGTATGGCAAAGTTGAAGTGAAGAAAATGGCAGGACTGCGAGGGCATATTTTTGTACGAACAGATGTCACAATGCTGGGAAGTGTTCGCAACGAGATGGTTTTCGAATCACTTTCCGAATCACTTTTCGAATCATGATGGAATCACTTAAACGATAAACCCGATCTCCTTCTCAAAAAGTGTACTTATGGAACTGTGCTTTTGAGAACCTTATTTGAAAAGATGCCACTGTGCTAATATGGAATTTATGGTCACCGAAGTCGAGGTTTCGTGGTTGAGGTACTAATCCTAGTCGTGGATAGAGGTGTGTTCCTCAAGCTGGAAAGAGGTACCGCAGTTTCGGATGGAGACCCTGTGCTGGTGGATGGGCAGGTTTGTTATCTTGACTGACAGAAGGCGAAGCACAAGAGACCCACACAACCAGCGCGTCCACGATGCTGGGGCCAGTGCACAAACTCAGCCAATAGGACCTTGCAGGCACTACACGGCATGGCAAGGGGCTCCCTTAAGATAAGGTCGAGCATGTCGAACACATCAACGCAGCCTCGAGTTCCACGTGCCCTTCTCGCTCATCCTCCCCTCGTCCCTTACTAACTCCTACTCCAACTCCACCATTAATTTATTGGCATCATCTTCCCGTCACCTCTCGGATATCCCATGACATCATCTTCTGAGCTCAGGCACTCCACTGCTGGTCCCCCGGGCATGACGTTTTCATCGCATCTGGCTGGGTGGCTTCCACGAACACCTGTTGTCGTGATCGATGCAGCGCCGCGCTTCGGAGACATAAAATTACGTAAACAGGTCACGGTAGTTAATTGCAACCTCGCCTTCCTCGTCGATCGCATCCATGGAATCGTGTGGATACATCTAGTAGAATCCCCACCTTCACGACCAGATGCATCAGGTTTCGGTTCTTGCTCTGGATGAGCCCTTGGGATTGGGTCGAATTCGTGATGATTCTGCAACGTCACAACCGCGGAAACCACCGCAAACTGGGTTTTTCTCGACAGATCGTTAGAAACCGCTCTGTCAGCTTCTGCCAGGTTGTGGTCGGAGAAGGAAACGAGATAGCGACTGGCACTCCATCGCAAGTGGAGTAGCAAGTGGATGGGACCAAGGTGGAAGGAACGTGAGCTGTCTCCGAGCTGTTTGAGTTTAAAACATATAAGCGGCAGGATTGTTATATTAACGTGTGCAATGAGTTGGTGCACTTCCCCCGAGGTGTGAGATTGTATGAATTGCGGGACAGCGACAGGGTACGCGGGAGTGACAGATCTGACAGACGGTGTGCGCATAATGGGCAGTTACGGACCCCTTCATGCAACAGTGAAGGATTCACCAACCTTTGAACATTTCAGAATGTTCGAAAAGCCCAACAACGTTCTGTCGTTGCCAAGTATGCAACTTTCCCGACGAGACTGAGTCACCACGCTGAAATGGTTCCGACAATCGACGATTTCCTGGATGGATAGTCTCACATGAGCTGTGACAATTATATGAAAACACGGGAGAGTTCAAAAGTAGAGTGAACGCCGAATTTCGATCCGCCAGGGCGGACAGGCTGAAAATTGAACTTGAATCCATATTACATGGCACCCATATGACCGTTACTGATGACAGTCAGAGGTTTTTTTTGGTTATGAGATTCATTCCTTCCATCAATGGCTATTCCAATTCTCGACTTTTTTTCAACTGGAACTCGTCCAAGCTCCAACTTTAATCATTTATTCTGTAAAGAATGTGTAACAAAAGACCCATAAATTCTAACCTGTGCCCACCAATAAATCAAATAAATGGAATGATCATCGCCACATCAAAAACTTTCCGTCGGAGATGATCATCCGTTAATTGTCCTATTATCGGTCAAATAAATTGCTGTTGCCTGTCATAGAATGGAAAGTAATAACTAGGTGATAGATTTCCTGTGTTCGAAGAAGGCAAAGCACCCGAGTCCTGCTCAAAGATCTGATCGTACGAGAGCTCCGGTGCACTTGAGCTTTGCAGATTCTGGAAACAGGAATAGCGGTCTGATTCATTCGACGCATATTGAGGTGCCCAATTGTAGGGGTCGATTGCTTCCTGATCATGCAAATTCATGTAACTTGACGAAGTTGCCATGAACGATCCCGATGTGGAGTACTCATCTGGAGTGCTTGAATAAGTTGGCTGATATATGTTCGAAGGGCTCCGGTTATCAGCCGCTGAATCGTTGTGCATGCCGATGGTTTGGTGACCGGAGGAGCTAGGCGTCTCCTGCCACGACCGACGCTCTTGATACGGACCCAATTGATTGTAATAAGACGGCGACCCAGAATCAGGTTGAAAGTAAGAGTACCCGGATAAGTAAGGTGTCTCGGAGGACGTCGCGGGCGCAGAGTAAGCTGGAGAGTGGTCTGTGCTCGAGGAAGTGCGAGTCGGAGAATTCCAGCTTGAATTCTCAGGAACCGAATGAGAATCACTGTAAAGAAACGATTCGACAATAGAGAGTTGATGCCTTGCGTTAGGCGCAAAGAGAGATCCGGAGGTTGCATCAGACGAGGCGCGAGGTGAATCGCTGGATGGTCCGCGAGCTGTTCTCGATGAGGAGCTTATCCTCGAAGACGTTCCGATGCCCAGATGCTCCCCATCGGGAAAATTCAACTTGGCACGCAATCCCCGAAACTCCTTGGCTGCATTATCGTAAGCCTGCGCGGCCTCCTCCGCGGTGTCATATGTTCCCAGCCACACTCGTGCAGCCTTCTTGGGGTCACGGATTTCGGCTGCCCATTTCCCCCACGGCCGCTGTCTCACGCCGCGGAACTTGCGCTTCTTCTCTGGCTCCAGGCTGTGCACCGCCTCGGCTTCTGCTCCAGCAAAGTGGCCGCTCGAGTCCTGATCGAACCCTGTCCTGTGCATTTGGGACTCTGCGATTCACAATTCAAACCCAAGACGAAGCTCAGCATCAACTCTATCCCATATCTGCAATACCCCACCTAAGTGCAAGCACATAAAATTCTAATGTCGATGACATCGACTGTTGATGATTCATGGAGAGGCGGCTGTTCGCTACGAGGAAATGGAAGAGACTGAAGTTCAAAGCTTCCCCAGGTTGCGTACGAATCCAAATAGTTTTAGACACGCTTACTGGGAACTATGGCCCCACATACTTTAATATTATACCAAAAGAAAGCAATGCCTTCGTGCCTTAACTTACACTCCGGGCATCGTGACCTAAAGCTGTCCTGAGGACCAACACTGTCAGAAGTTCTTATGGTCGGTTGTGAGGAGAAGTGAAGAGTTCATTCAATACCTACCTCGAGGCTGCAACGGGGCAAGAGGACGCTGGAGCTGCTGCTGCTGTTGCTGCTGTTGTTGCTGTTGCTGCCAACTTGATTCACGGAACTGGGCAGACTGGGGGGAGTTGTCCTGGGCGTGGCTAGGGCTGCTTCTTTGCGGGGTCTGCTCGCTCCACTCCGCATTGATTGGCAACCACGGCGTTGCAGATGCGCCAGCGACGTCTACATGCTCTGACTGTGAGCCTCGTGTCGTTGACACCATTCGGAAAGTCTTGGCACATTGTGCGCCATAGCCGTGTTCCGGCACTTGCAATGGTTCAAGCAGTCCTGCAGCATTCGTCAGCGCGTTTATGATCATGGAGACTTCGGTGACTGGGTTGGGTATACCCCGGTAGGTGGAGTTCGATGCGTTAGGATTTGAGTCAGGGGGTCTTTGAATCTCTGGTTGTTTGTTAGTTTCAAGCTGGTCTGACATTGGCGCCTGCGAAGGCCATACAAATCTTGCTTCGAAATTTTCCGCTTCTTTCTCCGAATTGTGGAGGCACGCGATTGATCTTTAATTTGAATATTGTAAGCAAGCTCTCGTTTCCGGATTTTGTCTCCAACAGCACTCTAATCAGCCCAGTATTTGAGCTCCAGCCTGAAAGAAAAAAGTCGAGCGATGCACACTTTCGTTTCGATTGCAAAAAAAATTCGCGATGCCAAGCAGCTGAACATTTTTATCTTCTTCGATTTGAACCAGAAAATTTCCCAGCAAGCTTTCCCCTCTTCAAAACGTCCCTCTCACGTAAAATCGGCTTGCTACTTCAGAATACTAAAACCCCTCCCTAAACCCCTTGTACGCAATTATAGTTGCAACCCACCCTACAGAAACAACCCACGCAAATTCCAGCTTGTCACTCACACCGATTCCAGATTCGACCCTTCGAACTAACACTGAGGAAATCAGTGCCAACCAGCACTCGATCAATATTACTTCGAAATCCAGCTCATCATCAGTCACTTCTCGTCGAACTCCGAACTTTCACCGGTGTCCTTGAAACACAACTCCTCCAGACTAAAAGAGCTCAATCACTACTCCTTTTGATTACAGAATCCAACTCCTCTACACTTAAAGCTCAATCACAACTCTCGGATTCCACGAGAATCCCGCAACCTAAACACATGTGATCCAATCCGGCAGCTTCACATTTGTCAAACATGAGTTTCACTTGACTGAATTTGGCAGGCACACAGCTTCCACATCAATTCCAACTGAATTTATATGAGGAATTCAGAACAGCCATGACGAAGATTCGCATGAAACTGGACGCACACCACAAAATAATCACTTACTTCTCCAGCCACCACCACCATCACCGTTGTAGCCGTTATTCAACCTGCCAAGTCACCAGTCAACGGTGTGGGTAACGCGTAGCATCACCTTTCTGTTGCCAACAATGCAGCGAATTTTATCGATTGGTCGAGAAAGAATTTTTACTGTGGACCCAGTCAACGCCCTAGTTCTTAACGTTGCAAAACTGTGAGATGGTATTCCCCAAATGGTAGGGTCGTTGTGCTCCCTGAGGTTTTTGTGGAATCTAGAGTTCCTGTCGCTTGCTGTTGGATCAGGGAAGAGCGTTGTCGTCGGTGACACTGTTAGTTGCATGATATTTGCAACATGGATATGCCGAATCATGGGCTGGGTGGGAGGGGCAGGGTGAGGGCGTGTGTGTGTCTGCCTTGGAACTCTATCACCACCTGATTCTGTGTAGTTGAGAGGAATGAGTCAAAGTTGGGGGCTTATTTTCTCACATTGTGATATTGGGTGGGTAATTTTCCCGTCTAGTAAGAGTGCAAATTAGCAAGTTTGAGGCTCGGATTCTTATTGTGAAGTTCAACAATTACTGTTCGAATTTTGCACAAGTTTTTTTCACCTTTGATGTGTTATTTGTGCCAATTCTTTTGCAAGTATTTTCAATGTGATTTGATAGGAATGCTTAAATATAGAACTCCATTCAATTAAAACCATCAAAAAATAAACATGCAACTTAAAACCATGTTTTCAAACATGTTTTACTTTTAGATTAAATGATGGATTTTATTTGTTGTTTTGAAATTGTTTTCTATAGGTGAACAATTTCGTCCCAACAAGTGTTGCTAGACCCATTTTAAAATTAAATAAACATATGAGCAGACATGGTGGAGCCTAACGCTCCAATTTAAGATTGATTCCAAAACAGGTTCTAAAAGTTCTAATGAATGCAGAAGACTTATAGAAAATCATAGCGGTTTTAGAGGGCAAACAAAATCATAATAAAGTAGAGAATCTTTCAAAAAGAAATCATCTTATATGACGTACTTTTATTTCGTACATCGTAAAAACGGAAAAGTAAGAAAAAAAAAAGGGGCATATTTTAAGTTAAAATTTCACTGAGGAGTGGAGGTGGTGCAATAAAAACCACCATGAAGATAGAAAATTGCAATGACTTTACCTGTTAACTTTATTGGAATTTAGAATTACACAAAGATCGGGACTTCTAAAGATAATTACTTCTAGTCGAACAGCCTGACTACATTGTGAATCTCTCAGGTAGTATACAAACAGGGAGACTAGGTCTATCTCTAAACTCGCCAACACTACTTTCAAGTAAGGAGATTGTCACTCATCAGAGTTACCTTGACGGATTCATAATATTCGCTTTGAATAATATTAATACCTGTCAATTTCTAGTTCTTCCTTCTCAGTTTGTTTTACATTTATAATAAAAACATGCATAAATGACTCTCAAACATTGTACATTTAACTGTGAGAAAATAAAAATCATTGAAAAAGGAAATACAAATTGATATCGTAGTGACATCGCCGTGCCAATTATGAAGCATGTTACAGTTGAAGTAGGAATATTCCAATATAAAGCCAAGAAATATCATCCTATTGTGAACGACATGGAAAAATGTCATCAAAGCCTACTGGAATTATATCGGGTTACTAACCCTTCTAACGATAAACCTCGCACATTCACGTTGCCCACTTGCAGCAACGAGTACGAGTCTCTACTTCAGCGATCGAACTCTACGAGAGCTGAATGTCGCACACGAATTGCATCTTCTCACGCAGTAGCAACGACGCCAAAGCATCCAGATTTCTTCGAACTGGCTGCTGGGGCCCAAAAAAACGCAGGCTTTCTAACTGCAGATCCCGATGACATTTGTCCGCGTTACACAAGTAGCACTCCATTGATGCAACCATCATTTTCAGGGTTATTTGTAACTTGGGCATATTTACCCCATACAACTTTTCCAGCTGGTGTCACGAGTCCCAACTCACTGACATTCACCTGCATGCATAAAAATTCACATATTGTTACACTGTACCCTAAGACGCGTTTGATAAGGGGCGTACTCATTAGGCTACAAAGGTTCACAATAACAACGTGAGTATATCAGGTGCGAAGCAGGTACAGTCCTTGGCCGGCTGCTCTGAAAGGTAAGACTAAACAGAGGCAATTGGAGCTGCAGTGCTGGAAGGAGTAGACAAAGATACAAAGGATAAGCTTAGAAACGAACATACCTCGATGATGGTACCCTTCGTGATTACTCCCATCGACGTGTACATAGGTCCGTTGGGATTCTTCTTAACTCCAATGATGTCTAAATTAAAAGTGCACTTAAGCTCTGGATGCGTTACATGAGCTTTGGTAAAACGAAGTCCCATGGGCCTGATAAACCGCTCGTACTTAGGAGGCTTGCGAGTGAAGCCTGGTCCAACAAATGTGACCTTCGTCACCATTCGTTTCCATTGCTTAGCTGAAACACGAAGGAACCACGACATATACGTTAGCATGATGAATACCCAACAGCATTGAAAAATTTAGCAGTCAGACAACCCAAAAAGTAGTTAAAACGGCCTTAATGTAGCTACTGTAGACAAGAAATCATTCACTTATAAAGGAGAAAATAAAATATAAAGAAGTGAGGTCGTAATCACGATAACTCACACTTTCTTTTTCCCGTCCTCAACACACGGAACATTTCATCTTCAGCAATAGGCCGCACCTACACCACACAAAACATAGCTTGTAAAGCAAGATTTACGAAAACATCCACAAAACTTCATCGTATCCTTGTTCAACCTCAAATCCCTTCGCAGATCCGCTACGTCACAGCCGACCTCGAACACTCTATTTTGAAACCACATCGCCTCCGTTCACGTACTTCACAATTTAAGTGATGTGGTGGATTATTCAAGAGTTTCACAAGCTACAGCATTCGTACGATATCGGCTCACCTTAGGAAGAGGCACCTCCCATTTACCAGCCTTCTCCTTACGTTTCTGCTTGATGGTGTTGCTGAGAACCTGAAAATTCGCATGAAAGTATTATAGGCGGAAAATACGAAATGAAGTGACTTTGACGGCAAATGTTTTTCACCGCAAAATGAAAAACTTTCAGGAGTACAGAAACTGATTCAAAAGAATGAACGCGCACACAATAACCAGCACTTTTCAAGTCAGAAGCGAAAAGTTTTAAGTCCATTATCAAAGGATCAGCGAAAAAAGAGAAATATACTTAAAAATCAATACCTTAGCACGGGCAGTTTGTTCACGATCCAATAGGTAAGCAGGTACAGCTCCATCTTGTACTTGGTCATCAGCTTTGTGGCGATTGGTTCGTTCAGAATGCATAGCCAATCTGTAGAAGAAGACAGAAAAATTAAAACAGTTAATACAAATAATAACTACATACCCAAAAAGAAAACCCAATACTTAAAGAAATTCGGCAGGAATGTAACGGTGTCGAATGACTCCTTACGTTTTCTTCATGGTAGCCTTCTCTGAGTACCGCTTCTTCGCGTACATCTTACCCTTGATACCCAGAGCCTGTAACCCACACCAGAACACTGTGAGTTAACAGACACAAGTCTAACCAATTCTAACAAAACCCTAAACCCCAAAGACTGTAAAATTTGGGAGAAAGTTGACGTCATACCTTCTGGGCGAAGGCCGCCCGTTTATGAACTTCACGCGCATCTTTCTTGCGCTTCCTTTCGAAGTAATCCGGTCGGTACCCATGACGCTTGCGATGCAAGTCAATATGATCTCCCTGCGGCTGTTACCCAGTGGAAACAAAAACAAATAACACAGAATACCAAAAGTAAGTTTACAAACTCACCATTCAAAACTAACCAAACAAACTCTACACCTTCAAAACCCAAACCCAATGCCTCCACAACCACCAAAACCTTAAAACTCCCAAACGCAAACCTAAACATACGGCAGTAGCCACTCCGAGCTAAATTAACCCAACTCTGGCAGAGAACCTGACTGTTAACGAAACACAGTTCACAATCCTCCCACAACTCAACCAAAAATTTAACAGGAGAAGCATCTCCAACAAATACCCTAACGGAGAAGAGAGGCCGCAATGAATGTGATGAAGCAAACAATGGAGAGAGCTTACCATGGTGAAAGACTTTCAAAACACCGCCACGAGGTTTGTGGCTTGGGCGTGAGGGGGAAGTGGCGTGAAGGAGGGAATGAGAGAACAACCTCGCAAATTAGGAGACAAAGGATTTGTCGTCCTCTCGCCAGGTGAGGGCGGCGCAACACACACACACACACACAATGCCCTGCCGGAGCCATCGCCGCCCTTGCCCCTTTGTGGCTTCGGCAACAACGTTGGGGAGGAGCCACCGGCGAAACCGGCACGTAGCCGGTTTCCGCGGCACTTTCCCGGTTGTCTAGTCATTATGGGAGCGTAATGCTCTGCGAGTGGCAGGTCGTAGATTCCTTGGCGGAATTGTCCTCCTCTGTAATATACATATATATATTACAATGTTAGAGGTTTAATTTATAATGTTGTTGATAAAAGTTCAATACATGCATGTTGAGAAAAATAGTTGCTATTTCAATGGTTTTTTTAAGATTGAGAGAAAGTAAGACCTCAATCTTTCTAAATCAAATCAAATAAAACATTCTTCCCCGGTTCATTTTTTACAACATACAAAAAGAAATATTTACTTATTATCTAAAAAAAAAAATTATTTTAAATAATTATTTATTTAAATTAATAAATTGAAAATCATGTTTTAAATTATTTAATAATATAAATTAAAAGCTAAATGAAATTATTATTACGATTATTTTTTATGAGCTTTAACTACAAATTAATGATAAAATAGTGTATTTGAAAGTAGTGTATGTGGATTTAATAACTACTATTTATTTTCCTCATGTTTTTCCATTACATATTTTTTTTATTACATTGAATTTTGATTAAATTAAACATAATCCTAATTTGGAAGCTGGAAATAATTTCGATCATATTAAAACGATCAAATAAAAATCATTCTATTCTATTCTATTCTAAAACATCCTTTTACTGAAATTTTCATTTTCATGCATTTATTAATAGAATTATATAAATTCTTTTATACCAAATTTGTAATTTGAAATGTTGTCCAATCTTTTGGTATGTGATAAGTATAAAACATAGTATACATCAAAAAATGTGTCCAAAATCAAGCAACATCACAAAGCTACTTCAAAATGAGCCTCATTTTAGGATTAGCATAAAGATAACATAGATTATAAATCAACTACAATTTTAGTGCATTTCATGCTCATAGTCTTACGCAATGTCTAAACATTTCAAAGATTTATTTATTTATTTATTTATTTTTTAAGCATTCAGTTCAAATTCTAGAGATCATACAATTTCTTCCTCTGTATTTATATACATGTATATACAGTTACTTTAATTTTTTCTTAGCAAATTAAGTGTTTACCTTTTCTTAAAAAAATATTTTATTTCTCATTTTATTTGATTCTTACACAAGTGAGTGAAGTGGAGACTAGAAAATGATATCTTTTTAACTCCCAAAAAACTAATTTTCTGAAATTTTGAGCAGGTGTAGAAATAATTCTGAGTCTCCTGCACTCCAAATATTCACATTCAAACATCTTTGGGCAAAGCATTTGTAACTGGATTTTATTATAAAACCCTAAACTCTCTTAGGGTTTGTATGTGTATGTATGTCTCTATGTGTGTGTATATATATATATATATATATATATTCCTGTAATGCATACATTCAAAATCATATAATGATATATAAATATATATATATACAGTAAATTCTGTTTAAAACCCAAACAATAGTTGCAATTAAACTGTTCATATAGCTTTAAGTGTGAGCTCGTAAGCATGAAAAAAATTGCATTCATTTGCATTCATTAGAGGCAATTTAAATATTTTTATTAAATAATGTGACTGTTGAAAATTTTAATTTCTGGAAACATTAATTTAAATCTATATGTAATCTCCTTGTTTAAGAATTTTACACAGGAAAATTTCCTCCCTAGTTCAAATTTATTGAATTATTTTAGAAAAGAATAATTCAAGCATATTTACATAAACAAGTTAGATATGCATATTATAATTGATATTTCTTGAAAAATATAACAAGGGAAATTCACGATGGTAATATAAAAAGGTTTTATTGAAGAAGAAAATAAAAAAGAGAAAAAAAACTAAATTATATGCCTCTTTGTGTACTACAGTATATTATAAATTTTCTTCATTTTTAATGGATGGGATTATTACACAGTGAGTATAACATGTTTTCAAACTATTATTTTTTATAGATGATATGTAGAAAGTGTATTTGAAAAGTAAAATTATTCAACTCCGAGTAATTTTATTTTTGAAAAAGAAAGTCTACACAATTTCTTAGTTTTTAATAGATGTCAAAGAAAAAAATTTAAACCCTTTCCAGAGCTTGTGTTTTTCCAGAAATTTCATCATTGGAAATATATCAAATATTTCATTATGAAAAAACCTTTTTTTTTTTTTGAGTTTTTATGGAAGCACACATATAGAAATGACATGTATTTAATTTTAACTGTTCTTAAAATAAAAATATGAAAACTTGTTCTATCATATGAATGTCAATAATATTAAAAAGTTACAATTTTAACTACATATGATGCATATAAAGTATCATTTATGATACTTGACTTTCCAACTTGTGCAATTCAATATGTTAAATTAAAAATAATAAGAATTATTGAGAAATTAAAATTTATAAAATTAAACATTCTAAAATTAAACATTCTAAAAATAACTTCACATACAATTTTTTTTTCAACAAAAAAACTTAAGGTGATAGAAATATTTCTATGTAAAGTTCAGGTTAAGATTGATGTGCAACATGCAACATAATTACTACATTTCATACATTACATATTTGCATCATATCCCCATTAAAGTCCACTAAATATTGCAATTTAAGATGGATAAACTATTGCCTCCTTTCAGTGATGTATAATCCAATTTATTCTGAAAACTATGCATTGTGAACTATGTTTAAACTACAACATTGTCTCTAAATTATAAAATGTTCCTTATGATTGGACGTTAATAAAGTTGTTGATAGGACAACACATAGTTAGTAAGAGTGCAAAGTAAGTATACCTATGGCAACGTAGTAATATTCTTAATTGCTAAAATAATTAAAAAATTAGATATATGATTACAAAATAAGAACCTAGAATGAAAAGAATATTAATAAGTTTTAAATACTTAATCATAGGTTAGGAAGAAGTTAAAGCATATTTCAAGCATGAGTTATTATAAAGAAATAAAAATAACAAAAAAGTAGAACTATAGAATCTACTAAAGAATTTTAGTATATAACCATTTAAAAATAAGGACTTTGTGAATTTGACATAATTTAAACAAATAAATTTCTAATAATTTGTACAAGATAGAGATTATTTCTATATCAATATTCATTTGTAAATTACTAAAGAAACTATACCAAATTATTTCTTAAATCTATAATAACTTAAATGAAAGCAAGAAACAATGTAGAATGCAATAAAAGATGCTAATAGATGTAGAATCAAAGAAATATCAATTGAGAAGGATTTTAATTTAATTTTTAAAATAATTATAGAAATAATATCTATTAAAAAATCTAAACATATAATTATAATTAAACAAAATTAGAAACTCAATCATGGATTGAAATTGCTTCTTTGAGGATGTTTTAGCCTAATGATTTGGTTTATCAAGAGACTAATAATTAATACAATAAAAGAAATTCTACCTTTGAATAAAAAAGCAAAAAAATATATATGACTTTGTAAATGCCACTCTTATATTTTTTTAGACTTTGAAATTATAACATTGTGTATCTTTAGACATAAATTCACAAAAAGTCATAAAAAACTTAAGTCAAAACCATAAAGTGTCTAAAAACAAATTGCATTCAACTAAGTATTCTATCATTTTAAAGAATAAAATATCTAATATTTTGTACAAAAAATAGAAGAACCTATTATCTACAATATAATATCTAAATTTATTACTCATATTTTATAATTCTAATCAAATTCAAATAAAATTAAAAAAATATTATATATTACTAGAAATACTATTTTAAAAATATTTCTAAATTATGTAGTTTGTTAAATAATATACAATCTAGATGTGATATTTTAATAATATAATAATATAAGTATGTATAAACTATTAACAATATCCTAAGAATTGAATAGAATCATATGACATGATGTAGAGTTTAACATAGTAGGAGTTGATCCAAGATACATTAATAATTCTAATAAAATTGAAGAAATATGTAGGATATTTAATAATTGTTGCCTATATTAAAATTAGATAAATAATCATAATTTTTTTAAATAACCATTAAAAATTATAAATCATTCAAAATATATTTTGAAAAATAGGTTAGATTAACAAGAATCATGTATTAAAATAATTATCATTAAAAAATTGAATTTTAGAAATCTTGATGGATTAACTTCTAAATAGGACTCTATAGATTTTTGGTGGATATTAAAACATGTCAAAGACAAAAATAAGAAGAATGATCATTTTGTATAATAATTCTTACAAGAAATAAAGAAGATATAAAAATTTATTTGAATCTAGATTTTAACTAGAAGACTATTTTTCTGAAAACAACATTTTGAAGTTTTTAAAAACAACATGCATAAAGAAGTAAATGTGTAGGATAGATAAGATAGATTATATATCGAAATTCGAGTATTTAAAATAAATAAATATAAATATATTATTTATTTATTCAATATCTTTTAATTGGATTATAATATTTATTAAAATTTGCTTCAATAATACATAATAAATCTTTCTTTTGTCTAAAATTGAAACTTATTAGAAAACATAAAGTAAAAAATAGACAAATAAAAGTAGGAAAGTTAATTTTTTATTCAAACTTAAGAATTTTATTAAATATCTAAAAAATTGTTATAAAGATCAAATAATTCATAAATATTAGAAAAAATATTGCTGCTTATAAAATTAGTTGGAATAAAGAAGTTTAAGAAGATTACATTAAGTTCTAAATTATTTAAAAAATATATTGTAAGAAATTTTCATAAAATAAGATAATTAAAGGCAAATAATTTAAAGGATAAAGACAATGCTTAAATAGAAGACGGATAAAGATAAAGCAATAAATCATATATTTTAGATTAATAAAAAAAATATCAATATATAAAAATCTTACAAATAAAGTATGATGTAAAAAATATATAAAAGACCAAAAAAAAGATAATAGAAAATCTATTTATTAAAATAGCAAAAAAAAGAACAAATTGCATGTAAAAAATATTACCAATAATATATTTTTAGAAAAAATAATTTTTTATTATTAAATTTTATTTATTAAATAATTAAAATTATATTATACATTGCATAAAAAAATAATTAATCAAAAAAATATAAAATTTTAATTTTAAAAAAATAGAATATAATTTGTGTTCTAGACATACATATTTACTTAAATAAGAAGTGATAGGTAGAAAATAAATATAGGTAGATTTGATATATCTTATGGCGCATCTTCTTAAAAACTTTATAGATACATATTTGACTTTATATATGTTTATAATTGATTGGTAGGTTAGAAACTTGGCCAACAAGTTAGCCATGTGTCATACGTATAGATGGCTTCTGGTACAAGCTAATGATATAGCATGCATATAGGAAATTTACCTTAAAAGTTAAAAAACATGTCTTGCAAATTGGACATGTGTTGGAAGTCTTATAGAACAACACCATATAATTCTTAATTGGATAGTATGTATGAAAGCAAGAACAAAGCCTTCTTTATTCTTATCAATGCCCAAATAGTCCTTAATCTTGTTTCAAGACTTTTTAGTCTTTTCATCTTTAGCAATAGCCATTTTAGTTTAATATTATATTATCTTTGAGTGATTTTACAATCTTTTTGAATAATACAAGAGTATATTGATATTTTAGTTGTTTAAGATTGATATCATTGACAATTTGATAAGAATGCTAACTTGTTGTTCTTGTTTTGTATTAGAAGTAAGTAGGTTATTCCACTTCTATTGTTGTATTTTGAAGGTTATAGACTACCTACTTTTAAACTCACTTTTAATTTTTTAATACCAATTATTTTTTCTTAATAAAAATCAAATATTTTTTTTTGTAGAAATTTTTATTTGACATTAGAAGTTGTAGATTATCCTTCTTTAATTTGATTTTTAGATTTGTTTAAATTATCAATGGCAAAAAAGATTATGGATGCTATTCTTCATAGAAGTGAGAATAGATTTGCAATTATTACAGATCTTCACAAACTTGTCAATACTATAAAAGTAAAAATCTCATGTATCTTTAATATCAATTATAGAAGTAGTATTTTGATACATGTAAAAGAGATCAACAACAAAGTTCACAGTCTATACTAAGAAGGTGTGGAATTGAGTGAAGTAAGTAAATCAAGCTCACAACTAAATCCAAGAAGTCTTGCTATGCCAAGTATAAGAGAGGCTAAGATAAATATGCCTGAGAAGTTTAATGGAACAAGATCAAAATTTTGACGATTTTTATAACAAGTAAAGTTTAATCTAAGGATGCATCTTTTTCAATACCTTGATAGATTTACTCAAGTTGGATATGTATGTTTACTTCTTTTAAAGAGTATTTTTTTTTGGTTTGTACCTTTGATGAAAAAAGATTCATGTCTTTTCTATAATTTGATTTCATTTTTAAAAGTGTTTGTATCCATTTTTGAAGAAAAAGATTGAAAATCAAGATTGAAAATAAGATTTAAAATTAAACTTGTATCTTTACAACAAGGATCACATTTAACTACTATATATGCTATAAAATTTTAAAATCTTACTTGTGATGTAGATTGAAATAAAAAAATCTTTATTAATCCATTTTAATATGAATTAAAAAATAATATCAAAGATTTATTATTAATAATTCCGAAATCAATTTAATTAGAAGGATTTATTTTTTAAGCCATTACATCCAATAATCAATTCTTTGAAAGATGCCTAAAACTAAGATTTAATTAGGGAGGTACAAATCAAGCCATGGCAATAATTTCTAAGTTCACAAAAGCCTTTTCATTAAGATTGAAACCTATGCAAATTAACATGATATCTTTCATACTTCTTACTAAGCAAGAAAAAACTTGATGCTATCAAAAAAATTAATTTTTATATTATGGAGAACCTAAGCACACTAATCAACATTATCTAAATAAACAAAACAACTACAAAATGAGAAATATGGTGTTGTGTAATAATACAACTATTAGGTTAAAGAAGAAAGAAAATATTTTATTGTAGAAGAGTCTAATTAAATAGATATAATAAAAAAAAATTGTAGTATTAAAATTACCTTTTATGAAAATATATTCTATTAATTTTGTACAATCATAAATAAGGCAAAATAAGATAGATTAAAAAAATAAAAATATAGAAATATGAAAATAAAAATTATGAGTTGATTTTAGGAATATTTTCCTCAAAAAAAAAAAAAAATGATACTTGGAGAGGATTGGTTGCCCACCAAGGTTGAAATCAGACCTTGAGGCACAAAGTTAAAGCTTGATTAGAATTGATTTAGGACTTTATAAAGATTTAATTAGGATTTAAATAAGATTTTATCATGATTAGATTAAAATTTGATTAAGTTTTGTTTAAAATTTGGTTAGAATTGGTTTAGAATTTCATTAGGATTTGTTAAGGATTATATTATAATTTGATTAAAATTCAATTAAATTTTTTATTTTAAATATTTTTTATATTATTTCTTTCATATTTCTTTAAAATTGATTTATTATATATATATATATATATATATATATTTAAGACTAATTTATAATTTTTTTACATTTCTTTGTAATTTCTTTTAAAATCTTTCAAAATTTAATTAAAGATTGATTAATATTGTTATAATTTGATTAGAATTCTAATAGGATTATCCACTTAATAGATCCTAATAGAATTATAATCCGAATAGAATTATTAGGATCTATTAAGTGGATAATAATAAAATTTTTGAAGTAGAATGAATCTTAGATTTAAGGCAACACTAAAAATATTACTTTTAATATTTTAATATTATAAAATTTAATTAAAATATCTTATTTATTTGAATAGATATAATATTAGTAAATGCACATAAGAGCCAACTAAGAATCTTGCAAATGTAGCAAAAAAAGTTTTTACTTTTTATTGACGACATCCATGAAAACTAAGATAAAGAAAAACAAATCTTTACTATAAATAAAATATAGTTTAAAAAAATATATATATTTTCTTCTATCTTTGTTTATAATTTATATGTATTTGTGGTACTATGGAGATAAAAAACCAACAACCAAAAAATTCAATTCAAAGATTATCATTTGTTGAATTATTAAATAAGACATTGCAATTGTTTTACTCTTCAAGACAACATAATTGAGATAAAGATCCTCAAAAACAATAAGATCTTCTTCTAATAGATGACAAGATACTGAAATGGAACTAGTCTATCTCAAGTGTCCAAGACCCTTCTAATCTACAATAATATAAAACCTCATCACAAGATAGGATAAATTAGACTAGAACAAAATTGAACAAAACTTAACACAATGGAAAATAGAAGACAAAATTAAGTAATTGGAACTAGAACAAAACAATATAAAACAGAAAGATATAAAATCCAATTGTATTAAGAAAAAAGATCGAAAGCCATACCTAATTAGATGTCCCAAAAGGCCCCAGCTAATCATATTTATACTTTGTTCTATTACCCTAGACTTTCTAAAATGTTCTTAGATGATGGACCCTATTTAAATAATTACCTTAAATTCCTTCTAGAAAATTCTATGGTGGATCCTACATAGATAATCACACTAAAATCTTTCTAGGATATTCCACAATATGTCCTACCTAGTCTACTAGCCTAATCTTAATTCTAAAAAATTGCATAACCTTTCAAATATGCTTCTAATTATCTATTCTTATGTACTAATAATATAAATATCTTATTTATATCCTATTACAATTAATTTTCTTCCACTAATATGGAACGTCTTTGTTTTGCTTCTAATGGTATCTCCAAATTATCTCTTGGTAATGGGTGAGGTTTTATACAAGTTCTCATGTTGCATCATGGATTGGATAACCTTTCCAAAGAACTTTGTATTGAAGTTGTGGATGTCGACTGCCACGATGAAAGTAGTGATGCTCCAAAATGTTGTCTACTTCATATTCTTGTTAGTCATCAACTACAATTGGTGGTGATAATAGATATTGTTGATTCGGAAAGTGCTTTGGCTTGATATGAAATTCTTTTAGTTGCAAAACATGGAAGATAACTTGCTACTTGTTACAACAATCCAAATTTGTAAATTAACACCTGAAATTAAAAAAGATTCATATAAATACCCGAGTATCAATATTCAAGTACACCACGTGTCAAGGACAAAGACTCGATGAGGGAAAATATACACAAAAAGGCTATCTCGATATAATAAGTCAAAATATAAACAAGTAGGTATATTAAAAGGAAACTGGAATGGCTATTGCCACAAGACAAGAAACTAAAGACTCTTGAACCTGGACTAGAAGCAAGAAAGGAGTTGACAAGAGTGAAGAAGCCTTCACTCTTGTCTCTATATATACTATCTAACTAGGGGCTACGTGGCGACGTTCTATAGGACCTCCAATATGTGTTGACTTTGTAGGACACATGCCTTGACTTACAAGGCAAGTTTTTCTACGTGTGGGCCACATAGTTAGCTTGATCTTCAAGCTAACAACATGTGTGGCACATGGCTAACTTGTTGACCACGTTTTTAATCCAAAAAGTCAATTAAAGACACCTATGAAGTCAAAGCAGCGTCTAGGAAGTTTTTAGGAAGCTTCTATATTAAATATTATAGAATTAACTTACTTTTATCTACTTTTACTTACTTCTACCTATTTTTATATGTAATTATTAGCTTACATGATTATGGCCGTGACATTACCCCCCCTTCTAGAGACGAGTTCCACGAGGAGCGGTCATCATATGTTGAGGAAATCTATGATGCGACAAATTGTATTCGTCACATACTCTGATCTCTGTTCTCTTCGAAGATGATTGATAGGGCCTCTCAACCATCGGTAGTGTCCCATACCAGGGCGGGAAGACCACCCAGTTATTTGATCATTGTTCAGGTCTTCGTAACTTCCTTCGAATAGAATATTTAGAACACCATCAGGAGTTGTTTCTACCTCTAGCAAAATCACCAAACATCGGGAGTCCCTTCCCAAATCGTGATACCAAACGCGTTGTATCTCACCATCTATTCGAAGAAGAACATGTCATATTTGAAGATCTTCATCTCGATTGCGTCGTCTTGAAGGTTGTGACAATCATAATGTCTCGTCCGGCAGGTCAGCAAACGAAGGTTCTTGAGTTGAATCCGCTGGTTGTTGGCTCTCCATCTAATTAGCGTCACAAATGCAAAGAAGTTACAAACAAGGATAGGAAATTGAATGTTATCTTGCCTCAATCTTGTCTCTTTTATAAGAGAGATTTTCATCTTGGTTTCGATGGATGTTGTTGATGAAAAACTTTGACTTTAGCTGATGCATTTGCTAGATTCTTGGATGGCTCTCATGTGCGTTCACTAATATCATATCCGTGCCAATGAATAAGATATTCTAGCTTATTTCGGCGCCACCTTGAGTCTAATATCTCTTCCACCTCAAATTCTTCATTATTATCTACTTCTATAGGAGGCGGTGGCATTTGTCTTCTTCCTTGTATATCCACTATCTTATATGGTTCAAGAAGAGATACGTGGAATACAAGATGGATCTTCATTGACTCCGGTAGATGTAATCGATATGCAACTGGGTTGATCTGTTCAGAAACAGAAAAGGGGCCAAGCCTACGATAGTCCAACTTGTCACAAGGTCGAGTAGTCTTGATATTGCGACGAAGTAGCCATACCTTATCACCCACGTTGAGTTGTGGTTGCTCCTTACGATATAGATCTACGTTTATCTTTTGTCGTTCTTGAGCTTCCTTCAATTGTGTCTTCATTATTGCATGTAACTCTGACAACCGATTTGCCATATCTTCTGCTGCAGGATTATCAACTTTTGAAAAATCAAAAGTATCAAGTCGTGGATGATAGCCATAATTGGCAAAGAAAGGTGTTTGTTGCGTGGAAGAATGTATCGTATTATTATAAGCAAACTCTGCCAATGGCAGAAGGGTTATCCAATCATCTTGTTGGTAGTTGATAGTACACCTTAAATATTGCTCCAAGACTTGGTTTACACGCTCTGTTTGTCCATCAGTTTGAGGATGGAAAACCGAAGATAGCTTTATGTCCACTTTTAAAATCTTGAAAAGGATCATCCAGAATCTTGACACAAATTGAGTTCCTCTATCCGATATGATATCTTTAGGTAATCCATGATAGCGATAGATATTATCAATGAAAAGCTTAGCTGTTTCTTCACCTGTGATAGATTTTGTACATGGCACAAAATGTGCCATCTTGGTGAAACGATCTACTATCACAAATATAGAATCATAAGATCTTGAGCTTGGAAGATCTGTGATGAAATCCATAGAAACAGAAGACCATGGTTGTTCTGATATAGGTAATGGCTGAAGAAGTCCGTAAGATCGATGACGAGGAATTTTTGATCTTGAACAAATATCACATGATTGTACAAAGTCTTTGACTGACTTCCACATTTGTGGCCACCAAAAATCTCTTGATATGAGTTCCAAAGTCTTATTATATCCAAAGTGCCTTGCTGCTGGAAAGTCATGACGTGCTTGAAGAATACGTAAACGTGCTTCTCCTTCTGGAACATATAGGCGTCCTTCAAAATATAATAGATTATTCTTGAACTCGAACTTAGAAGGATCATGAGACTTCGAAGAATTATTCTCGATATCATGAACAAGAGGGTCTGAGGACATACTAGACTAGATTTGCTTGAGAAAAGTTGAATCAACAGTCAATGTTGATTTCATTGCTCGGAGATGAAATTGCTCCGGTTTCAAGAGGACCGTTCTTTGTTGCTCAAAAGTTGCATCTCCTTCTTTTGGTACAAAATAAGAACGTCTAGATAGGGCATCAGACAAACCTTGTTGTTTTCCTGGCCGATAAGTGATAATGAACTCAAATCTTGACAAAGACATACTCCAACGAGCTTGACGACGATTCAACATGCATGCTGACATGAAATACTCGAGGTTCTTGTGATCTGTATACACAGTGATTGGACTAGAAGCGCCTTCTAGATAATGACGCCATTCTTAAAAGGAATCCACGATCGCAAGAAGTTCTTTATCGTGGATCTCATAATTGATCTCGGCTGCTGAGAATTTTTTTGAATGAAAAGCTATCGGATGAAGTTTATCATCTGTTCCCATTTGTGATAAAACTGCACCCAAGGCAAAATCTGATGCATCTGTTTCCATAAAAAATGCCTTGGAGAAGTCAACACGATATAAGACTGGTGCAGAGACAAACGATGTCTTCAAGGCTTCAAATGCTGCTTCCGCTTCTTGATTCCATTGAAATTTATCTTTACTAGTCAAGCGTGTAAGTGGAGCTGCAACTCGTGAGAAATCTTTGATGAAGATCCGATAGTAATTGGCAAATCCCAAGAAACATTGGACATCTCTTACTGTCCTTGGAATCTTCCAATCCATGATTGTTTGGACTTTCTTAGAATCCATCATGAGACCATCATTTGAAATGATGTATCCTAAAAAGTCAACTTGAGTAGTGTGAAATACACACTTTTCCATCTTGGCGTACAATCCTGCATCTCTAAGTTTTTGTAATACTTGACGAACATGTATTTCATGTTCTTCGATGTTCTTAGAATAGATCAGGATATCGTCTAGATAGCAGACGACAAAATTGTCTAAGAATTCACGAAATACATCATTCATGAGATGTTGAAAAGCAGCTGGTGCATTCGTCAGTCCAAAGGCCATGACATTATATTCGAAATGTCCATACCTGGTTCGAAACGCAGTCTTCCATTCATCTCCTTCTTTGATCCGTACTAGATTATATGCTCCTCTTAGATCTATTTTTGTATAGATCTTAGCTTGATTCAACTGGTCAAGGAGTCCTGATATCAAAGGTAATGGATACCTGTTCTTGATTGTTATCTTGTTGAGTCCTCGATAATCAACACACATTCGTAAAGATCCATCTTTTTTCTTTACGAATAGAATTGGAGCTCCTGCTGGAGATTTTGAATGGCGTATGAAATTCTTCGCTAAATTCTCGTCAATATATGTCTTGAGTTGAGCCATCTCATCTTGCGATAAACTGTAAATTGGTCCAAATAGTAGCTGAGTTCCTTCCTTGAGGTCGATTGAACAATCATATGGACAATGCTCAGGAAGAATATCTGCATTCTTTTTCTCAAAAACGTCTTGATACTCCTGATATTGACTTGGAATGTCACTTGAAGTCTTTACGTTTTCAGAAATAGGTGCAGCATAAATAGCAAAAGTTGATCCTTCTTTTGCTACGTGTATAAATGCTTTTGCACTTATCAGTACGGGTTTTACTATACTAGACTTATAATTTTTTAGTTGGTTAGTAGAACTATTAATAACGCTCTGGGAAAAGTCAAGTTTATGCAAATTCCAATCTATTCGAGGGTTATATTTTTCTATCCAGGATAAACCTAAAATAACTGGATTGGACGGGGATTTAATTATGTTAAAAGCTATGTAGCTATCATGACCGTCTATTGTTACTTTTATAGGATGAGTTTCATGAGTAACATCTCGAGAAGACAAGGGACGACCATCTATGACTTCTACATGTACTCGTTTAGGTTTCTGTACAAAAGGTATTTTACGACTTTTAACAAATTGTTCATCTAAAAAACATGCTGAGGCTCTTGAATCTAATAAAGCAGAGGCTTTGTAATTCATAGGTCCTAAATATAAGTCTATTATAAAACAAGGAGAGGGTTCTGAGGAGAGGATAGGACCTTCATTAGGAATTGTACAAGGTTCCAGCTGCATGGTCCCTATTGTAACTGGACGAATCCGTTTTCCGACATGTTGTTTTCTTTGACCGTCGTACCCCTCATTTTATAGTTACGTTGCTTCTTTGGACAATGTTGAGCAGTGTGCTTAGGTTCTCCGCAATATAAACATAATCCTTCTTGACGACAACGAATCTTTTCTTGCTCAGTTAGGAGTTTAAAACGTACCGCGTCAATTTGCATGTCTTCTACTTCCGAATGTATGTTTGGCAAAGATGTTGATGTTGCTATTGAGTAATAACGTTGAGGTTCCCGTGAATGATTCTCAGATCGAAATTCGAAAAGTCGATTATCACATTTTACCGCAAAATCGATTGCTTGACTCAAAGTTTGAGGACCAAGTAAGTTGAGCATCAATTTCTTTACTTCGTATTACAATCCATAAAGAAATTGACTAATGAGTGCAGCATCATCCCACTTGATGTCAATTGCAAGTTGTCAAAATTGTGAAGCATACACTGTTACTGAGCGATTTTCTTGTCGCAGAATTTGGATCTTATTTGTTGCAACATGAGTTGCATCGTGTTCACCATACATAGATCGAAACTCCACCAAAAAAGCTTCCAAATTGTCCAATATTGGATTTCGTTGTTCAAGAAAAGATGAAAACCATGATAATACAGAACCAGAAAGTAGAGTGCCAATAAACCTGACTTGTGATCCTGGAGTTGGATAGCTTTGCGATTGAAGTTCAATTGCCAATTGTACTTGATTGATGAACCCTCGAAACTTAGATCTCGTACCATCAAATTTCTCGGGTAAGGCAATTCTTGGTTCTCTAGTGCTTACAGGGTGTTGTACAATTGGAGAAGGAACGTGATTTGTTGTAGATGTTGAAGCAGCTCCGATCATCTCTATATCCCCACTTTCTGCTATTC
Organism: Physcomitrium patens; assembly: GCF_059467195.1. Lineage (NCBI taxonomy): Eukaryota > Viridiplantae > Streptophyta > Bryopsida > Funariales > Funariaceae > Physcomitrium > Physcomitrium patens. The sequence continues at coordinate 1,490,423 of NC_143416.1, read as the reverse complement.
TTGTTCTTTCATGTCTTGGTGAATTGAGTTGATGCATCGCAAGCATTAACTCCCTCATTTGCTCTTGCATTTGTGCCATTGTACTCTTCATTTCAACAAGCTCTTCCATAATGACACTAAGAAGAAAAATTTGTTTTATACTGCTCAAGACAAAAGAATAGAAAGATTTGATAACAAAGAAGATACTAAGAACAATATCAGTTTAGAAGTGGGTAATCCGCAAACTTCTAATACGCTTATGTCTTGTCAAGAGAAAGGGATAATCCACTCTCACTCAAGAAAAACAAAGTTCTGATATTGTAAGTATACTCTTGTCAATCTGTCAAGGACAAAGACTCGATGAGGGAAAATATACACAAAAAGGCTATCTCGATATAATAAGTCAAAATATAAACAAGTAGGTATATTAAAAGGAAACTGGAATGGCTATTGCCACAAGACAAGAAACTAAAGACTCTTGAACCTGGACTAGAAGCAAGAAAGGAGTTGACAAGAGTGAAGAAGCCTTCACTCTTGTCTCTATATATACTATCTAACTAGGGGCTACGTGGCGACGTTCTATAGGACCTCCAATATGTGTTGACTTTGTAGGACACATGCCTTGACTTACAAGGTAAGTTTTTCTACGTGTGGGCCACATAGTTAGCTTGATCTTCAAGCTAACAACATGTGTGGCACATGGCCAACTTGTTGACCACGTTTCTAATCCAAAAAGTCAATTAAAGACACCTATGAAGTCAAAGCAGCATCTAGGAAGTTTCTAGGAAGCTTCTATATTAAATATTATAGAATTAACTTACTTTTATCTACTTTTACTTACTTCTACCTATTTTTATATGTAATTATTAGCTTACATTATTATGGCCGTGACACCACGACCAAGTGAAGTTGTTTTAAGAATTGATCTATAAAGATAAAAACCGTGATATGATTATGAGGTGTCTAGGGCAATTATATAATGAGATCCATAATCACTTACTCCCATCATGCTGTAGGTAGTAGAATCGACTACAATAGTCTAGGAGACGCTGCATTGCATGTTTTATTATATTGATATAACTCATAGGAGTATAAAAAAGCTCTAATATCACAATCTAAATCTATCCAAAATTATATCCTTGAGATTCATTCTAGATTCTTTTCTCGTCTTAGATGTCCAAATATATGATTGTTATGTCCCTCTTAAAATATGCACATCTAAAATATAACATTGTTGGATAAATAAACCTGCTTCTTGAAATAGAACAAGCCATCACTAAGACTACAATTTTAATATTGTATATTGCCTACCTTTAATCAATTACTAATTATCTTAAAATAAACATCTTTATGTGTAGCTTCTTTCTATTCTATCTCTTTGATTAGATTTGAAATGATACTACTAATGGTAGCGACTTTTGTCTTATCTCTCTTTTCGTCTTTTAAGTTTGATTTTTGTGATAAGTTGTCTAGCACAGTATGTTGTCGCCCTTGCTTACACTCAAGCAAAATATCAAAAAGCTATAATTATTCTTCTCAACAATGATGTCATGATTTTATATTTTTCAAATGTAAATCATGAAGTAAAGATTGATGGTCAGTTTGAATAACCACTAGCTTTTCTAATAGATAGTCTTATCATACCTTTGTGGCATGTATAATTGCTAATTGCTTTCAATCACATGTAGAGTAATTGCACTCTATTCTTTTGAACTTGCATAATTTATATGCCACAAGTTGAAGGCCTCTACTAAAATCTTGTTGAAGGACTGCTCGAATAGAAATGTTGAAAGCATTAATGTCAAGCATACAAAGAAGGTTGGGATTATACGGTTGCAATATTGGAATAGTAATGAATGCCTCCTTCAACCTATCAAAGGCGCTTTGCTACTCTAATTTCCATTCAAATTGAGTACCTTTCTCTAATAGGTTTGTCAATAAGACAACAATGTATACAAATTGCCAAAAAAAATGGCAATTATATCTAGTAAGGCCTAAAAATGAGTGAACTTCAAAAGTATCTTTAAGAGTTGGCCAATCTTCTACTACTTTTACCTTATCTTGCTCCATATGCATACCTTTGAAGGACACTATATGCCTCAAAAAGATGACTTTTGACTTCTAAAGTTTATATTTTGATTGCTTGTAATAAAAGCAACTATCTTGTAGCCAACACATCACTTCTCATAGGTGTTATTTATGCTCTTCAAGAATTTTACTATATATGAGGATATCATCAATAAAGACAACTATATACTTGTCAAAAAGGTCCCAAAATAATCTGTTCATATCATCCCATAAAAGAGGCTAGAGCATTAATGAAGCCAAAATATAAAACTAATCATTCGAAATGTCCATAATGCATACAAAATACCAACTTTTCTACATCCTCTCTTGTAATAGATGTCTTTTAATAGCCGCTCTAAAGATCCAATTTATTAAAGATGGTCATACCTCAAAGTTAGTCAAGAAGATCATCCACATACGGAAGTGGATATGCATTCTTAACACTCTACTTATTGAGCCTTCGATAGTCAATGCAAAGGCAAAATCCACCATCTTTCTTCAGTACAAAGAGTATAAGTCCTTTCAATGGTAATGTGCTTTCTTGAATGAGGCCTTTCTCCAATAGTTTGTCCAATGTCTTCTATAACTCTTCAAATTCTTTTAGAGCTAGGCAATAAGCTGATCAACTTGTTAGTTTGGCTTCAGGTAATAATTCTATTTGAAAGGAGGCACCTCAATTAAGAAGCATGCTACTAGGTAGGTTGGTTGGAAAGACATCTCAATATTCTCATATGAATAGATTTGCTTGTTCTACTTTTTTGGTTATTTGTCCCACCGTTGATGCAAGATTTAGAACTACCATACATACTAGTTGCTTATGTTTTATTTGCTTCTTCATAAACGTCATCTCTACGAAAAAGTTGTTGGTTGCAAATTATCTTTTTTCTTTACTTGATGTGGAGGTGCAAAGAGTCACCTTATGTCCATCATCTCTAAAAAAGATTGTCCTTGCTATTCAATCAACTTACTTATTTTCCATCTCTAGCCATAGCATACCAAAGATAACATCATATCTTAGCTTTTTTACCTTAAACCTCTCTCTTAAGACGTAGGTATTAGTCAACCTCAAGGTTTTTTCTTCACATATTTTACTCAATACGTTATTTTGATCATCTACAAGGTATATACTTCTTTTTTTAATTGTCTTTGTTTTAATTCTAAGTCGGTAGGTAATTTCAGTTGATATGTAATTTTTTGTAGAGCTACAATCTACAAACACTTGACATGGTTGTCTTCTTAGTAGTCCCGTTAGAAGCACTAGCCCACTCTTTTTATAGTTATCTAAGGCCATGCCATTTGTCTCTAAAAGACAATAGCTATCTCTAGTACTAACTTTTGGCACCTTTACTAGAGAGCTCCATTTTTCTGCTCTGATTCAATATTGACTTGGTGAGTTTCGAGATGGTGAACCTACCTTGTTTTGCTAGTGCTTGAATTTTGACATTTTGGACAACCTTTGATTTGATAGCTTAGCTTTCAAAAATAGAAATATAATTATTTTTATACTAATATTTATCAAATTTTTAGTGTTAATAATCCTTGTAGGATATCAATCTCTATTGGCATTGGTTATTATGCCATAGTATTAGATAGTAGTACAAGACTTTGTATTATAAGTTGTACTCTATGATTTGTAAAATCTATAGCATTGACTTTCTCTGTAATCTAAATTGCCTCTTGAAATGTTTGTGGATCCTTTAGTTTTGCCTCTTCGTAGACTCTAAGTTCCAAACTTCATAAGAATTAATCTATCATCTTTGCCTTTGAAAAATTATCAATTTCAAGATATAGACTTGAATCGGGAGACATAATCTTGCATTGACCTAGATTGTGTAAGATTTGTCAATTGATTACATGTTATCTTTTCTGTATTAATGGGCCAAAATCGATTCCTAAACTTGGTCTCAAATTCTTCCCAATCACAAAATCCACCTTGAGCTCTATAGCTTTGAACTCGATATTGCCACTAAATGGATGTCACATTTGTCAAATAGGTGGCTACATACATAATTCTTTGAGTGGTACTTGGCTCAAATAGTTGGAGATATTGTTGTATGTTGAAGAGCCATTGATATACATCTTCTTGTCTTGAAGTTTCAAAGTATGTACTAGACTTACTCAACTTTAGCCTAGCAAATGTCGACTCTCTTATCTTCAAGGCTTCTATTTGTCCTTGTAAAGTAGCAATTTAGCCTAAAAGGTGTTGTATTTGAGCTTCTATCTGGGATTGCTCCGTGATAACTTCCATGTTGTAATTTCTCCATTGGATTTAATTATTATAATGCCTTCTCACCTCTCGGTGTCAGAGTAGAGAGAGTTTGCCTCAAGAAAGCACTACGCTTTTAACTTCTACTAATTGCTTAATCAAGTCTTGAGATAAGAAAGACCAAGTTTATATATAAAGGTGCTATTACACCAAATATATAAGACTTAAGTTCCTAAAAACATCCAAAATATGATAAAACCTATAAATCTTTAAATATCCTTACAGGATATTATTCCCAAACTTCAACAACTCATATCTTCTAATTGGATTGTTCAAACACACTCAAATTTTATATTAAGTATTGATGTATTTTTAAAAACTATCACAACAAATTTCAACCATAAATTCATTACGGATCTTAAGATATTACCAAAATCCTAAAAATAGCTTCAACTTCTAGTTTTTATACACCTCCATGTAATTTTCTTCATTACTCACAAATTAAGTACTTAAATGCCACAAAATTTATATATATAGCTTTTCAATACAATAATCTACCTTTTTTTAAAATATTTGAGCTAAAAATTTGTCCAGAAACTCAAGATATGGCTCTAACCATTACTATGAACAAAATCACTTACTTATTACCTTTGATTTGGATGTGCTGGCTTTAAGTCTCTATAACTTCTTCATCCAAACTTCAAATTCATCAAATAATATATAAAAAGTATAGTAAAAAAATGCTCTTTTCAACCCCAATCGTCGATCCTTCGTTGCTATCTATAATTGTACGTTATGCCCCAAAGAGTGACAGTAGGTATGAAATTAATACCTTAACTTTGAGTGCCAATAATTCCTTCATAAAAACTCCAAATCACACAAAATTTGCATCCAATCTGTACCCAAAAACCTAAACTTGCTGATCCTAGCCTCCAAAGTTCAAATGACTTGAAAAAAAAACCCTACTCCCTAATAAGGCCTCGAGCAGCCTCCTTGAAGCCCATTGGGCATGGCCTTTGACCAATAGGAATGAAGATCTGCATTTCTTACCTTCATCTAACCATGCCTTGCTTTCATCCCTTCTAATAAACCTTCTATTAGTTAAGATTTTTATCTTTAGGCTCTAATTTCCTCTCAAGGCTTCATACTAAATATTTAGGTCCTATAATTTTTTTAAATGATATAATCAAAAATAGATAAAATTTAAAATAAAGTTTTCTTTTATCCACCCTCTTTAAATTAACCTATTAACCATTCTAACATATACCAAGATTTATGAATATATTATATGTCCTAATTAATTTTTACATACTATAAATAATTACAGTATGATACCGATCTATTTCAAGTATCTAAGACCCTTCTAATTTACAGCAACATAAAACCTCATCACAAGATAGGACAAACTGGAGTAGAACTAAACTGAACAAAATTGATTAGAATGAAATATAGAAGAAAAAACTAAGTAATTGGAATTAGAACAAAACAAAATAAAACAGAAAGATATAAAATCCAATTATATTAAGAGAAAGGATGTGAAGCCATACCTGATTAGATGCTCCAAAAGGCCGTGACACTCCTATTTATACTTTGTTCTACCACCCTAGAATTTTTAGAATGTTCCTAGATGATGGACCCCACTTAGATAATTGCCTTAATCTCCTTGTAGAAGGTTCTATAGTAGGTTCCACTTAGATAACCATCCTAAGTCTTTTTAGAAGGTTCTATGGTGGACCTCACTTAGATAACTATCCTAAATTCTTTCTAAAATGTTCCATGGTGGATCCTATCTAGTCCACTAATCTAACGCCAATTCTAAAAACTTCTATATCTTCTCAAACATGGTTCTAAATATCTATTTCTATATGCCAATAATATAAATATCTTATCTATATCTTATTACAGATACAATATGTTTGATATCATGACCTTTAAAGAAATTTTTAATATTAAGTGATTTTATTGGAAATAGAAACGTCTTCTAATGGTCCTAGAAATATTTTGTTTGAAGAAAGTCATAAAGGCCTTAACAACAACCAAATAAGATGGTAGTCTTCTTGCCCTAGAATGGGACATTATCAATGATTGAGAGGACATTATCAACCACCTTTAAAAAGAACAAAAATCATAATTTGTGGCAAATAAAATTTACAACATCTTGGACTTCTTTAATATATGATGACTACTCTATGTGGAACTTATTTCTTAAAGAGGGAATAATATTACAAACATATATATTTATTTAGATAAAAAAAGTTAGGTAGAAGATAAATATAGATAGATTTGATATTATCTTATGGCAAAGCTCCTTAAAAGCTTTATAGATATATATTTGACTTTATATATGTTAATAGTTGATTGATAGGTTAAAAACTTGGCCTTGTATTATACATGTGGATAGCTTGTGGTACAAGCTTAAAATATGGCGCATATATTGAAAAATTGCCTTACAAATTAAGACACATGTTTAACAAATTGAACACATATTGGAGGTTCCATAGAATATCACTACATAACTCCTAATTCGATAGTATATATGGGAGCATGAATAAAGCCTTTGTCACTCTTATCAATTCCTCTCTAGTCCTTAGTCTTGTTTCAAGTCTTCCCAATCTTCTTGTCTTTAGCAATAGCCATTCTAATTTAATATTATACCATCTTTAAATGATTTTCTAGTCTTTTTAAGTGACACAAGAAAATATTTATTTTTTAATTTTTTAAGATTTATGTCCTTGACAATTTGAAAAATGGAAATTGGTTATATTAAAGAAATTTAAATTTTGAAGAAAAATATTTATTAATTACTAAATTAATTTACATATATTTATATATTAAATATTTACATAATAGAAGAGTAAATTATAATAATATCATTATCTTTCATAAATTTTTATTTTTTTTAAGCTAAGCAACCAATTAGATTGCATCTTCAATTTCTTGATTAATTAAGCAAAACCTTTGTCTTTATAGAATAAAACATATGGTTAGAATTGAATTAAGGATTTTATAAAAGAGATTAAAAAATACCTATATTGATATTTTGCTAAAATCCAAAAGTGTGAATAAGTTTTTTTAAAACTGAGAAAAAAAGATTAAAAAAATTATTAGTATTCTTTAAAATAATATATCTTAAATAACTAAAAATGGATTTAAAAATCACAATTATAAAAAATATATTATTCTTCTATATTATTATTTATTTATTTTTATATTCATTATAATTAGATATTTAATAGATATCAAAAAATATATTGATGATATAATTTTTTTAATAAAATAAGACTTAAATATTGATATAATAAAACAATTATGTTGTACGAATAAGATATAAAAAAGCTTAAGTTAGATAGATTAAAAAAGAGCTTGATTGTGTTTTAAAAAAAATAGATTAAAATTTAATAAAAAAATAATTGTGAAAAATAGCCTTGAAAATAATCTTTTATTACATAATTCTAGAGAATATAAAAAGTTAACTATTGTTTTTATTTGAATTCTGAAATTACATCATACATAGCATTTTTTGTCTAAAAACTAGAATCCAATGTGTAAAGCACAAAAAAAATTATTTTACATCAATTATAATACTTACTTTATATCAATTATAATACTTACTTCCACCAAAATGAAATAATCTTATAAGACCAATTTTATATTTGATTAGAAAGATATTTGGTTTAAAGTTAGAACTTTAAAAAAGATAATGTTAATATTATTAATTTGGCATAATAAAGTAGAAGTTAATAATTAAATATAATATATATATATATATATATATATATATATATGTATAATTAATTAATTAGTTAATCAATTAAATTTTATTTTACATACTTTAAATGATTGAATTTATAATGCATAGATTTTAAGAATTCCTTCAAGATAAAAAAAAAAAAAAAAAAAAAAACTAAGTGAAATTAGATTGAATTACTTTCTAACAAACTAGTACCTCATTTACACATTAAAGATTATGAAACAAATTCTTCAAAAAAATAAACGTTTTTTGCTAATACTTTCTAGTAAGTTTAAAAAGATTTGGAACTATGAAATTACTTTTAAGAAATATTTATGTATAAATAATATAGAATAAAAAAAATTAAGATTATAAAAAAAAGATATTTGGAGCAACAAGTAAAAAAAAGGTTAATGTAAAAAAAACCTCAATAAATATAGATGCTTTTGGAAGAAACTTAAAAAATAATTAATTTTTTAAAAAAAGAATTAAAAATTTGACTAAAGCTAATTATTTCTATAGGTAGATTTGTGCATAAATAACAAAGAACATCACAAAAACAATGAATCAAAAAGAATAATAGATACAAAACATAGAAATTAAAAATATTATTAGATTAAAAAATAAAGTCCTACATAGCTAAGTAATTATAAGTTCTTTGTAAATAAATCAATTAAGTAGATTAATTGTAAGATATTCACTAACCTTGTCTTTTTATGTGTGTTGTATAATAGTAGCATCACTATATAACTTAAGATGAATTTTTACTTCTCAAACATTGAAATCTATGCTTCAAGCTTACTCCTTGTCATTACTTGTCAAGATGAAGACAACAAAAAACAAATAAACAAATACAAATCCCTAGCCACAAATAATACAACAAATCTTTTAGTATTCTAAGGTAGCTAATCCATTGTTGACCACCTTCTCATTTCTAACTTATAAGGTGGAAATTTTTGTAAGTTTGGCAACCTATTGTTGATTAATTTTGACACTTTATGGTTGGAATTAGGCCAAGGGATGGTTAAGTTTATGGCATTTTTTATCACAGAAAAGTGTTGTAGGATGGAGTGGGTGTATTTTAACATAGGTAGAAATTGTTAATTGGTTGGAGTAGAATAATTACACAATTAGGTGCACACTTCTCTTTGCAACATAATTATGTGCTATACTTCTTGATTTTGTAAAAGTTGGATTTTAGATTTTGTAATCCACCACTAGTTGGAATTAGATTAATCTATATGTCTAAAATGGATCAAAGGGAATCTTCTACTAAAATATTTATATAAATTATATTTTTGGGCCAAATTGTGTATAAACACTTGGAATCCTTTTGATTTCTATTTTTCTACATTGGGATTTATTTATTTATTTATTTGTTTTTCATTTTTACACTGAATGAATATATACCAAAATTTTTAAGTTATTGGAAATGGGTGGACTACCTTATATACCACACAGGCATGCACACACACATATGGATACGCAGCTCATGTCCAGGCAAGGAAGTGAGAGACCCAAGTTGTGATGGGGGGCAGCAGCTTTGAGAGCTCCAGGGTTTCGAAGAAACACACCGGTTCATGACAACAGCACCTCGCAGCGATGCCATTGAATGGAGGCTGGCAGAGCACAAGCAGACATGATGCACACAACAGCAGTGGTGGTGCGTTGGGGTGCGAGATCCATGCGAGAGATTATTCGATACAGTGATTAGATGGAAACCGAAGCCCAGGTTGCTTATCAGTATTGAGTGGGAGGTGCTGACAGGGGAAGAATGTCAGGCGGGCAGCGTCTAGAAGCGGAAACTGGCAATGGCGAGGTTGCTTGCAGATGCCTGTGATGTCAGAGAATGACTGGCGTCATTCTCCGTGCCTGGTGCTTTACTGAGCTGCTGCCTGGTTCTCATCTTCAAGCCTCCCTGCCGCCACTTGGAAAGGTGCTCGGCGTGTGCACGAGCTCCTGATTGATGAGTCATTGCCCCAGCCCCCGTGCTCTCTGCACGCCCCTTTTTACGCACTCAGAAGTGGGTTTAATGAGCTGTCTGAAAGAAGTGTGGATTCCGGACCATTCAGAGCTTGCCAAACAGGAAGAACCATATTCGAAATAGGATAAATATTCCTGGATTCATTCTAAAGCCAGCTTGTGGTGGAGCAGTGCAACTTTCATGGCGGAGCGGAGCCGGACATGAAGTCAGCCGGCCTCTCGCATTATGAACTGCAGGGGTCGATGTACTTCATGGGAGGAGCCGTCACTCATGCAGTCTAAACTCGACAGGGAATAGTCGCTTCAATCCCGTGGCCATGTAGAGTAGCTTAAGAATCTCTAGACCTTCTTTACTTGCAGTGGATGGTTCATAACTTCGCCAGCCGTCGGTTCGTTTGGCCGCCCATACTCGATCGCTGCATGAACTCGAATCTGTGCTCAGAGCCTTGAATTTTTCGCTTTCACGTAATTTTTAGAATTAGTTTTTTCGTTGTTGCCAGACTCGCGAGGTGAGCTGTTCATGGATTGGATAAACTTGAGTAATAGTACTATGTGCGGAGCACTGAAGGGATACACACTCATGGAGCATCTCTCTTTGTCCTCATAAAAAGAAACATGTGCCGTCGTTGCGGGATGGAATTCGCGTCCTTCCATGCGTGTCATACCATGAGTGGTAAGAACATGTACACTGAAACTGAGGTTCTAACTTCGACTCAAGCTGGAAGCAATCTTGCTCCGCTTCCGAGGTAAATTCTCCAATAGCCACTTTGTAAGCACGGCACTACCGCCGGTTTGGAACACTTCGCTTGCTCTCACGGCAGATTGCAGAAAGTTATGATCTCGAGATGCCAGCCACCTAGTACACGTTCTCGAATTCGGAGCAGTAAAAATCTGGATCCTGCTCTGGCTGGACCGTGTGCACCTGGGATTTAGTATATAATATATCGCCCTGAACATATTTCAATCACTCGCAGTTTTCTAGCTCTTGAAACGTCCTGATCCCGTTCCCTCTGCCGTATTCGAGTCTTTCGTTCTCGCCTGTATCGATCCCATCTTCTTGACTCGGAAGATAACTAGAAGGTTGCTGATTTTCTCAGCAGGAGCTCACTGCTCTCTCAGAATCTTTCACTCATCGTCATGGACCTCAAATTGGGAGCTCTACTTTCAGTCACGCTTGCAGCGCTCATGATTTCTGGGCCTCTCTTGGTTAACGCCCAGGCATCGGTGGAGCTAGTGAACCTCATCGGAGACCCCGTTACGACTACCTGTGTCGCTGACAATGCCAACCGCCCCTCCGTTACAATCGCCCCAATGGGCACTGAGTTCTGGGAATTCAACGGCGACATGCTCTCCTTGGGCTGGACCTGTCACTTCGAGTGGTCGGACTCCAGTGACTGCGCAGCCGGACCTACTTGCAAGCTCCACACGCAGGATGTGAAGGTATGGCAGGGCGTGATGGGTCACCGCAAGCTGGTCGGAGCCATTGCTCTTACCCCGTGCGCTAGCTGCATCTGGCAGATCAAGTTCGATGGATTTTATCGAGCTGACAAGAAGGATATGGCATACAGTTTCGTTGTCGGCTGGAACTAGTAAGCTGGATTTGTTGACACCGACAATCTTAAGTTTTGCAATTTAACAGGATCTTGATTCCATGCTGTCAATTTGCACAACTGAACATTGGGTTCTATTTGACCGTGCAGAGTACCTGATATTAACCGGTTTGGTCTGTGGAGGAGAATTGTCTTCGATGCCAATCCTCCAGTGGACCAGTTTTGTTGAAGTTTGGTTTTGGAGGGTTTTCTGGCGGAAGAGTTTTCGGAGGAACTTTCAGTTGTTAATATTTTTATCTTCATGGTGCTCATGTAATGGGATGTGTACAGCAAGTGTTAGTAGTTTTATTTGAAGTAGTGGTTGCCATCTCCAGCAATGTACTAACTTACAAAGGTGTGACCATACGTTTTCATTCTTTCAGTAGTACTTTTGAAATTTTCAATCACAGGACCAACTGTATCATGGTTGTCCACGTGAATAAATAAATACTGTATTCCGGTGTAATCTGGTGTGGAGCGTCGTCTATAGAATCTCTTGAAGATTTTGTCACGTGAGATGGGAGATTGAGAAAAAGTGTAACGATCTTCGATCAACTTTTATTAGCAATCAGACGCCGTGTGAAGTGGAAAAACCTCAAACACTAACATGGAGTTGTGGCATTGTAACAATCGCAGAACACACATGGTCGATAATCTTAAAACTGCTCAACTTTCCATTATAATTAACCGACACTTGAATAAAATTGCTAACTCTAATTTTGGCGCAAATTGTGTAAAAATGTTCGTGAAGAAAAAAATCTTTTTATTACACATCTAGTCTTTAAACCCAAAAACAAATCATCATTCTATCCTTTGTTGCCACACTATATTCCCATATGTCCTTGACTGTTAAGAATCATATATATATACAACAAAAATGTTCATACAAAATCTGACACTAGATAATTGTGTGAACAATACAACTTTGTTATCACGAGAGCAGAGGTTGTGAACTGTGATCGCTTCAAACGTCGACCAATTTTCCTCAGACATATGCACAGTGCTTGAAAGATAGCCGCAAAGAATCGACTATTTCCTTGAACGGCAGTAGTCATTTCAGCTCTTGCACTTCAACCTGATCATGTAATGCTTCTTAACCTCACCAGGCTAACATGTATATAACAGCACTAGGACGAGAACAGAGCCTGATTTGCACCATCAGAGTTGCAGCAGAGAATTTATCTTTCCTGCTTTTTCAAATCCCACGTCAATGCACTCCTGAATTCGCTCCAAGGAAGTTAGTGTAGGTTACAAGAATTACTTTACTTCAGTTCGGCAGTAACCCAATTCTGTAGAAGAGTTGGTTGAGTCGCTAATCGAGGCCAGAACTTTGTCCACAGTCCTCAAGTAAACGCCATAGTAGTTCAAATGATCAGCAACGCTGTTACCTGAAACGGACCTGACAACCATCATGCAGAAGATCTAACCTTGAGTAACTAAAATACTGTAACAATTGCGCTATTATTCAATATTCAAAGACCAAAATAAGTAGATGAAAGATAGTTGGCGTTTTCCATCTATCAGTACAAAAGAAATTGAAAACATGACAGATACAAACCTGCTGCAGTATGGGTCTTCTCCTGAGCTGTCGCATATTTGCTCGAATTCATAGTGGAGTCTATCTACAGATATCTTGTAAAGCCATACCTGCCACAAGTTCACTTACACAGATAAATTATATATATTTCATTGTTACAAGTCAAAAGAAACAAACGAAGAGAAAAAGAAAAGAAAAGGAAAGAAAGGAAAAGACTATCCAATGTAAGATTCTGGATCAACTAACCACAAAGAAGCAGGATTTTGTACTCTCTAACATCAAAAGTAAATGTCTTGTCTTCAATAGTTTACAGTACCATTTCATTCAGGTGATGAGGTGCACGGACTACTATCAAGGACAACAAATTTCTTATACCTAAGCAAGATAATGAGACTTCAAAACAAATATTTGTCAAGAGAGAAAGAAGTACCTCGTTTGGAAAGTGATGGTATGTCTTTTCACCCATTCGAACGTAATATGGAGGCAAATGCACAACCAAGTCATGTGCATGTGTCACACGAATTGTCCGTGGAACAGTCGCAATGTAAAATGCAGCAAAAACTGCATTTCCTAATCGAGGTTGTCCAAAAGTGTAAACCTCGATGTTTTTCACACCGTAATTTACCTGATATTCAACACCAACAGCATTGATGACAAGAAAAGGTCAGCTTTCCAAAATCACTAATGTTTGTTGTATGATTAATCAAGAAGGTGGCGAAATGTTTAATCATGCACACCACTGATTCGCTAACTGACAAGTCTCATAATCTTTGAGAATTCTGCATACCGTTAGGTCCAATGCACAGAAAGCAGCCATTGCCCCTCCCATTGAATGCCCAGTGATCGTGACCTCCAAGTCGCTCCTCAACTGCTTTATGCTTTGAACTGCAGCAACGACCTGTTCGCGTAATGTTGTGTTGTGATAGGCTGCATAAAATCCTCGATGCACCTGGACTCAATGACATAAGAACCAACTCTTAAGAACCTTCCAGGTTGTAAAACAATTACCAATCACCAAACCATCAGATGTTCCATCAAATTCGGTCAGCGTATATAAACCTAGAATACTTTAAAATTAATGAAGAACACGTGGATAATTCAACGCACCATCGCGTCACTGATCCCGGGATAGTTGAGGTCGAGCTCCTTAAAATACAAATCCTCCACCCAGTTCTGCATACTGCCAATCATAAAAGCATGTCAGAGATTGTAACAGTGCTGAGCTAAAACTTGAGACTTGGTAAGTGAAAAAACGATCACCTCGTTTTTTGAGTTCCACGAAAGGCGATCACAATGGAATTAAAATCTTCTGCAACTCCTACAAATGCCTGCACAAATCACGAAAAGAATTTGCGATGTTTAGAAATCATCTTACTGATCGAATACTTAAGTTGTTCTATTTCCGGTGATCACCGCCGGCGTACTTCCATGCGACATTATGATGCTTCTCATTGTCTTACCAATTGGACAATTATGGTTGGAAAGGAACAGATTAACAAACACATGCTTGCTTAAACATCAGCTTTTCATCAGTTTTGTAAAGCAATCTAAAATTACCTGAAGGCAATGTTGCACATCTACAATCAGAGAATGAATCTTGAAATCCTGTCAAAACGAACATTTTTACTCTGGTTATTCAAGACATGACCGAAATAAAATTCAAGATTAATGGGCGTAGAAGACACCTAAGAAAATGTTGAATACGATGCTCTGTCAACAATATGTAGTCGTAATTTGAGCATGACAACGAAACCCAAAGAGTCCTTATCAAAAGCATTGATTGGTGTACTCCACCTTATTCAATCCCTGACACCTAGAACAATTCCAAGCTAGCAGTGAGACGTCATCCACACTGTAAACCTGGCAGTGTTTCCCAGCATACAATGACCACGGTCAATATAGATTGAAACAAACGCAATGCCAGCATCACAACACGAGAAACCACAAGTATCTACTTAAAACCCTATATATGCCAATCTATATCTTGTGGCCACTAATCATAGATGAAGGCAACCATGAACTTACGTTTTAGACACCAATGTATATTTCTAGCTTTCGAGCTAAAGAAACCTAGCAGCCAGAGTTCAGATATTCGTACAGCAGATGCATATTCCACAAGAGAAAGGGCCTTCGTCCTGTTATACAGTACATCATGCTTGTGCACATTATGCCTTCCTGCAAATTAATCGTTGCACCGATAATATATCCAAGTTAGTAACCGATACTTGGAAACAGTCAACTAAATAATACATAAATAAAGCTTGAAGATGTTAATGAATGATTACAACCAAGGAATTAAGTAAATGATATGCTGCAGATTGAAGCACCAATCTTGATACAAAACCATGAGGAGCAGAAGTGTACAGTACCTCTTGGGATCATTGCACAGGACAGAAAAATAAGCAATGCTCCCAAAACGAAAAGTACCCTCCGAGTTGAATTTTCCATTAAAACCTGACTGAATTCAGAAGAAAAGATATACGATCCGGTTAAGAGAATGCTTCACTAGGCATGAAAGGACCTTTTGCCTCCCCCAAAGAAAAAAAATTAAAAGCCAAGCTATGACATACACTCGAGGATCCCTGCAAAACCTAGATGGTCAAACAATCCATACCGCCCCGGCCATAAGCCAGACTCTCATATTCCGATTCTCATCTCACCGATGCACTTCATAAAAACTGCAATTTTTCTGTGTAGTTCGACAAGATAGAGCTATGGCGATGGTCTATGAAACCGTAACCATCCAGATTACTTTGTTTCGTGAAAAACAAAACTCGCAAATCAGAATTTGCAGACGACCGATGGAGAAACCGCCATAATTAATTTGGTAAATTCCAAACTAATTCATCGTCGTCGGCTCGTTGCGCATAAACACACGAATTTGTTACAATCCCCACCAACCTTCCCCACCCCCCGCGCGCGCCCGAGATCAACATGCTATTCTCAGCTTCTGGAAAGGGTAAGGAGCGGAACTACTCACGGTTGATGAATTTTACGTTCGACTGATACAGAAAATCCTTCACGCTCACTGCAGCTCGCACAAATCGTGATACTGGAGGAGCAGCTGAATCAATTCAACATGCACCATCACTGCGCATATTTTCTGAATTCCAGTTCTCTTTTCACCGCCTCTACTAATCCACCACCCGAAGACGCAACTTCAGAACTCTAACCCTAAATGATGAATTCCTCTCCACCCATTCTCTGACCGCGATGACGAACCCCTACAATCGTCAAGCACCGACAGAAACAACCTTCTTGACCTCCCCCTCCAAATTCGCGCCACCCACGTCCACTAATTGTGCATAGCACACAATTCTGCATCCGTTTCATAGCCTCACAGAAAAATCCGAAGACAACATCACGTGCACATTACACTATCCCCACCGATTGGGTACTCACGTTTTTCAGATTCACAACTCTCCAAGTTCAGGAATCTAAAACTCTGGGAGACCCACAAGTTTGCTGTCTTCAAAGATTCTTCCACAGAAAGATGGTTTGGCAGACGAACGAAACCCCACTGTTCTCGTTCATAGAACACTCTCTTCTGCTGTTCCGAGCAACATCGTCCAACGCAATCCCGTTGACGGGGATCGGTCTCCGTAGTCGAACCTGACAAGGCACCCAATCCATCCTCCTTTTCATTCACCCAGGGCCGAGGGTTTTTCGCGCGGAGAGGATTAGGGAGTAATCACTGTGTTGAGAGGATTTTTTTTTTTTTTTTTTTTTTTTTTAGCCATGTTGGGGTGAAGCTGAATTGCTTTGGCATTCCAATAACTCAACAACATGAATCACCGATATGACTGAAGATTAGTGTTCTGAATTCATAGACGTAAAATCTGTGTGATCTGCTCAAACAATTCGGATGCGATGGGGATAACATTCGCATTTTGCGCCCGTTTCAGAAGTGAGGAACTGGGTACTTCGCAGAATCACGGGTTTTCAGGACATGTGTTAGAGCGTGGTTTAGGATGCGGTGGCATGAGTTTCGAGTATGCGAGTCGGCGTCGAAGTTTGAGCTATGGGTTGCAGCGATTAGGGAAGAAGGGGAGTCCCGTTGGTGGTGGTCCTGCGTTTGCCCACATTGGGAAGGCTTTTGGGAATCCGCTGGATGGCAAAGGAGGCCCCGCAGAGGTTTTCGAAAACTTTGCTAATGCCGCGCAGGATGTTGTGAAAAGGGCGGAGCACTTCTTGGGATTGGGGAAGCGGCCTCTGGACGTGGAGTTATCGTCTTGGACTCCCGCGAAGGGGGAGACAATCGCGGTTCTTGTGTCGATTCGGCCTCGAAGGGATGTTGTGGAAGGAATTGCGCGCTTCTTGTTTAGGTTTGTCATATCTCCCAGGACTGATAGTTTGTTTTTGAAACTTGAATTTTCTTTGACATTACGTGGTTGCTGATACGTTGCTTATTCTGTTACAGAAAGGACCCACAGCCAGAAGCTAAGGTCCAGATTTTCTACGATGGTTGTGAAATTCCAGTGTTTCCAACAGCAGCCGATGACAAGATCTTGCGAGCGTTGGTTCCCACGACCCCCTTGACTACTCCCGGGCCGCGAACTTTAAAGGTGGAGGTCGCTGATGGGCGTCACGAAACCTTTGAAGGATGCGTGGAGGTGATGGAGAAAGAGTACCCGGTGGAGTCCATCTGGCTTTCTAAAACCAAATCCAAGCTCCGGGGTAAGGCTCGCAAGTCCTATCTGCAATCAGCTTACAAAATCGTCTGTTATGTCGATGTTGATTAATGCCGAGGGGTGATCTCAGCTGGTTTTAGCAGGTACCACCATGGAGAAGGAAAAGGTAGGAGCATTTACCGCCACTGTCTCTGAGAACCAGATTTGGAATGGACCATTTATCCTGCCGAGCGATGGCGAGATCACCACGGGCTACGGCATGCAACGGTTCTACAATGGTGTATTCGCAAACCAGTAAGTACCCTCCCATTGTGTACTGATGTTGTCATCCACATGTTTCTGTGTGACATTTGTTAATTTGAGTTTGGCGAGTCATTGAATTGTTTCCTTTAATGTGTTGTGTTTGGTTGCGCAGCTACTACCACCGGGGTGTGGACTACGGCGCCTGGGAGGGAGATCCTGTCAAAGCGCCCGCAAATGGTCGAGTGTTGCTGGTGGGCAAAGAAAGCGACGGCTATGAAATTCATGGCAACTGTGTGGGCCTTGACCACGGCCACGGAGTCACAAGCATAATGATGCATCTCAATTCCTCTTTTGTTAAGTAAGCTTTGCTGATTCACTAATCATCTCATCTGTGGAAATGCTGGAATCACATTCTCTGTCTCCCTGCTGGAAGGTCATGTTTGCAGACTCCTTAGCTGGATGGTTTGTGTTGTGATTTCCACAGAGAAGGAGAGATGGTGAACGCAGGGCAAATCATTGGCACCGTGGGCGAGACTGGCATTGCCACCGGCCCTCATCTGCACTGGTAAATCTCATAAAAAAGATACTTGCATAAGCATTATACTAATTACATGCAGTGTCTCTATTTGTGAAGCTTTGATAGCACTTATGAACAATTCATGGTCTTGTAATCTGCAGGGGCTTACACGTACGGGGAGAAGCAATTGATCCACATCCTTGGATGCAAGCACAGAGATGGATTTAGGTGACTTTCGAGGTTGTGCTATGATATTAGCTTGGCATAGCAGATGGGTGCAAATTGATAAGGGAAATTTACTATGGCAGGGGATTGATCCAACATCTTGGAAATTAATTTCTTATCAATTTTCAAGTCACCCGTCAGAGATTCCGCTGACTAGATCCAGGTTCGTTCTTACTTGTCCATGGAAGTGCTCGTTTTGAACGTAACCACCTAACTTTCTAGCATGTGGACCTTTCCAATGCAATCCCAGATCGAGTTCTGAATTCCATAGTCGTTGGTAAAAGCCCCTAAGTGTTTAGTCATCTCTAACTATTATTGGGAGGCTACACATGCTCGCTCTATGGGCGTCACAACTAGAAATATATAATTTATTATGACCTGGCGAATTTGTTTTATTGTTGGAAGGTAATTTTTTTGGGCTTAATTGGTCAACCTAAAAGTTTTAAAAGCCATGATAATAGTTATTTTCTTATAAGAGTTTTTGCCAAAAAAAACTTCTATTAAAGTTTGTTATAAATAAAATAAGTAGTGGTTAGGGTTGCATTGGTGGTTAATATGCAGTCAAATTTTTCTACAAAATATGGTAAGGGTAACAAGTAATTCAAGTTCCCATCATTTCCAAAATTGTTTATGCATCTTTTGATCTTTTATTTATTATAATGATGCTTTTGAAATATGTGTACTAAAAATTATAAGCCTGCAAATGCTTGTGTATAAGAGTCTATATGATGTTCTTATTGTGTGGTGAAATACTAAAAGTTTGTATGTTAATTTTGTGTATTTAAACAGCTAACTTTTATATTGGTGTATTTTTAGAATAATGTGTTTTAAGAAATAAACTCGTTTTGAAAAAAATTGTTATAATGTGTAAGATTAAAAAGATATAAAACCTAATTTTAAAGTTTGGAGAAAATATTTAAGAAATTTATATTATATTGAGTATATTTTGCATGTTAGCAAAATTACTTGGTAAGCAATAAAGTATTCAAATAACTTTTAAGGTATTATCAGAGTTATATATATATATATATATATATATATGTTATTTTTTCTTCTTATTTTTTTTTTCAAAGTTACATATTTTCTTACATGTATATTGTTAAAAATTGTGTATTGGACCTTATATTAAATAGGCATAAAGGCTTCTATTTTTTGTTTTTTTAAGGTAATAAAACATTGTTAAGATATTATAATATATTTAATTCAAATAATATCTACATTCTACATTTGATGTCAAATTCTTAAATTAAAAGCTGCCAAAAAGCATAAAAAAAAATTCTTTACAAAACAATAAAAATGAAGGAGACTTTGACCATATAATTGATTGTAAATGCTTATAAACAAATAGAAACTAAAATGGTAAAAGAACGACTATTAAAATAATTATAACTTTCAAATAAAAAATAAATAAAAAAAAATCTTATCTACTAAATTGAAGAATACACCATAATATTCTATCACAATTAAATAAATGAACATGCACCACACTTGATATTTCTAATACAAAAGAATAAATAAATTAAGTCAAATTATATTATATTATATTATATAAAATATAGTAATTAATTATTAATATTTATTTAATTAAATATTTAAAAAAATCAATAATTAGTATGGAATTTTAATTTTTGTTTTTAGGAAGAATAATCTTAAAAAAATGAGAGAAAGTGCATTGAGAGAGTGCTACCTAAAATTGACTATAGGAAAAAATAGGTTGTTGTAGATCCAAACCAATGTGCTTCACCAATTATCATTGGAATTTTTTTTTATTGCTATTACAAATGTAAGATAGATTGGAAATTTCTTTCTCGTTAAAACAAATGGAAGTTCTTTTGTTGTGGAAGTTAAAATAATCCATGAATGAACACCAAGTTTTTAGCAAATTTTCTTCCAAGAATTCTTCCTTCAAGAACTCAATCCGTTAGTTGTCTAATTACCAATTGGATTCTATTACAAAGTCCTTAGCAAAGAGCAATATTTCTTAGTAGCATCATCAAAGTCTTAATCTTAAGACAAAGCCTTAATTTAGCCATTTCATATGGATTAAGCATCTTAATGAATTTGATTAGATAAATATTATTATTATCAATACTATTTTTGACAACTTCAATAACGCTTAGATATTCTTGTTCTTTTCTAGGAAATATGGCCATAATTATATCATTAATAACCTCCACATTATTATTTTGTATAGAAAAAATGATTCTATTTCTAAAGAAAGCATCATTTGCTGCATTGTCTTTTGCCGATCTTAGATAAATAACATCAACTAAGGATATTAATTATTGATTAATCATCATGTAATTAAGAAGCATAATTATGTTATTTGATAATAAATTTGTACTGCTTCTAATCTAAGAAGTAGCAAATAAAAATATTAGTCAATAATAATATAACCTTAAAGAATTTAAATACACAACCATTAATATATATATAATGTATGTCTGCATTTTATACTTGAAGAAGTCAATTAATAAACTTGATATCTGTTTAAAGTGCTTCTGAATTCAACTTCATGTTTTCTTTTAATATATGGATTTTTATTTGAAGTCAAAGTATTAAACGTTAAAAATATGCTGCTATAATTTCCTCTTAAGTTCCTTTCACAATCACTCGCAATATTTGGCAAAAATCTCTACAAAAAACTATTGTAGCTCTTCCAAATGGATGATCAGTATCATGAATATCTCTAAACATATAATCAATTGCCTCACAACAATAACGATGTTGCATTAGAAGTTCATCCCAAATAATAAGCAAAGTTTAGCAAATAAACTTAGTATGGTTGAAATTCTTAATAATTGAATAAAAAGAGTCTTTGTTACAATCTAGTAGAATACTAAACATAAAATAGGCAAATCTTCTTTCCTCAAATAATAATGTGGTAATATTTGATGATGCAACAAATATGACAACCTTTTTTATCAATCAAACTTTAATTGCTAAAGTATTGTAGACAAATATCTTATCAATTTTTGTAGGTCTATTTAGAAAAAACATTCATCTATGTTCTTCTATTATAGAGGCCATAATATCATCATGTACCATTTTTTGTTGAAGATTCAATTATAAAATATATTACTCCAAATTTGCTTCTA
Source organism: Physcomitrium patens (assembly GCF_059467195.1). Lineage (NCBI taxonomy): Eukaryota > Viridiplantae > Streptophyta > Bryopsida > Funariales > Funariaceae > Physcomitrium > Physcomitrium patens. Next base: position 1,468,618 of record NC_143416.1, on the reverse strand, counting down.
ATTCTTGAATGTCCCATGTTCTTTCTTTAGCAATAAATTGGTTTTCATTAATTATTATATTTTAATTATTTCTTAGTAATGGAATTGGAAAAAATTGTACAAGCATTTTGTTGGAGTCTTGTAAAATCTTATTTAGCAAAGAAAGTCCAAAATCCTTATTTTGTTCTTTTGTTGAATTATTAATTTCATGTTTTTTATTTTTTAGAAAAAGGCATTGAGATTATCCAAGATACTTTTTAAAAACTTTTTTATAGATTTAATAGATTTAGAATTTTTTTGTATAGTAGCAAAATAACAAACAACACTTTTAATTGAAATTTGGTTTTTATTCTTAATACTTATTTTAAACATTATTGCCACTCTCCATCATCTTTAAGTAATTATAAAATTATAAATATATTTTTAAATATTTGATAAAAAATTCAATATTTGACCATATTGAACTTTGAAGCTTGATCAAGTATGAAGATCTAGAAAATGGTTTATACATTAAGTCAAGTATACTAATTGACTTACTCATAAAGAACACATGCTAGGTAAAGTTTATGTATATAAGTGTTGGAGCCATGATAAAAGCTTATTTTTCATATTCTTGTTACCAACTATCATGAATTTGTAACTCATATTAGTGTTTTCTTTGAAGAAATATGGATTAAGCTTTATGATATTGCTATAATGTTGTTGAAAGAATCATCATGTCTTAAACAACTCATTGAGTTGCGCACTTCATTTCTTCTATTACACACAAAATATCCAAAGAATATAAAAATATATACATATTTGAGATAAATATCTATCTATTGCTATGATGAAACCAAAAAAAACTTACAAAATTAAAATGGTTGAGATATAATCTAGATGATGCAAAGAAATCAAAAGAACTCACCTCTTTCATTGCTTCTAATTTCCAAACTTGCAAAAAATACAAAAAATTAAGAATTATATCAATATTTAACTTTACTTCCTCTCAGTCAAGATTTTGCTTCTTTTCAATAATCTCCAAGATTTCCTATAAATTTATACACAACAAGAATATTATACTATTATTAATTTTTGAATCAAGAATCTAGTACCAATTATAAAAAAGGTGCAATGAAAAAAGGTTTCTTACAAAAAAGTTTCTACTGCAACTTCCATTCTATGTAGCAATAAATAAATGTTTACTTGCAATACATTGTTAATTGAAAACCATGGTTTTATTAAGGACCTAAAAACTCTAAACAATATTAAGTTTTTTGATAAAAACCATAAAAGATGCATGCAGTGAATGAAAGCCACTACTTGTCTCTTTGAGTTTAATATATAGATGCAAAGCTCTATAAAACAACTTATAAAATGGCCTGTGAATTCTAGAGAAGATAGTTTTTTTTAATAAAAACAAAGATCCATCCATGCAACTATCAAAAACCACTACTTGTTTCCTTAAGCAATTTTAATATATAGACTAAATGAACTTGTAACATTATCACAAAAAAGTGTGATTGAAACAAAGCATTATTTGAAAGTTTAATTTAAACAATATATATATATATATATGAAATTAAATATAAAAAATTTCATATAATAGCAAGAAATAAATTCCTATAAAAGCAAGATGAGATATACCTACATCTAAATTGGATCTTTCTATTCTTGATAGCGGCATAGACTCTCTCTTTCTTACATTGTAATGTATTAAATCTTGATGAAAATCCATTGCTGAATATAGTTGTTATACATTCTTAAAATACAAATATAATTATTCTTTAATACATCAAGCATGCTCTATAATAGTACTAAACATTGATTCAATGCAAGAGTAGTATCTTAAACAATTTTAATTTGACTGGAAAAATTAAAAAGATAATAGTTTGAAGATTTTTGAATAGAAGAATATTTGAATTACAATTGAAGAGTGAAGCTGGAGGTTCTATACAACTATTGACAACACCTCTTAATGCATACAAAATAAACCTTAATCATTAGAATTTTATTAATGGAACTTAAGATTGGTGATTAACGTGAAAGTAAGGCATTACTCTTAATTAATAATTTATGCAAAGAGGCCCTTCTGTAATCTAATGTTTTGCCAAAATATAAGCAATTATGCTTCTTGTAAGATCACAGTAGCTTGCCATCACTATCTCAACCACCCAAGACACATGCTACATTTTTGGAGTTAATTTTTTGTGCTAATCAAGCTTTGAATATAACTCCTATTAAGAAAATAATTGAATCCATTGAAGAAGCAAGCGGTTGGCAATAAAAATTATATTATAATATAGACTAGGTAACCTCTTTATCATGATATATGTTGTACTTACAAAGTTGGTCAAAGATGTTGTTAGAAAAATATCTCTAATTTGGATCAAAGCACAACTAAATATTAGCAAAACTCTCAAAATTCTCATTTTGTTTTACCACATGTATTTTGAAGGATTCTTTGGAAAGAAAGTACCTTCTTCAATATTCAAAATAATCTCAAAAGTTACAATTTACAAAGCTAGAATCTCTATAATTTCTAGAAATATCTCTATCTAATGTACTTACCTCTATATCAAGTGTTGACTACTACTACGATTACAAAATCTTAGACCTTAAAAAGATCACTTTGTAGCAATGGACATTGGAAAATTTTCAATTCTTCACACAATCTCTATTTCAATGTACTATGTTGATCTGCACCTTTTATTCTCAATATTTCATGACAACTTTAATCTTGACAAATTTTCTACAATCTTTGATATACTAAAATACCTACAAATACACATAAAAAAGTTTGAAGATAACCTGGAGTCCATTAAGTTGAGCATAAATAAGCTAAAACATCATATCAACAATATGGAGTTCTTCATGGAGTAGTTACAAAAAGTGCTAGATAATAGAGAAGGCACAGATGATCCTCCAAACTCATGATCTTCCATACACAAAATGTAACAACAATACTAGTTATATGAATAGCAGCAAGGCAAAGACTATTAATACATAATTTATAATGAACATAATAAATAATTTACAATGCACATAATTAATAAATTATAATGTACATAATCCACAATCTCAAATAGATAATTTTATGTTTAGACTACTATGCACTATTTTACTATGAGTGAAGACTACTTAGAGCTAGAACACAAAGAATCAAAGATAAAAAATATATTAAAAAAATTATTAAAATTATTCTTTTATAATTATATTTAGCATAAATATCAAGAATATCTAATTAATATAGTATGCTTGATTTTTGATAAATAAAAGATTGAATTAACTTTACTTTTTTGCTTCACTTTTGATAAAAATAATAAGGCATGTGGCTATATGTAAAATAATGTGACATTGTAATATGACTATATGGTGAAAATATAATCGAAATTTCTAATTCATATATAATCATCTTCGTTCAATAATAATTCAAGACATTTAAACATGGATTTTATAAAAGCCTCTTAATTTATTTTCTTGTCTCAATAGCTAGTAGATTAAAGGTTAGTTAGTAATTTTACCTTTTAGGCTAAAAAAACTCTTTTATTGCCTTAGAAAAGCCATAATTTGATAAAAATAAAATAAAAGAGATAAATAATTAATATGGTTAATATTAAGGTTAAGTTGAGGATAAGATTAGGCTAAAAAATCCCTAAGATAGGTTGAATTGATATTCAAGGATCAAAAGTTTGTAGAAAAAGGTCAAAATTAAACCTCTAGCTATTAAAATAGCCACCTAGGCTAAAATATAGAAACATTTGGAAATTGGCAACTAAGATTAGAAAACTAGCTTTAAACTTGTTTAAGAGCAAAATGCTTATTTAAATAGGATTTGAGATACTTTGCAATTGTTGTTCAAAATTAGGATTTATATTGGTGACTTTGGATTTATGCAATACAATTAGAACTTGCACTCTTAGCTAATTCATGCAATTGATATTATATCTATAGTTCAAAATTTGATAATTCTTGATTAATTGAATATGCTAAGTGTATATAAAATTTTGTATTAATCTAACAATGTTGTTTAGAGATATGTGATTTTTAATATAAGAAAATATTAGAAGTTGGCAGTTTGGAATTGGATAGGATTTTTATAATATCTAAAGTTTTACTAATTGAAATAAGGTGAAATTTTATAGAGTATTACAAGACTTAAAGATTAAGGTATAAACCTATTTTTATTTGAAGTTAATAATTAAAGAAAGAGAAATTTCTACTAAAACATCTACATCAACTTTCAAGTTGATAACTAAGTGACATTAGTGCAGTTTTTTGGATGTTTTTTTATAATTTTTAAGTTGAATTGGATTGGATTTGTTTAAAGTATATAGAAGACTTATAGTAGCATTTGTATATAAAATTTTGTACCAAGTGGTCAGTCAAATTAAGAATTATAGCTTACTAAAGTTCACTAATTAGAATTAAAGTTTACAAAGAAAAATCAAAATTACTTAATTACAAAAGTAATAAAGCAATTGGGGTTTGTATATGGTTTATGTTATTAAGAAGAATTTTTTTGAGTATTTTATATTTATATTAAGTACTTTTGAATTGAAATAAAAATTATATTCTTCTTATTTGAATGAAACCTACTAAACTATTTTAGATACATGTAAAATAGAACTTCACCTTCTATAGCCAAGTCTTCAATGCATTTCCAAACAAGACAATACATAATACAATAATAGGTTATAAACTCTACAAAACATGAATCTTTTTTATGAAAAAGAAGATTGATTTATACAGTGAATGAGAACCACCACTTCTCTTCTTGACTAATTTAAATGCATAGACTAGATGAGTCCATGTTGTTGTCACAAAAATTATGACTCAAATGAAGTATTGTTTTGAAATATATGTTTTTAAGTTAATGAATATTTTTTAATTTTTTTTACAAAAAAAAATTCACAATACAGCTTTCAAGTACAAAATTTGATAGCTAAACTTATGCCATTGTTATGGATAATATTAAAAAAATATAAAAGTATATTAAAAAATTAAAAAATATATTAAAATCAAATTTAAAAGATATGAAGTAATTTATTAGAATGTCTCTAATAAATCACTTCATTATGCAAATTTAATCTAAAAATATATAGTTTTTATCAAATATTTATAATTTTATCAAATATTTATAATTTTATAAAATATTTATAATTTTATCAAATATTTATAATTTTATAATTTTATATCTTTACATTTTTATATTTATAATTTTATAATTTTAAAACTATAAAGATTAAAAAAATTATATATATATATATATATATATATATATATATATATATATATATATATTAAAGTCTTTTTATCTATAAAATATTCTTCAATAATAAGTAATCAAGATTTTGTGGTTCTCAAAGAATGATTCAACATAGTTTGGAAACATGTAGGAATTTGAAAACCAATTTGCTTTTGAAGAAGTAATATTTGAATGGTGTAAACATAGTCTATTTAAGTAAACTTGATTGAATTTAAGCCAAAAAATAACACTTCTTTTACTACAATTTCTTGATGTAATTTCATATAATTTCTTATTCTATTGTTTATCACTATGTTATTATCAAAGGTAATAAAAGTGCCTTCGAAATTGAATGAATTACATGATTTATCTTACATTGGCCTACTTTTAATGAAGTTGATTGTCTTACTCTTGAATAATAGTTTTTTACTTATAACAACAAGACAATGAATCCCTTTAGCTTGGAATCAATTTTACAATGATAACTGTTGTTCTCGTTGCGTTCAAGCTTTAGTAGACAAAAGCAATTGAACTAATAGAGGTGGGTTTGAATACGGAGAAAGACTGGTTATATGAATTGGGTATGTTAGTGTCACAATTGACTGTACTTTGGCTATCTGAAATCAATTATCAAACTATAAAATACTAAGGCTTACTATTTCTATCTTAATTCAATCCATAATCCATTCTACAATTATCAATTCAATAATACTTTTTTCAATCATAATTGTCATAAGCAAATAATAAAGAAAATAAAGAGGTAGCACCAAGCTTACCATGGCTTACAACTCTCACAATCTGGCTCTCGGCTTATTTTCCTCAACCTATTTATCCTACCAAAAAGATGATCGATCAGCCAACGGATTCCAAAGGTTATGACTCTTTGAATTCTTAATCATTTATTCCACTAACAACCTAATGTTACCAACTAAACTGCCTAATCATCAGTCTAATTCTCAAGATTGTCAATAACCAACCAGTAACTTACCACAAAGTTTATTTACCTATTTTACATAGCCCCATTCTTAATTGTGTAGCGTCCTTGCAAACATTATTTAGCCTCAACTTATAAAGACGTGGCAGCGTTGGCTTCTTCAGTCAATGGCATTGACTTACAACCCTTTGAATTGGTGACCTTCTCCTCTTTACATCTTCGTCATCTGCCTCGGTGTTCGATGGTTCTCCATCCAAATTGTCTTAGATACCATGTTCGCCATCTTCTCTTTAACCACAAAAGAAAACATGATGCTTGTCAAGAACTCTCCTCCTACTTCTTACTATTGTTCAATCAATTGGGTCAACTCCCACTTTTGTAACAAAAAACTCGTCTCGAGTTTATGAATAGTAAAGTTTAAGCCGATTACCATTGATCCTTGTCGTAAATTTAGTACCCATAAAATCTTCCAATTATACTGAACCATTTGGAAATCCTTCAATAACTCGATATGGCCCATGCCATCAAACTTAAAATTTTCCTGGAAAATTTTTAAATTGACTATCATAAAGAAGTACCAAATCATTTGGCATAAAAGCCTTTGGTCTAAGCCTACTATCATAATAAGTCTTCCTTTGTTTTTGTGTCGTTTCCATTATCATTAATGCATTGGCTCTAGTTTCATCCATATTTTTTAATTCTTCTAAACGGTGCAATAATGAATCTTGATCTCCCAATCTATTATCGATAGTAATTCGTAAACTTTGGACTTCCAATTCAATAGGTAATATTGCTTCCTGACCATAAACCAATTAGAAAGGGGTAGCATTGGTAGTAAATTTATACACAGTATGGTATGCCCATAAAACTATGAACAACTTAGTGTCCCAATCTGTTCCCACTCCTGAAACTATTTTTGTTAAGATTTTACATAAAATTCCATTAGTCTTTTTTATTTGTCCATTGATTCTAGGATGATACGATGTAGTCTTCTGATCTTTTATCTCGTATTTAGCCGTGAATGCTTTGATTGTACTATTTATAAAATGAGTTCTTTGATCACTAATCAATTCTCATGGACAACCGAACCATATAATAATATTTTCATATAAAAAGGTTGATACTGTACTTACACTATCGGTTTACGTAGCTACTACTTCAGCCCATTTTATTACATAATCCATTGCTATCAATATATACCGTTTTTAACCATTTCTTGAAGCTATTGCAATTGATCCCACAAAATCAAATCCCCATTTTTCAAAAGACACTTGAGCTAGAATTGATACGAATGGCATTGCTGAAGTTTCAGTAGGTCGATCCATTCTCTGACATGGATCACAATGACAGATGAATTGGTGGGCATCTGCAAACATTGTTGGCCACCAATAACCATCTTGTAAAGCTTTACGAGTTGTGCTGTCCCTCGCAAAATGTCCACCACAACAGTCCAAGTAGCAACCTTCTAATATAATAAGTACTTTAGTTTGATAAATACAGCATCGCAAAACTCCATCCTTGCCTTATTTATATAAAACTTCAGCAATCATCGTATAAGGTACACATTTTAATATTAAGCGTCGTTTAAACTTTTCATTAAAATTATGTAGAAAGGTTTGAAATATCAACTATTGAATTATTTCACTATACTTTGGAGTAATTACATCTACGGCAAATAGTTTCGCATCGAGTAGTGCATCGTTAATGGGTTCATTACCCAATATATTGGATAACCAAGATAAATGGTCTGCATTGAAATGTGATTTTTCTAGTCATACTTGAATAGTAAAGTCAAATTCTTGCAAGAATAGAATCCATCGTACAATACGACTACTCAATTGAGGCTTATTAATCATATATTTTAAAGCATCATGGTCGACATGGAAAATAAATTTATAACTAAGAAGTTAATGTCAAAACTTTTGTACGGAATAAATAATTCCCAATGCTTTTCTTTCAATTATTGTATAATTTCTTTCAGCTGCTACCAATTGATGACTTGCATAATAAATAGGAAGATCAAAACCCCGATCATCTTTCTAGCTTAGCACAGAATCAATCGTGACATTAGATGCATCCACATAAACTTGGAATGGTTTTGTTCAACAAGGTGCCACCAATATTGGTGCTGAAACCAATTTTTGTTTCAATATTTTGAATGCAATTGTACATTCCTTTGTCCAAAATGGACTGGTTCCATCGGTTGGTGGTTTCTTCGAGAGATTTGTCAAAGAAAGGTATATAACTACAAATAGATAGATAAATCGCTCATAATAACTGACATGGCCAATAAATGCTTGAATACTCGTAACAATATCGAGTTGCTTTAATTCTACTATAATCTTTATTTTATCTAGATCTGTAGCAATGCTTGCCATCAAAACTATATGATCCAATGGTTTATCAAAAGGTACACCAAATTGGTATTTTTCTGAATTTAAAGAAATTCCATATTTGGCACATTGATTCAAATATTGACCTAGACATTCTAAAGGCCTGGCTCTCGTACTAAATGTACAGAAATCATCTAGAAATATTTCCATTGAAATTCATAGATAATCCTGAAACGTTGTTGTGTTGTAACACGAGTATACAGTGAAAATAAAAAGAAAGGAGAATTTTATTAATATTCAGTTACCTCGAATATTGGGAGCATTGACCAACTCCAGTGCAAATACTGAGTGGTCAGGTTCAGTCACTCTGTTACAGTCAGTCGGGGCATACTGAAATGCTCCGTTCGATTCCAATAACTGGAGTCAGCAGGAAGAGAAGGACCAATTCACACGACGGGTTCGAAGAGCCAATTGGATCCAATTTCGAGAATCCAATCTGGATCCTCTTATCCAATATGAGACCTGAATTGGCCGGTCAATCCAATTACGGGAAATCTAGGTCTTACTACGGGTCTTAGCCAATCCGATGCGAGGACCAATTTGACCCAATTACGGGAACATCCAGGTTACTACTGGACTCTTATCCAATATGAGACCTGAATTGGCCGGGCGACTCAATGTTGTCCTGATTACGGGGTTTGATTCTGTTTCAGGCTGTCCTGTTCTCTGTGCCGTTTCAGGGAACATTGTTTTCGGTAAATGGATTTCTTAAAGGTAAAAATGGAGGAGAAAGCTCTGACGGCAAGAGCCAATTTCGGATCCAAGCTTGACGGCGAGAGCCAATTTTGGATCCAAGCTTGAGGTGGGAGCCAATTCCGGATCTAAGACGGAAGATTGAAGAAATTCAAAGGATAAGGTTAGGGGGGATATAGTTTTGAACAGGGGGGCTTTTTTTTCGGGGAATCGGGGGGAGCTAGTATTCAAGCTTTTGTAAAGTTACTAGTTTGGTTTTCATTGGAGGTTTTTGAAGATCAAGGGGATTAGACAAGAGGAGCTTCATGCTTCGGGTCGGGGAAGGAAAGACATAGAATTTGGATTTTTCTTCTTCGTAGAGTTTTGGGAAGACTGAGGCAATCGCTGCTGAAGTTAGTATTGTAATGGTGAATCGGGATTTTTAATGAAGTGGGTTTGAATACTCTTGACTGTTTTGTGAAATCGAGTTACATCTGTGATTGAAGGATTAAAAGGGTGTCTATAGGATTGAGTATGCGGAGTGAATGAAATTTATTGGGTTAATCTAACAAAACAGTCAGTGGATACAAGATCGTAAGTACAAAGCGGTATTGAAGATTAACAGTTTGGGTTGTTCGGGGTTCTCTGTAACGTCTAGAGACCTACCGGCTGGGACAAAAAGGACTTCGACAAGCAGTCAAAGAGCATCCGTATAGATTTACGGTACATTGTTGCAGTCGTTTATATTCCAGCAGTCAAAACGGATAGACTGCTTGACTATCGACGAATCTCCATACTACCTTCTACAGCCAGACGCCCGGTGCGTTCTCGAGCAGGAAAGCACGTAATACGACAAAAAGTGGTGAACTGGACGTGAAAGCTTGAGGTAGAAGGTATTGGATTTCGGTTGATTTTATCTTTATTTTTATGGAAAACGAAAATAAAAATTTTGAAGGATTTTTGGGAGGAGTTTCTGGTGGGGAGTCTTCTAAAGGACAAGGTATGCACATGGATCCGTCTATTGCTAGTTTGTTTCAAGCCTTCTCATTGTCAATGCAGCAACAGCAAAGCAATGATCGAAAGGAAGCTTTGGCAACCAAAGCATTACAAGCAGTGGTCAATAAAATTGATCAATTTGATGGGAGAAATATTTCAAGGTATTTAAGATGTTATGTTCGTGAAATGGAATTAAATCGGGTTTCTGAGAAGAAAATGGTTGCACTATTTGAACTTGCCACGATATCGGAGATAAAGGACCACATTACATCGATTACGGATCGTTATGGGAATTCATGGGAGGATTTATCACATGCATTGAAAGACGAATATTTCTTGGAAGATGCTGATCACGTTACTAAGAAGCTATTTCTGGGATGGATTGAACGACCCAATAAGAATTTGCAAGCAACAGAGCTACTAAGGGAATTTGAGAGGCAGTACTCTCAATTATCGAAGGTAGAAAAATTGACATTGGAGCCGAACAAAGTTGATCTATTTCTTCAAGCTGCTGATGGAAAATTGCAAGAGAAATTAGAACCCCTTCTTGAAGACAAAGAAGAAGATGAAGAATTGACAACGAAGTGGAAGAACGTTGAAGATGCGGTGGGGTTGCTTACAAAAAAAGAAAGGAGGAAGGATAGGAGCAATATTCCGAAAACAGTACAAGCACCCAAAGCTCCAATACGTACAACACCACCAACAATGCCTACAGTTCAACCTTCGACATCCTTGTCAAAGAAAGCAGATATGGGTATGGAAGGAATTATACGAAGAATGCGAGATCTTCAAATCAAATTGGCAAGACTTGAAGAGAATACTTCTATAAACAATTCGAAGAATATTTCAAAACAAGGATATGTACAAAGATGCATTTGGTGTGATGATGCTTCACACACTAGAAAAGATTGCAATGAATTTAATAATATGATACGGCAGGGAATTATTTGCTGGAAAGATGGGAAGATAGCATTGAAAGATAGGGAGGATCTTTTTCAAACCAATTTTGGCAAGGGAGGAATGAGAGCATTGGTTCAAGATTACTTAAAAGATCATGAAACATTAGCACGAGAAAGTGCAAGTTATGGTGCTAGAGTAGATGATGAAATTGGTGGAAGTACGAAAACTAGTGAGTTTTGGGCTTCTGCCGTTTCTACAATGCAAGAAGGGAAATTACCTCGAGAAGCGTTATTGAGAACTGCAGCTACAATACGAGGTAGAACAGGTTGGGAGGATCTTGTTGAGTCTCTTTCAGTTCATGCATATATTGCTAAGAGCCAACATGAAGCTTTGATGGAAGAAAAGAGACAAGGAAATTTTGATGATACTAGAGAAGGAAATTCTTTTAAGAGGCAAACTCGAGGAGACAAGGCTCGAGAGGCAGCTTCACAAGAATTGCCTGTAAAGGATACCTCATCATCATTAGGAGAAAAAACAACGGAGACAAAAGATAAGGGCAAATCAATTGCCTATAAGCTACTTTCTGACATTGAAGCGGCAACAAATTTGAAAGGGATGTTGGAAGAACGTATATTAAACGCTAAGGTGGAATTCACATTGAAAGAAGTTTTAGAAATTATAAAGAAGGAGTTTCATGATGTTATCATTGACAGTATTAAGCGAAAGAGGCAATTAATGGGCGAAACTGGAATGAGTCATGCTATTGATGCAAGAATATGTAGAGATGAAGAAGAGGTTGATATTGATTACAAGCAACCAACAAATGAAAAGAATGGGTATAATCAGCAAGTACATTTCGAAGATTCTAGTGACAAGGAAATGGAAACTTTGAGCCATTATACTCGAAAGCATTGGGCAAGGGCAACTACTGAGGTATTGGTGAAGGTAGGAGATATAGATGAACCAATAGTTGCTTTGGTCGACCATGGTTCTGAAATAAATCTCATGTCTAAAGATCTTTATAAGAAGCAAAAATGGCCAATTGTTATGGAACATGGATGGGCAATACGAGCAGCTAATAACACACGGGGTGAATTATATGGAGCTTGTCCAGATGTCAAAATTCGGATTGGGGATGTTGCGACGGAGCAACATTTCTTCGTTCAAGATACAACGTCTTATCTGTTGATTTTAGGACAACCTTATATCACGGCAACACGGATAGAAACAAAAGTACTTGACGATGGTTCTGCTTATGCAAGGGTAAGGAGCGAAGATGGGAGGAAAGCTGTACAATTTCTAACAGTACTTCCTAACCATGAACGGAATCGAGATAGGTTGAGGGAGAAACCATTGCCAAAGATTGTTGAAGGATTTAAGGATTTTGGGGAGGTACCATTGTAAAGCGAGATTATAGAGGTACAAAAGAGGAGGTACTCTCGCGAGATGAAGGTGCCTTTGATGCGAGTTTTATTGGTATATTGGAGAATGGAAATATTATGTATAAGAAAGTTGATGATTTTAAAAGAAAAGAAAGAAAAAGATTATATAATATTGAAGGACAATTACGCAAGATAGGTACATTGTAAGATGATGAGAGGATTTTGGGTGTTTATGAAGAAAATGTACTGGAAGATTCATTGGAATTGACTACATCTATTGGGTTAGGGGATAATGATAAGATTATTGATATTCATTCGAGAGAGGTTTATACCATGCTTGAATCTTTTCAAGCACCAAAAGTCACAGTAGAGACGAGATATAAAACGGCAGATAAGAAGGTAAAGCCTGTTGCCGGACCATTACCAGAGGATTCTAAAGAACAAATGGGAGAAGCATCAAAAGAAGCAAGTTTAAGAGATCCAATGAGTATTGGACATCAGTTTACTAAAGAGACTTTTGAAGAATTGAAGATTGGTTCTGATGGTTTTTTATTGCCGGAGGAAATTACTTGCTTCAAAAAGATGTTGGCTAAACAAGGTAGATCGTTTGCCTTCGAATCTCATGAAATTGGGTGTGTGGATCCAAATATTATAACACCTATGGTTATCTTCACTGTACCGCATGTACCTTGGAATCTAAGACCGATTCCAGTACCGAGGGCACATTTACCTAAATTGGTGGAACTATTGAAAGAAAAGATAAAGATGAAAATATTGGAACCTTCATTTGCGCCGTATTCTAGTTGATGGTTTACGGTACCTAAAAAGAATGGGTCACTACGGTTTATTCAAGATATGCAACCGGTGAATGCAGTAACTGTGAGAAATGCAGGAATTGGACCTATTGTGGATGAATTTGCTGAGGCGTTTGCTGGAAGGGCGATCTATTCAATAGGTGATTTGTATTCAGGTTATGATCAATTTCAACTTGCCGAAGGAAGTAGAGATATGACAACGATGAGGACACCGCTTGGATTGGTTAGAATGTGTACTCTTCCTCAAGGCGTGACCAACTCAGTTGTGCATATGATGAATGGGATGAATAAGATATTGAGAGATTTTATTCCAGAAAAGACTATGCCTTTTCTGGATGATGTTCCTATAAAAGAGTGCAGAGAAGGAGACAAGGATGAAACTTTAGATACGAGGGGGTGTCGCAGATATGTTGTTGATCATATACAAGATTGTGAAAAGATTTTAACTCGGCTTGGAGAAGTTCATCTTACATTATCGGGTATGAAGTCCGTATTTGGAGTATGAGAGGTTGTAATTATTGGACATTTATGTGGATCTTACGGAAGAAAACCAGATCCGACTAAAGTTGATGCAATTGGAAGGATGAAAGAGGATTGTGATTCTTTAACAGAGGTTCGCAGGTTTTTGGGTGCATGTGTATTTTATCGAAACTGGATCCCTCATTTTGCTCACATAGCAGATCCATTATATGAACTGTTACGCAAGGGTTACCGATTTAAATGGGAAGAAAGGCATATTCAGGCAATGCAAAGATTGAAGAAATTATTGATGTCACCTCCAATATTGAGGAAGGTTGATTATAAGTGCAATAGACCAGTGATTCTTACTGTGGACGCTAGTCCAATTGCCATTGGATGGACTGTGGGTCAAGATGATTCAAATGGGAGTAGATTTGCAGTTCGATTTGGGGCTAAAGTTTTAAGTATTCGTCAGCGTGCATATTCGCAAGTCAAAAGAGAACTTTGGGGAGTCGTTTCGGCTATGAAAGCTGAAAAGGACTATTTGATTGGGGCAGTAGTAGTAATTGAAACAGATTGCTTGCCATTGCTTGGAATGATTATTAACTGTTCAACGCCACATATTGCAATGTTGAGATGGATTGCTTATATTAAGTCACTAAATCCAGAATTTAAGCATATCACTGGAAAGGACAATTTAGTAGCAGACATGCTATCTCGAGCAAGATACGAGAGGAAGGACAAAATGGTTGAAGACATTGATGATGTCGGATTGAAATTCTATTCAATATCAAATCTCAACAGAGAAGACAAGCTATTTCTTGAAGAATCTTATGAAGGAGAATTATTGGATATTGGTCATTATTTGAATACCTTGACTAAGCAGAAGAATTGGCCTACAGAAAAATTCAAACAAATAAGAAAAAAAACATATGGATTTTTACTTCGAGATGGGTTCTTATGGAAGAGACCGAAGAAAGGAATTGGGATGCCACAACGAGTGATAGGCAAAAGGGAAGAAAAACTAAAATTATTAAAGGAGTTTCATGATAGTTTATGGGCAGGGCATAGAGGAATCTGGGCTACTTTTGCTAAACTCAAGGAACGATATTGGTGGAAAAATATGTATCGAGATGTGCTCTCATTTGTAGAGTCATGTGAAATCTGTCAATCGTATTCTAATATCCGACACCGAGATGGTCTTCATCCTACATATCCTCTAACTATTCATTTTAAATGGGTTGTTGATTTGGTTATTATGCCGGTTGGGTTATGGCAGATGAGATATTTGGTTTTAGCTCGTGAAGATTTATCAAATCAAGTAGAAGGAAGAGCATTGAGGACAAAATCTACAGAGGGGATTTGTAGGTTTTTGCTTGAAGATGTCATTTGCCGTTACGGGTGCGTAGGAAAAATCACTGCAGATCGTGGAGAATTAAATGCACAAGAAGCTCATAAGTTCTTTGAAAGATGTGGAGTTAAACTATCACTGACTACTGCTTATAATCCGGAAGGGAATGCAAAAAGCGAACGCGGTCACCCGCCGATTGTGAAAGCATTGGTTAAAGCTTGTAATGGAAAAGTTAAAGAGTGGCCACGGCTTTTGTCATTTGCATTATGGGCTGATCGAACAACACATAGCTCGGTGACAGGATATATGCCAGTAGAACTTATGACAGGTCAAAGACCAATTATGTCGATTAAAGAAAAGGTACTTACTTGGAGTATGCTACCATGGGAAGATGGATTGACAAGAGAAGAACTTCTGGCTATTAGGATTCGACAATTGGAGCAAAGAACGGAAGATGTCCAGATAGCATTGGGAAGGTTAAAAAGATCAAGGTTACAAAATAAGGCGCGATTCAATAAGCAACATCGATTGAGACCAAAAGCAATCGAGGAAGGTGACTGGGTACTTGTTTATGACAATAGTCTGGATAATCAACATAGTACTTTGCGAAAATTTTCAGAACGTTGGTTTGGACCATATGTGGTAACAACTGTTCATGGTAATGCGACTTACTCATTACGGGAGTTAGATGGTACAAAATTGAAAATACCAATTGCAGGGAAGCGAGTAAAAATATTTAAATGAAGACACGCAGAGATGAATATGAAAGACCTTAATGAAGGTATAGAGATTCCGCAGTAAGAAGATGAAAGTGATTTGGATAATGAAGGTGACGAAGACGAACTGGACAAAGACGTAGAAGATATATTCTGAATCAAACAGCAATTGGGTAAATTGGTGCATATCGGAGGATACACAGGTTCAGAGGGGGGGGATGTCGTGTTGTAACACGAGTATACAGTGAAAATAAAAAGAAAGGGGAATTTTATTAATATTCAGTTACCTCGAATATTGGGAGCATCGACCAACTCCAGTGCAAATATTGAGTGGTCAAGTTCAGTCACTCCGTTACAGTCAGCCGGGGCATACTGAAATGCTCCATTCAATTCCAATAACGGGAGTCAGCAGGAAGAGAAGGACTAATTCACACGACGGGTTTGAAGAGCCAATTGGATCCAATTTCAAGAATCCAATCCGGGTCCTCTTATCCAATATGAGACCTGAATTGGCCGGTCAACCCAATTACGGGAAATCCAGGTCTTACTACGGGTCTTAGCCAATCCGATGCGAGGACCAATTTGACCCAATTACGGGAACATCCAGGTTACTACTGGACTCTTATCCAATATGAGACCTGAATTGGCCGGGCGACTCAATGTTGTCCTGATTACGGGGTTCGATTCTGTTTCAGGCTGTCCTGTTCTCTGTGCCGTTTCAGGGAACATTGTTTTCGGTAAATGGATTTCTTAAAGGTAAAAACGGAGGAGAAAGCTCTGACGGCAAGAGCCAATTTCGGATCCCAGCTTGACGGCGAGAGCCAATTTCGGATCCAAGCTTGAGGTGGGAGCCAATTCCGGATCTAAGACGGAAGATTGAAGAAATTCAAAGGATAAGGTTAGGGGGGATATAGTTTTGAACAGGGGGGCTTTTTTTTCGAGGAATCGGGGAGAGCTAGTTTTCAAGCTTTTGTAAGGTTACTAGTTTGGTTTTCATTGGAGGTTTTTGAAGATCAAGGGGATTAGACAAGAGGAGCTTCATGCTTCGGGTCGGGGAAGGAAAGACATAAAATTTGGATTTTTCTTCTTTGTAGAGTTTTGGGAAGACTGAGGCAATCGCTGCTGAAGTCAGTATTGTAATGGTGAATCGGGATTTTTAATGAAGTGGGTTTGAATACTCTTGACTGTTTTGTGAAATCGAGTTACATCTGTGATTGAAGGATTAAAAGGGTGTCTATAGGATTGAGTATGCGGAGTGAATGAAATTTATTGGGTTAATCTAACAAAACAGTCAGTGGATACAAGATCGTAAGTACAAAGCGGTATTGAAGATTAACAGTTTGGGTTGTTCGGGGTTCTCTGTAACGTCTAGAGACCTACCAGCTGGGGCAAAAAGGACTTCGACAAGCAGTCAAAGAGCATCCGTATAGATTTATGGTACATTGTTGCAGTCGTTTATATTCCAGTAGTCAAAACTGATAGACTGCTTGACTATCGACGAATCTCCATACTACTTTCTACAGCCAGACGCCCGACGCGTTCTCAAGCAGGAAAGCACGTAATACGACAACGCTTGTGTCATTACCCTTTGAAATGTAGCTGGGGCTTTACAAAGCCCAAATGGCATAACCTTATAGGCAAAGATCCCCCAATCCATAGTAAAAGTAGTTTTTAATTGGTCTTCTTTTGTAATCTTAACTTCATTATATCTAGAGAATCTATCAAGAAATGAATAACATTCATATCCATTGATGGCATCCAATATACTATTCGTGAATGGTAAAGGAAAATAATCTTTCTTGGTAGCCACATTTAATTTTCGGAAATCTTGACAGATGCGAACTTTTCCATTCTTTTTTGGTACCATAACAATTGGTAAATTCCATTCACTGAAAGGAATTGGATAGATAAATCCAACTTCTAAGAGTTTATCCAGTTCTTCTTTTATCATAAGTGAGTATTTTGAATTAAGTTGATGTTGTCTTTGGTGCACTGATATAGCGTTTTCCTCAAATATAATTTGATGCTCACAAACATCAGCTGGAATTCCTTTCAAATCTGCATACGACCATGCGAAAGTAGTTTTATGCATTAAAAAGTAATGCATCCAAATTTCTTTCTCCTTGCCTTTTATACTATCATAAATCTGAATGATTTGGGGAGCCTATCCTGTACCTAAATTAATTGGTTGACATCGTGGAATTTTAGGTGTCTCTGGAATGATGTTCTGCTCAATTCCAAAATTTTTCATAAAATCCAACACATTAGAATTTTTCTATTCCAATTCCATAGCACTAACATGCTTAACATCCCATCTATTCATCCAATATGCAATCATATGATCAAAATCATCAATAACATCTGGAGGAACTAAGTACTCTCCCGGTCTCTTACACTAGTAGTTCATTCTAGTGTGCTCGACAACTTGCCTTGTATCAACATAAATTGGGTTAGGTGCACCAATTTCTTCTTCTTCTGTAGACTCATCTTCACAATCCGACATGAATTTTGAATTGACAACTTGAGTTTCTCCATGATATTGGACAAAGTATATTTGAAGCATAATTTTATCATTACCTTTTCTAATTGTCAATGTACCACGGTCTCAATCATTTTGAATTTTAGCTTGATACAACCACGGTCACCTCAATAAAATTGAGTATGAAAATATAGAGCTTCACAAATGGAAAACAATATAATTAATTTTGTAGATAATCTCCGTAATTACTGTATCAATACTTCGTAAAATATCCATAAGTTTAACTTGACTGGAGTCAGCCATTCTCAAAACTACTGTAGTAGGCTATAAGTGATCCAAACCCAGCTCCTCTATTGTGGCGGCATTCATAAGATTTATACTAGATCCTCCATCTAATTGCACTTCCGATAATAACACTCCATCAATTGAGACATCAATCATAGGTGCACCCGGATCAAGATTCAAACTTACTTCTGCGACGAATTAATAAGGAATTCAAGACAGTTCGGCACTTAAGTGCTACTGCCAATAGTTGCTTCATAGAGATCGTGGGCTGTATGATTGCCAAATCTTTTAGAATATCATATGGTTCTGTATTAGTAGTAATTCCCAATGTCCGTTTCTTCTTCCCAGTTCTAGACACTGATACAGATAAATTGGTTTTTTTTATATTAGAAATTGATGAAGCTACTGGAACTGAATTTGATAGAGCCTATAAAATCAGTTCTTTCAACAGGTAAGATTGTTCTCCCAATTGGGCTAATATTGGTTCCTTGGAATTCACACCTCTTAGAGGATCTTTCAACAAAAACTTTGTTTTCCAAAACTGTGTAGAGAACGGAACAGCTCGATACGAATTTGAAGCCTCCATAATTGGTACCTCATTGGAGTACACAACCAATTTGGGTCTTATACTGAGTAGGGGGCCTATGTCAGGACCTAGATTGGATGGCCCCATAATTGGGTCCAATTGGCCCTTCGCTTCATGATCATCCAAATGTTAAATTGGTCCTTTCTCTTTTTGCTGACTTCTTGTAAGGACAGCTTGGAATAATTCTATCCGATGAAGTGGTGAATCTTGAGGACCTTGATTTATCTCCTCTATTTTTCTTTGGCTTTAGATCTACTGATCTCAATTATTGAAATTGAACGAAGCATTACATTGTTGATAAGTATGTCCCGACTACTTGCAATTCACACATAATGGCGCATAATGGTCACCGGTCCTAGGATTGGGACATTTATTGGCATAATGACTAATCTGTCTACAATGGAAACAACAAAGTGGTCTTCTTGTACCTCCATCCGGCATATTGGGTATCTCCACCGATATATATATCTACTAGATTTGTTCCATGTAGGGTTAGAAAATGATCCTGGTTATCCCATTTGTACGGAGCATACTTGGTTTGATGATGCCAATGGAGCATATTATTGATACCTCTGCTGCTCCTTCCTATAGTTTTGGAAGTTTGATGCAGACCCCTGATTAAAATTGGAACTTTAAAAATTATTGAATGTTCAAATTTATCGATTAGATCGATTTCCATTCTATCCATACGTATATTCCATTTGAACTTGATTGACTTTCCATTGAGTCAGTTGGATCATGGTCTAATTATTGAATTGTTGTTGCCTTTGTAAATACTAGCAGTTTTGGGTAGGGTACTTTCTTCTACAAAATGTACATGGAACACTTGTTTGTCCGGGTGATGGACATTCCGTATCAAAATGACCTTATTCCTTATAATTATTACACTATACATTAGATCTCATATTAGAAGGCTTATGTCATTTCTCTTTATCTTTAGCCAAATTCATGGCCAATTCTTCCACCTTCTTTGTTAGATTTAATAACAAGGCTTCATTTGGATCTTTAATAGTCGTATTTAAAACAACTCTCATTGTTGATAGGTTGGTGATGTAAAGTAAGGTATCATCGTTATTAGTACTATTACTTGGAGTGGTGTAGCATTAATTGGTTGTTGCAATATAACATTCTTCTCATTGGAGGCTGTCATTTCTGGATAATTATCCATTGACACATTTTCCGATTGTATTTATTGGCTTCTTGAACTTGCAATCATCGTGGTCTCCACTGTTAACAATTGGTCATAATGACATTCTTTCCACACCTTTACTTGTGCCAACAATGCTTCTATCGTAGTTGGTCGAGCCTCTTTTATAAACATTTTTAATTCTAATGGATGCAAATCGTTAATTAATATCAACAATATAAATGCATCTGGCATTTGATTATTTGACCATTTACAAAGTATATCCGCAATTTGGCCATAATAGGACTGTACAAATTCTCCCGCAAACATCCTACTATTCATAAAACTTTCTCGAAGCCGATCTTCAAATCCAATTAGTCTAAAATGGATTAGAAAGGCATACCTCAAGGCCTCCCAATTGGAAAATCTACCCATTGGTTGCTAAATATACCATTCAAAAGCTATATCTTTTAAAGTTACTAGCAACCATCTCAACCAAATGTCTTCAGTTCTACCATTATTAGCCACGCAGGTTGTCAAGAATTGAGATATATGGTGATCGGGATCAGAGCCCGGCCAACCACTAAAAGTAGGTAATGGTGCCACACTTATAGTTCAGTCTCCTACTGCTCCCATATGTACTGCAATTGGTACTTTTGGCACTCCTATGGCCATTAGTATTATCACTGGTCTCCTTACTATTTGAATCTGAAATTTTCTTCCTTTGGTTTTTCTTGGACTTGTAATTCCTTTTTGTCATTCCCATAGGCTATTTCTTATGCATAATCACTCCTGTCTTTCTTTTGTTTGTTGATTAATTCTTTGATAATTCTCCCCCCTATGATTATCACTCATAATCTTTCATTCTTTTTTACAAAATCAATACTGCCTTGAATTATAACTCATATATTTGTAATCCTAAAACTGATTCTTTTCACATTTTTATTCAACATATAATTCCATCTCCCATACAATCAATTTCTAACATTTCATATTGTTATCATTTTCTTGGCAGCAGTGCCAAAATGTTGTTTTCGTTGCGTTCAAGCTTTAGTAGACCAAAGCAATTGAACTAATGGAGGTAGATTCAAACACAGAAAAAGACTGATTATATGAATTGGGTATGTTAGTGTCACAATTGACGATACTCTGACTATCTTAAATCAATTATCTAACTACAAAACACCGAGGCTTACTACTTCTATCTTAATTCAACCTATAATCCATTCTACAATTATCAATTCAATAATACTTCATTCAATCACAATTCTTCATAAGCAAATAATAAAGAAAATAAAGAGGTAGTACCAAGCTTATCCCGGCTTACAACTTTCACAGTCTGGCTCTTGGCTTACTTTCCTCCACCTATTTATCCTACCAAAAAGATGATCCATCGGCCAGCGGATTCCAAAGGTTATGACCCTTTGAATTCTTAATCATTTATTCCACTAACAACCTACTGTTACCAACTAAATTGCCTAACCATCATTCTAATTCTCAAGGTTGTCAATAACCAACCAGTAACTTACCACAAAGTTTATTTACCTATTCTATAATAATATAGTAATTAAATTAAGAAAAAAATAAAAAAAAAAATAAGAAAGAGTCAACCTTTGTTTTTCAATTGTCAAGTCTTTTCTTCTCTTATTTTTGAAAAATCATAAATTTTCAATGATAAAATTCATTGTTATCACTTTTATATATAATTTGTTGAAATTCATCTAATCTTGTACTTCTTTTGTAAGTCAATTATCACAAAAAAATATATGACTTAAAGCTATTTTGAACACCGCAAATAAAAGATCTTAAATTAAAAATCAAATAATTTTTAAACTATTTGCAATACCACAATAATACATAATATAATAGTGATTTAATAATTAGCTTTCACTTAATTGATGAAATTTTGTTTCTAACTCTAAATAATTAACTATCAAAATAACAAATCATACAACACTTAAATCATTTTACATTAATACACTCACTATGAAATTTCTAGAAATACATTTACACTACATTGTAAAGCATAATGAAATTTTTGTGTATTTTATAAATTACAAAGAATTTTTTTGTATAATTTTTTATATAATACTTTATAATACAAAGGACGATAATTTTTTTTAAATACAATGCAATGAAAATACATATAAATTTTTGAAACTTTTGAAATATCTAAAAATATACTCACTTTGCAATTCAAAGCTTGGAAACATGATTTAAAAAAAATCAAGAACATAATTTTTGAAATCTTTGAAGTTTTTTTAAGTTTTTTTTTCTTAGTTTAGATTATAAACTTACTCTCATTTAGTACTCTCACTCACAAATTCTTTGATAGAAGCTCAAACATAATATATAGATATCTAGGATATAAAAAATAAAAACTTTTGGTAGATACTTATTGTGATTACAGAATACAACTTTAAGAAAGCAATTTTTTTTATAATTATGTCTTCTTCTCCATCAAAGACCAAACTTCAACTTCAATTGCATTGTGTGCATGCAATAAATACATTGCTACACCCATCTATGTTCAATTAAACTCCAATATTTTATGTTTAGTTAAACTTGAATAATGATGGATCCATGTATCAAATAAAAACCACTATTTTCCTCAGTCATTTATCTTAAATTTCCATTGTACAATACTACTTGTATTGTGAGCCTCAAATCTAAAACAATCAGATACTTGATAGATATATTCTTTCTTAAATATTTTTTATTTGAATAGTATTTGAAAAGACTTTGAAGCCATATGAATTAAAAACTATTATTACTTGTCAATTATAGCATCTCTCAAAGCTTTGAGTTTTTTTATTTTTATTTATGATCTCTTATGAAATACCTTGATTAATTGTAAAATACCTTATAGAATGCTCTGATCATTTATAAAATGTCTTATGAAATGACTTGTGAACTTTAAAGAAGGTAAATATTTTTGATGAAAATAAAGATACATCCATGTAACCATTGAAGATTATTACTTAAACCTTATGGAACTGCTCAATCAATTGCAAAACTCAGTAATGAATCATAAAACATATTGTGAACTCTATAAAATATGAACTTTTTTTAATGAAAACAAAGTTTGATCCATGCAGTAAATAGGAGCCTTTATTGATCTCTTTGTATCATAGATATACAAATTTATTCTAATATTTACTTATATGATAAAATAGAAGTAGGTAAAAATAATTTTATTTTATAATATTTTTTAGAAAAGCTTCTTAAAAGCTTCATAGATGCTGCTTGACTTTACATGTGTTTATAGTTGATTGATAGGTTAGAAACTTAATCAACAAGTTAATTACATATTAATAACTTTCAAAACAAGCTAATTATGTAGCGCACATATAGAAAACTTACCTTGTAAGTTAAGATATGTGTCTTATAAATTCAACATGTTTTTGAGGTCCTATAAGATATTACCACATAGCTTCTAGTTAAGAGTATATATGGAGGCAAGAATGAAGCCTTCTTCACTCTTGTCAATGCCTTTCTACTCTTCAGTCTTGTTTTCAAGACTTTGAAATATTTTTGTCTTTGGCAATAGCCATTCTAATTTAATATTAAATTATTTTTGAGTCATTATCTAATCTTTTTAAGTGACATAAGAGTATATTGACATTTTAATTCTTTGAGGTTCTTCTTCTTAATAGTTTGACAAGAGTGCTAACTTAATATTCTTATCTTTTTTTAGAAATAAATAGATTATTCTACTTCTATTATTATATTTTGAAGGTTATAAATTATTATTCTTTAAATAAACTATTTAATTTTTTAACATTAATATTTTTCTTAAAAAAAGTGGATTATCTCTCTTTGTAAAAATTTTCATTTGATATTAAAGGTTAAAAATTACCTTACTCTAATTTGACTTATGGATTTATTAAGATATTTGAAATAGAAGGAAAAATCATAGATGCTACACTTAGCAGAAGTGAGAATAGATTTGTAACTATTATTAATCTTCTTGAACTTGTCAATACTCTGTCAAGGACATGAGCTAAAAGATGATGCATAAATCAATGAAATTCATGTCAAAGAAAGTGTGACAAAATAAAACTAAGGAAGTATGTATATTAAAAGAAACTGGAAAGGCTTATTGCCAAAAGATAAATAAACTTGAGGCTCTTGAAACTAAACTAAAAGCAAGCAAAGAATTGATAAGAATGAAGAGGGCTTCACTATTGTCTTTACATATACTATCTAACTAAAGACTACGTGGCAATGTTCTATAGGACCTCTAATAAGTGTTGACTTTGTAGGACACATGCCTTGACTTACAAGGCAAGTTTTTCTATATGTGGGCCACATAGTTAACTTGATCTTCAAGCTAACAACATGTGTGGTACATGGCCAACTTGTTGACCACGTTTCTAATCCAAAAAATCAATTTAAGATACCTATAAAGTCAAAGCAGCATCTATAAAGCTTCTAAGAAGCTTCTATAGAAGATATTATAGAATTAATTTATTTTTACCTACTTTTACTTACTTCTACATATTTATACAGGTGATTATTGGCTTACATGTGTATGTCCATGATACACTCTTAGGATAGAAATTTCATTCATCTCAAAGGCCAACTATAAAAATACTAATCCTATACCTATGGAAAAAATTCAGAATCTACGTCAAGAAGTTATGTAGTCAAAAGAAGCAAGTAAATTGAATTTATAATTAAATCAAGGAAGTTTTGATTCTACAACTATAATAAGGATAAGGATTAATATGCTTGAGAATTTTGATGAAACAAGATCAAAATTTTGAAGATTTTTACAATAAGTCAAGTTCCATCTAAAATTACATTCTTTCTAATATCTTAATGGATTTATTCAAGTTAGATTC
This sequence comes from Physcomitrium patens, assembly GCF_059467195.1. Taxonomy (NCBI): domain Eukaryota; kingdom Viridiplantae; phylum Streptophyta; class Bryopsida; order Funariales; family Funariaceae; genus Physcomitrium; species Physcomitrium patens. The sequence continues at coordinate 1,443,471 of NC_143416.1, read as the reverse complement.
ATAAACACATTTCTATCTGGAAGTGTTTTTTCTTGATTTATTCTTTTAATAAAAAAAGATACATAATTCTTTCATGATTGAATTCATTCCTAGAAGTATTTATAACTATATTCAAAAAAAGTGCTAAAAAAAGAATAGTAGAGATCAAATTTTTATTTTTACAATAAAAATCACAATCAACCACCATATATTCTATTAAATTCCAAAACCTTGCTTACAATATGAATTAGAATAACAACTCTCTTATCAATCAATTTTGATATGAATTGAAAGATAATAATAAATATTTGTTATTGATAATATTGAAAAAAAATCTTTAGAATAATTTAACACTCAAGTTGTTGTATGTGATAATTGATTATTTGAAAGAAATTGAGAATAAAGACTTGGCTAGAGAAGAACAAGCCACGTAATGATAGAAGCTCTTAAGTTTTCAGAAACTTATTCATCAAGACTAAAACCAATGTAAATTAATATAATAAATTTTAAATTTATTTGGAGCAAAAAAAGATTTAATATCACCAAAAAGGCTTACACATATATTAGAGAGAAGGTAAACATATTATTTAATATTGTTCAAAGAAACAATACAATCACAAAATGAGGAGCATGGTTGTTAAAGAAGATAATGTATTGAAAGACAAGTTTCTCTAGCTATAATAGAGACTATGCCGCTGAAATCTTATGTATCTTCTAATAAAGGTCTTATGTTCTCTTCAAATATTTATCTTATTTTATAATAGAATTTTTTTTAAAATCAAAAAATTACAAAGTCTTAGCCTTGTTAGATTTAAGAGTCTCAACCTCTTTAATAGATAAAAAATTTGTCATAAAACAAGAGATATTGTTAGTTAAGAAAACCAAACTTGTACATATAGAAGTCATAGATGGCTGTCTCTAAAGATGGTATCTATGATATTGTTCCTTCACATGTAAGAATTAAAGATTATAACAGTATAATAATATGTAATGTAATAAGATCTCTATCCAATGTAATTATTTTAGAATTATCTTGGTTAAAAAAATATAATCCTCAAATATATTGGATTTCTTATAACCTTAATTTTTCTTGTAAGCTTAATTTTTCTTATATTTTGATCCAAAATTTTGTTAGTCAAGTAGAAATACATAAGCTTAGTATATCTAAATCATTACTTGTAAGTACAAAAGCTTTTATTATTGTGGCAAAAAAAAGATCACCTTTTGTTATATATACTACATCTATTTCTAATAGTAAAAAGATATTAAGTGATATTCTTAGCTAATATTAAGATTTCCAAGTTGTTTTGAAAAGAAAAATATAAATATTTTTTAAAAGTATTAATCCTATGATTATTTAATTGATTTGCAAGAGAGAGCTTAACTACCATTCGGACCAATCTATAGCTTATTGCAAAATGAATTGGCGACAATAAAAGAGTATATAAAAAATAACTTGACTAAGAACTTCATAGGCCATTCAAAATCTCCAACATAAATTCCTATCTTATTTGTGAAGAAAATAGATGGATCTCAATAGATGTACATAATCTATTAGGGACTTAACAAGATCATAATTAAGAATAGGTATCTCCTACCTCTCATTTCAAGACTTCTTAACCAACTCAATCAATCAAAGGTCTACATAAAAATATGTCAACAAACAGCATATAACTTAGTCCACATAAAAAAAGATGAATAGAAGACTATTTTTAAACTAGGTATAGATATTTTGAATATAATGTTATGCCTTTTGGACTTACAAATACACCACCTATATTTCAACATCTCATGAATGATATTTTTTATGAGTTTTTAATGATTTTATTGTTTATTATTTAGAAAATATTTTAATCTACTCTAAGAATACAAAAGAGCATAAATTTCATATTTGTCATGTGTTACAAAAACTTAGAGATGTAGAATTGTATTCTAAGATGGAAAAGTGTGTATTTCATACTATTAAAGCTAAATTCTTAAGATACAACATTTCTAACAAAGGGCTTATGATAGATCCAAAAAAATTCCAGACTATCATAGATTGGAAGATTCCAAAAAATAGTCCAAGATTTGTAGTATTTTTTAAGATTTTTTAATTATTATAAGATCTTTATTAAAAACTTTTTTCAAATTATAATCCTGTTATATGCTTGAGATGTAAAAATAAACTTGAGTAGAGCAAAGAAGTAGAAACATCTTTTAAAGCCTTAAAGATAACATTTATTTTTGCACCAATTTTGTATTGCATCAATTTCTTCAAGGCATTCTTCTAAAAAATAAATGCATCAAACTTTGCTATAGGTGTTGTTTTGTCACAAATAAGAGGAGATGATAAGATCCATTCAATAGCTTTTTATTCTAAGAAATTTTAAACAATCAAGATTAAATATAAGATCAATAAAAAAAAACTTCTTCTAAACATGGATTCATTTTAAGAATGATATTATTATCTAGAAGGCACTTCTAATCTATTCACTATATATATGGATCATAAGAACCTCAAGTACTTTATGCTAGCTTATATTTTGAATTGTCACCAATCCTATTAGAGCACTTCTTTATCAAGATTTGATTTCAAAATCACATATTAATCCAAAAAATATTTCTTAATAGCATCACCCAAGTTTCAAGCTTAAGACAAAGTCTTAATTTATTCATTCTAGATGTATTAAGCAACTTGATGAATTTGATTGGATAAACATTATTATTGTTGATACTATTTTCAACAACTTCATTGATGCTTAGATATTCTTCTTCTTTTCTAGGAAATATAGCCATAATATTTTCATTAATAACCTCTATATTATCATTCCATGTAGATAAAATGATTCTATCTTTAAAGAAGACATCATTTATTACAACATCTTTTATCACCCTTATTTAAACAACATCCATTAAAGATATTAATTTTTAATCAACACTCATGTGATAAAGAAATTATAACTATATTATTGAGAAATAAGTTTGTGATGTTTTCAATCTGACAAGTAGCAAATAAAAATATTAGTTAATAATAATATAATTATAAAGAATTCAAATGCACCACCATCTATATATACAACATGAATATGCATTTAATACTTGAAGAAGCCAATTAAAAAATTTAATATCTACTTCAAATATTTTTAAATTCAACCTTATATTTTCTTTTAATACATGGATTTTTATTTGAAGCCAAAGTGTTGAATGACAATTTTTTTTTAAATTCTTTTTACAGTCACTAGCAATATTTGGCAAAAATCTCTACCAAAAACTAAAGTAGGTACTCCAAATGAATGATTTGTATCTCAAATTTTTCTAAAAGAATAATCGATTGCCTCAAATAATAACAATGTTGAATTGAAAGTTCATCTCAAATAATAAGCAAAGTTTAGCAAATAAAATCAGCATGGTTGGAATTCTTAGTAATTAAATCAAAAGAGTCTTCATTATAATCTAGTGGAATCTTAAATATAGAATGGATGGTTCTTCTTCTTTAAAGTAGCAATGCAATAACTCCTGATGATGCAATACAGTTGACAATCTTTTGCATCAATTAAACTTTAGTTGCCAAAGTATTGTAAATAAATGTCTTACCAATTTTTGTGAGTCTATTTAAAAAAAAATGTGTCTATATTCTTCCATTATAGAAGCCACAATATCATCATATACTTTTTTTTGTTCAAGCTTCAATCGTAGAAAATTTTGGTCCAAATTTACTTCTAATTGTTGAATTTTCCATATTTTTTCTTTAGCAATAAATTTATTTCTATTAATTTTTATATTTAAATTGTTTCATGAAATAATATTGAAAATAATTGTGCAAGCATTCTATCAAAGTCTTGCAAAATCTTATCCAACAAAAAAGTCTAAAATTCTTAATTATTTGTCTATAGGATTGCTAATTCCATGTTTTCTTTGCAAATGGGCATTAAGATCGTCCAAGATGCTTTTTCAAAATCTTTTCCACAAATTTAATAGATTTATCAGATTTTTAAGTAATAATAAAATAACAAACAATGCCCTCAATTGAGATTTGGTTCATATTTTTGATGCTTCTTCCAAACATTGTTGCCACTCTTCATTATCTTCAAGAAATCTTAAAGCTACACATATACTTTTAAATGTTGGACGAAAAATTCTATAAATATTATTTAATTATTCAAATGATTATAGATCTTTAACATAAATTAATAAAAGCTTCAAATGTTATATTTCTTTTATTTCCAAATTTACAAAATATAATCTTTCAATAGCAAATTTGTATTTTTTTAACATCCATATCCTTCTAATCTTATGCCAAATAAAATATTATAGAGACTATTGGTATATATATTATCTTGTCACTATAACTGCTATACATATTTTAAAAAATAAAATTAATATTATACATTATCTTTTAGCATATTTTAAAATTGCAGCTATCTTCTTATTTGGATCATATACTATTTAATATATTTCTTTTATTCATGAAGTGTAAAGAAACAACAAGATCTAATTCCACTACTCCTTCATTTTATGCTTGAAATAGTATTTTATGTACTTATCTATATAATTTAATAAATGGATTATTTTCCTTCAAAACTTTTATATTTTTTTACATAATTTGGTTCAATAAGCGACAATTATGACTCATTCTTTTATCTAATGCAAATGATATGTCATGGATATAGAGTTGTAAATAAGTTGGATTGATACCTTTCTCTTATAACAATGCTCCTACTAAATGGCACAACTCTCTATTTATTCTAAAATTATATGGAACATTCTCTTGAAATACAAATCAATCAATATTTGCACCTAAGGACGTAAACACATATGCACCATTCTATTAATGGAAATTTTCTTAGAACTTCCTTACTTTTTCATCTTGGTCCTTTAATAAGAGTTTCAAAAGCAAAGATGAAGAAGGTAGAGATGGTAGAAAAACTTTTCCTTGACAACAACATTGTCCAAATAATAGCAACTTTCTTGGTGACCAAGCTAAATTTTCATCAATTCAATGTAACGCATTACAATGATGACACAAAAAATTCACCTTTTTTAGTTTATATATAGCTTTAATACTTGTAATTCTTTCAGCTTCTCTTTGTGTTCTTTTACATTTTCTACGCTATCGTTGAGGAATTATTCTTTGATTCATTATTGAAAGTAGATTATTTATAATAGCATAAGTTCCATCAAACAATTAAAATAAGATTGTATGTATCTAAATGGCACCTCTATAAAATTTTAATAAAACTTAGTTACTCAAGTATTTTAGCAAAATTACATAGTACCTATAAAATAAAAATGAGCACATATGGTTTAATTAGTCAAATTATATTATCTTAATGCTATAATAAAAATATTCTACATCTATGCATCTCTAAAAATTACAATTATACATATTTTTAGAACAACTTGCTACAAAAAAAAGTCTATTTTTTTCAAAATGTTATACTTTGCAAATCAAAATGAATAAATAAAATAATATATATGTAATTATTTATTAAAAAATATATTATTTTTTATTTTTTATTTATACACATAAATAGATATATATATATATATACATATGAATATAAATATAAAAAAATTCATATAAGAGTAAAAAATGAAATTCCTACAGTTTATTTTTTGTACTACAATCTTTGTTGTAGTTGACAATATTCTTATAATTTCAATAAAACTTAGTTTTTCAAGAAATTTTTTATAATACAGTTATAATATGAAATTTAATATAATAAATGAAATATAAAAACTATGAAAACTTTTAAAAATTTAAATATAATTATTAAAATTATTATAAAAAAAATAACTATAAAGATAAGAATTATTAATACAAAACTATAAAATAATAAAATAAATTTGAAATTTCTTTATAAACCTATGTTTAATAATGATATCTTAGCTTTTGTTATAGAAGAGAGAAAGATGATAGCCAAAAGATGTGAAATGCATGCGATGTAGAATCAAAAAAGTCAAATACAAAATTCTTCTATTTATGATGGCTTGTAAAAAATTATCATTCTCTCTTTTTATTCTTCATGTCTATACTTTAAAATACTAAAAAATAATAATTTCTCAAATTTTGCTTGCTCTAAGATGGCTCAAAATATCTAACCCAAAATGAAACTTGGAATTGATTGTAATAAAGACAAAGGCCAAATTTGAATGTTTGACCTTGCAATCAAAAAATCAAAGGTGATGTAAAGACAGCTTAGGATACATCTACAGTTTTGGATGTATTTTAGATCCCATCTACTATGCAGTTATTATTTGGGCTGATTTATTTTGATTTCTAGTTTTCAAATAAAAAATTAAATAAAAAATAAAAACTAAAATAAAAACTAAAAATATTGATTAAAAATATTAATAAATAAATATAAAAAATAAAAAATAAATTTAATAAAATATTTCCTCAAAAATAAAAATAAAATAAAATCATAAATAATAAATAATTTTTGAAAGTAAAAAAGTTTAAAAATCTAGTTCTATGCACATAACTTCAATTCTACTCATATTTTACTAGTTTAACAATATATCCAAACATCAAACCAAAAAAAAAAAAAACAAAAAAAAAAAAACAAAGAACAAAGAACAAATAAATAAACAAATTCAAAAAACAAACAAAAATACAAAAACAAAGCACTATATCATAAAAATAACTCATTCAATGCAAAATCAATGTCAAAAGCATTACAAAACAAAATTTACAGTGTACATTTATATAACATCTAAAATAAAATCCTACAAACGATCCAATTTTATACACATATATACAATCCAATAGTATATAGATAGATTATGTTAATATAAAATATATCATAGAAGCATAGAATCTTTTTACAAATGTGGCTTGAGTATCATGCTTTCTAAATCAGATTTGATTGTTTGCTTCAATAAAGCTCAAGAAATGGACAACAATCACTAAACTATATATCAATTTCACACGTCATTATACAATGTGCTTACAAAATATAGGTCTAGATTCTTTGCTATTCACTGCAACATTTCAATAATATTTCACCATAATATTTCAGCAATATATTTTAGCAATATTTTCACCATATCATATAATAATACTCTTAAAATAGATTCTAAGGATATCATAAAATCTCACACTTAATACAATGTTCTTTCAATCCATCATGAATTCAAGCAATAATATCATAAAATATCTATTAGTTCGATAGATAGAATTAAAATTCTAGCCTGCTCAAAGAAATATGCATGCAACTTAAAGTTGATTATATTTTTTAATCTCCAATATTTTTGAGTGCCAAGATTGTAAGCCCACGCTGTTGCTTCTTCTTCATTATAAGTCTTTGGTGGGATAACAAAGAAACTTTAGTCTATAATTACAAGTTCCCAAAATCATTTCAAGCTAATCCATGATGAAATTCTTTTGAAATTTTGAATGCAAAGCACAGTGATAAATCATAATTCATAAATTTGACAAAATACCAATTTTCAAAGAAATAAATATATATAAAAAATAAATAAATAAAAAAAAAAAAAAAAATTGACAAACGTCTATAGTGTCCTTAAGATTGTAATAATTTGTATATAATATAAATTCAAATAACTTGATGTGCCTTCTTCAATATATTGTATTCCACAAATTAAATGCTGCACTCACATAGGCTAGACACTAATTGGAAATTATCATGATACATACAGAACACATTGTTCTTATTCAAAATACAAAACTTAAACACATTTCAAGCCTCCTCCAATGTATTTGCCTTCCTAGTATCTATATGATTACAATATGTTTACAATATAGAGTGCATAAATCCGAGGAGAGAATTAGTGAGAAATGCCTTGAAAAATGCCTTCTAGAACTCCTCAATCAATTCAAAAAACACAGTAATGAATTGTACAACAAGTTGTGAATTCAACAAAATATGAAGCTTTTTGATGAAAACAAAGAGAGGTGCATGTAATGAAGGAGAGCCACCACTTGTTTCCTTGAGCAATCTTAATATATAGACTAGATGAACTCGTGTCATTGTCACAAAAAGTTTGACTCAAATGAAGCTATTTTTGTGAGCCAAATAAGATATTTCAAATTCAAATAAAATACAATACAAATAGAAAGAAAAACATTACATAATGGAGCCTTTATGTATGAAATAGGATAAGTAAATCCATGTTGTTGTTACATATAAAAACTATAAATATAACTATAAAAATAATAATTATAAAAAAATTAACTATTTCTGAAAAATTCTTTAAAATAAAAATTAAATAAAAAATAAAAAAAACACAAATACTAAAAAATAACTAATAAAATTTTAAAAATAATAAAAAATATTAAAATAAAATAAAATAATAATAATAAAATAATAATAAAAGAAAATATTAATTTAAAATAATAAAATAATAAAATAAAATATTATCTTAAAAAATAAATATTAAATATTAAAATTTATAAAAATATTAAAAATGATAAATATAAAAATATTAAAATATTATCTTAAAATTATAAAATATTATAAATAATAAATAGTCTTTGAAAATTAAAAAAAATAAAAATCCAATTTTATGTATATAACTTTAGTCCAATCCATATTTCACTAGTCCAACAACAAATCCAAATATCAAAAAAAACAAAATAAAACAAAACAAAACAAAAAAAGAACAAACAAATAGACAAATTCAAATAGCTAAACAAAAATACAAAAACATAGCACTATATCATAATAACAACTGATTCAATGCAACATTAACATCAAAATCATTACAAAAAAAATTCATTCTCCATTCACGCAACATCGAAAACAAAATCCTACAAATAATCGATTTCACACACCTACATACAACTCAACAATATTTTCTTTTAAAAATAAAAAAATTTAAAATCCAATTTTATGCACACAACTTTAGTTTAATCCACATTTTACCAATCCAACAACAAATCCAAACATCAAATAAAAAAAAAAACAAAACAAAACAAAAAAAAACAAAGAACAAACAAATAAACAAATTCAAAAAGCTAAACAGAAACACAAATTTTTCAATATTATAGCAATACTCACCACAATATTTCACCGCAAAATCATAAATATCATAAAATATCATAAAATTAGAACTCTAGCGTCCTTGAAGAAAGTTCCATCAGACAATTGGAATAAATGAATACATCCATAACAACAACAATTTATAAGTATAAAAGTTGATTTGAGCAACAAGATCATAAGTCCATATTATTGCTTCTTCTCTAATGGGATAAAAAAAAATCCCAAAAGCATGATCCACAATGAATCCGTGTTGTTAATCCATGATAAAATTCATTTAAAATTCTAATTGCAAAGCACAATGATAATAATTCGTAATTCACCAATATTTGAAACACAAAGAATATATTGTTTTTACTCAGAATACAAAGCTTAAATACATGGTGAGCCTTTTCCAATATATTTGGCTTTCTAGTGTCTGTATGATTACATTACAATATAAAGTGCATAAATTTTAGGAGGAAAAAAATAGTATGAAACACCATGAAAAACACTATGTAGAACTCCACAACCAACAGTAAAACACCTTGTGAACTCTACAAAACATAAACCTTTTTGATGAAAACAAAGGCCCAACCATGTGGTGAAGGAGAGCCACTACTTGTCTCCTTGAGCGATCTTACTGTATAGACTAGATGAATCCATGTTGTTGTCATGGAAAGCTTGACTCAAGTGAAGCTATTTTTGTGAGCCAAATAATATTTTTTAAATTCAAATACAATACAAATAGAAAGAAAACAATTATATAATGGAACTATTATGTATGAAGTAGGATAAATCAATCCTTGTTGTGACAAATAAAAATTATAAATGTAACTATAAAGATAAAAACTATAAAAAAAATTAAATATTTTTGAAAAATACTTTAAAATAGAAATAAAATAAAATAAAATAAAATAATAAATAATAAAATTTAAATATAAATAAAAAATAATAAAAAATAATAAAATAATAAACATATAATAATATTCAAAGAAGATATTATTTTAAAATAATAATATTAAAATAAAATTATAATAAAGTAAAATATTATAAATATTATAAATTGTAAATATTAAAATTATAAAATTATAAAATATTATAAATAATAAATATTTTTTGAAAATAATAAAATTCAAAAATCTAATTCTATGCACACAACTTCAGTCCAACTCACATTATATCAATTCAACGATAAATCCAAACATAAAACAAAAAACAAAAAAAACAAAGAACAAACAAACAAACAAAGTCAAAAAGCTAAACAAGAACACACAAAAAAAGCACTATATCATAAATCCTTGTTGTTATCATGGAAAGTGTGATTCAAATGAAGTTATTTTTGAATGGTATTTTTGTAAGCCAAAGAATATTTTTCAAATAAAAATATAATACAATACAAATAGAAAGAAATAAAATATACAATGAAGCTTTAAGATATGAAGTAGGATAGGTAAACCCGTATTGTTGTCACAGATAAAAAAACAAAAAAAAAAAAAAAAAAAAAAAAAAAAAAAGGTCTAAGGAACTACCTATAAAAATATAAAATTATAAAAGTATATTAAGACATTCAAAGATGTATTAAAGTCAATAAATTAAATTATAAAAAATAAATTACTAATATTTATGTAATTGAAACTTTAAAAAATATATATATTCATTATGGAATTTAAATTATTATTTCTAATAAGAAAAATCTTAATAGAACAGTGCCATGATGTAACATGACTAATAGGTGAAAGAATGTGGAAATTATTATGATGTAGGAGATCTTAGTTCAAAGTATTAGAGAAAATTATCTTAGAAATATAGTTAATAGTCAAAAGAGTAGTATAACTAAAAGGTACCAATGCTGCCTTTTTAGAAAGGTGACTTCTACTTACTTTGTAGGACCATAAATAAGGCAAAACAAAGTAGATTGAAAAAATAAATGATATAGGCATCTTTAGAAGGAAGTTAAGAATAAATTCTAGCAAAATTTACTTAGAAAAACTAGATATTAATATCCAGAGAGGGCTAGTTATAAACTAGGGTCGAAATCAGATCCTAAGGCACAAAACCAAATCTTGACGACGACTCTGGGGTTCTTTTGTAGATTGAAGAGTAGGATTTGATAGCAAACTGATAAGATTTCTATAAACATTAGTTTTGGGCAATTTGGAGTTGTTATGACTTTTTAAGAGCTTTACAAAGTCAAGTTTGTTTTTGGATGACTTAGGTTTTGTGAAATAAAATAGGATTTCAAGAGTTTTGTAATAGATCTATAAGTGGAATTTTTTGGGTTGATGGTTATACTTGTGTTTAATATGTGTTGTGAATCTTAGCTCGATCTAATAGTTGAATTGAGGATTATTGAGGTTTAAATAGGTCAAGGTCTTAAAAAGTAGAATTTTAGGTCTAGTAAGGGTTTTTAAGATTTCTTGCAATCTACTAGTTGGATTGGAGTAAAATTTATGTGAGAGGATATAAGACTTGTTTTTCTATATGTATAAAAATTTTGAAATCAATCGAATTGTGAAAAGGAGAGATATTGGCTCTGGGAGATTGGCATCAAGGTTGGAAAAGCAGGCCAGCCAATACCCAAGCATGTTTTTGAGATTATCGTCTATTTGGTAATTCCGATCCTTTTCAAATTTTTTGTGCTTGTTTTCAACTTAGTTTTTAAGAAGTATGCAAAATTTGAATTAAGATAAATATTTCATTTATTAGTTATTGAGGTTTAAATTTGTTATAGAAATTACTAAGGTTTGGTTAGGATTTGGTTTAGGATTTAGGGTTTGCTTAGAATTTGATTTAGAATTAGGATTTGATTAGGATTTGGTTTAGGATTTAGAATTTGGATTATGATTTAGGATTTGGATTAAAATTTAGGATTTGATTTAGGATTTAAGATTTGATTAGGATTTGGTTTAGGATTTAGGATTTGATTAGGATTTGATTTAGGGTTAGGATTTGGTTAAGGTTTGATTTAGGGTTAGAGTTTGATTAAGGTTTGATTTAGGATTAGTATTTGGTTAGTATTTGGTTTAGATTTTAGGATTTGGTTTAGGATTTAAGATTTGGTTAGGGTTTGATTTAAGATTTAGGATTTGATTAAGGTTTGATTTAGGGTTGGTTAGGATTTGATTTAGGATTTAGGATTTTATTAGGGTTTGTTTAGGATTTAAGATTCAGTTAATTTTTGGACTAAAGTTTGAATGAAGTCCAATAGGATTTTAATTAGGATTAAATTAAGATTGAATTGAGATATATTTGAGATATATTTGTGATCATTCTAATATTTCTTTAATATTTCTTATTATTTCTTTGTAATTCCTTTGAGGTTTCTTTGAATTTGATTAAAGCTTGCTTAGCATTATTATGATCTAATTATAATTTAGTTATTATTCTATTAGAGTTAGGATTTTGTTGTTGCAATTTTTATTCTACCTTCCAACATGCTTAACCAATTGTCTTTGGAATTTGTTTATTATTATTACAAATGTAAGACGGATAGGAATTTGATTTCTCTTTAGAACAAACCAAAGTTCTTTTGTTGTAGAAGTTAATATAATCTACAAAACAAACACCAAATTTTCAGCAAATTTTCCTCTAAGAATTCTTACTTCAAGAACTTGATCCATTAGTTATGTAATTATCAATTGGATTGCATTGCAAAGTCCTTGGTGAGGAGCAATATTTCTTAGTAGCATCACCAAAGTCTCAATCCTAAAACAAAGCCTTCATTTGTGCATTTCAGATGGATCAAGCAACTTAATGAATTTGACTCGATAAACATTATTGTTGTCGACACCATCTTCAACAACAACTTTATCAATACTTAGATATTCTCGTTATTTTCTAAAAAAAATATAGCCATAATCTTCTCATTAATATTCTCTACATCATCATTTTGTAGAGATAAAATGATTCTATCTCTAAAGAAGGCATCATTTGTTATATTGACTTCTACTAGCCTTAGATAAATAACATCCACCAAGGACATTGATTGTTGATTAACAATCATGTGATTGAGAAGCTTAAGTATATTATCGAGCAATAAGTTTGTACTATTTTCAATCTGGCAAGAGGCAAATAGAAATATTAGTGAATAATAATGCAACCATAAGGAATTCAAATGCACCACCATCTATATATACAATGCATGTATGCATTCTATACTTGAAGAAGTCAATTAGCAAACTCAATATGTACTTGAAGTACTTTTGAATTCACCCTCATGTTTTCTTTTAATGTATGGATTTTTATTTTAGGCCAAAATGTTGAATGTCAAAAAGATGCTACTACAATTTTATCTCGAGTTCTTTTTACAATCACTGACAATATTTGGTAAAAATTTCTACCAAAAACAATTGTAGCTCCTCCAAATGGGAAATCAATATTTCAAATGTCTCTAAATGAATGATCAATTGCTTCAAAATAATAATGATGTTGGATTGGAAGTTTATCCCAAATAATAAGGGAAGTTTGGCAAATAAACTCATTATAGTCGAAATTCTTAGTAAATGAACAAAAAAAGTGTTTCTTACAATTTAATGGAATCTTGAATGTGGAATAGGTGGTTCTTCCTCCTTCAAGTAGCAATGTGGCAATTTCTTATGATGCAACACATATGACAATTTTTTGAACTTTAGTTGGCAAGGTGTTGTAAACAAATATTTTACTAGTTCCTATAGGTCCATTTAGAAAAGACATATATCCATGTTCTTCCATTGTAGAGGTTACAATATCATCATATGCCTTTTTTTTTTCAAGATTCAATTATAAAACATACTGCTTCAAATTTATTTGTAATTGTTAAATGTTCCATATTTTTTCTTCAGCAATAAATTGATTTTTATTAACTATTGCATTCCAATTGTTTCTTAATAATGGCATTAGAAGAAACTGTGCAAGCATTTTGTTGGAGTCTCGCATAATCTTATCTAGCAAGAAAAGTCCAAAATCTTTAATTTGTTCCTCTGTTGGATTTCTAATCCCATATTTTCTTTACAAACGGACATTAAGAACATTCAAAATACTTTTCCTAAATCTTTTCCATAGATTTAATGGATTTAGCAAATTTTTGTGCAATAGCAAAACAACAAATAATACCTTCAATTAAGATCCAATTTGTATTTTTGATGCCTCCTCTTAACATTATTGCCATTCTTTATCATCTTCAAGCAATTCTAAAGTGGTACATGTACTTTTAAATGTTAGATGGAAAATTCCATGAATAGTCTTTAAGTGCTCAAATGTTTGTAGAACTTTAATGTGGATTAACAGAAGTCTAAGATAATATCTTTTTCCCATTATAGGATTTGCAAAATATAATCTTCTAATAGTAAATCTATATTTTTTTTAATGTCTATGTCTTTCTAGTCTTAGGCCAAACGAAATGTTGTCAAAATTATTGGTATGTATATTGTCTTGCCATTGCCATTGTTGCACACATCTCAAAAAAAGAAGTTAATATTATTTTTTGTCTTTCAGCATGTTCTAAAATTATAAGTATCTCGACATTTGGATCATATATCACTTCAAGTATTCTTAGTAGATGAATGGCCAAATGAACAATATTTGACATTTCTTCATGGATCTGCATACCAAATAGTCTCTAAGCAACCTCCGGAGCTTCAATGTATCTTGCATCCAAATATTATTTGATCTTGTCTTGTTGGTTTTTAAATTGAATTGTAATATAATCATGGCCCTTATAGATGTATTTGTGGATATACTAGACAACATGAATAGATGCACAAACCTCAACATTAATATGACAATTGTACTTTTGAAATAGTTTTGGATAAAATCGAATAATATCCCTATTATCAACAACTATTTCTCAAACTTCAAACATTCTTCTATCATTTCTTTGTCAATATTGAGGATATCTATCCTATCCATTATTGTTTCTTCTACAACAACTTTAGATACCTCTTTGTATAATGACCATCTTACATGTAAGGCACTTGAAGATTTCACATTCTACATTCACCATGTACCATGTATTGTGGAATAACTTCAAATAGCTCTCAATCATTGTCTTTATTTGGAAATTCTACTAAAACTATACGATCCACATCTCCAACACATCTAATCTTGTTTTTTCTATCTAAAAAAATCAAGATATGAATATGAGGTAGACCTCTCTTTTGAAAGTCAATAATATAAACATGTGTAATAACATGACTAAAGACAGCATCTTTTCTTATATCTTCCATAATTGTACATTTCTTGAGCTTGAATACATGGGTGACCAAATTCAGCCAGTCACTTATTCAATATCCTTGAAGCAATCCATTCTGAATTTTGGACCATCTTCGATTTCCTATCACTGTCATAAAAACATCAAGATGCTGATAAAACCTTGTAATTGCCATAGAATCTTGAATTATTTCTATCATATATCTTGCACTTTTAATATGTGATGATAGAAGTAAGATCTTGTGTCCTAAATTATTTAATTCATATCATCCTTCTTCATGTTCAATATTTTGATGACTTATAATAGCATCTACTAATCTTTGCCTCTCCAATCGTCTTGTCTAGCACCTTCTCTTTCTTCAATAATATCCATCACTACATTTTGTGCTCTTACGTTAACATGCTATCCAAAGGTTCTATGCAAAAAAAAAATAGATCATAATGAAGGAGCAAATAAGCAAGATGAGCTTCATGAATCCTTTCTAACAATCAATTACTATATAGGCAAATAATAATATCATGAAGTGCATTATGCTCCAATCTATCTCCAAACCATATAATAGCAATTTCTTCAAAAAAAAGGTGGGAAGATTATATTGGCATCTATCGCTTTCATTCATAAAGTATAAAGAAACAACAAGATCTACTTCCACTATTCTTTCATTTTGCACTTGAGATGGTATTTCATGTGCATGTCTATATAATCCAATAAATGGATTATTCTCCTTCCAAACTTCTCCAATTTCTCACAAAGTTTGGCTCAACAAATTGCAATTATGTTTCATTCTTCTATCTTATGGAAATGATACATTATGAATAAAGAGTTGTGCATAAGTTGGATCGTTACCTTCTTCTAGTAACAACACTCCCACTAAATGGCGCCACTCTCCATATATTCTAAAACAGTATGAGGCATTTCCTTCAAGCTTAGTTCGATCAATATTTGCACCTAAAGACATAAATGCATATGTAGCATTGTACTGACAAATAATTTCTCAAAACTCCCTTGCTCTTACATCTTAGTCCTCAAATAAGCGTCTCAAAAGCAAAGGCGGAGAAAGTAGAGATGATAGCAAAACATTTCCTTGATGACAACATTGTCCAAATAATGACAACTCTCTTGGCGATCAAACTAAATGTTCATCAAACCAATGCAATGCATTACAATAAAGACACAAAACATTCATCCTCCATAGATTATGTATGGCTTCAGCACTTATAACTATTTTAGATTCTCTTTGTATTCTCTTATGTTTCCTACGTTGTCATTGAGCAATTGCTCCCCGATTCATTGTTAAAGCTAGACCATTCACAATGGCACAAGTTCTACTAGACAATTAAAATAAGCTTGTAAGTATCAAAATAATACCTTTATAAAATTCTAATAAACCCTTCAAAGATTTTAGCAAATTTTAGCAAATTTTAGCAAAATTTTAAAGTACTTGTAAAATAAAAATGAATACATACAGCTTAATTAGTCAAATTATAATGCCACAATACTTTAATAAAAATATTCTACATCTATAAATTCCTACAAATTATAATTATATATATTTTTACAACAATTTTCTATAACAAAAAGTTCAAATTTTACAAAATATTACATTTTGTAAATCAAAATGAATAAATAAAATAATAAGTATTTAATTATTTATCAAAAAATATATTATTTATTTATACATAAAAATAGATAGATATAATATATATATATATATATACACATATGAAATTGAATATAGAAATTTTAATTTAAGAGCAAGAAATGAAATTCCTACAATTTAATTCTTGTTTAAAAAAACTAAAAATAAAAATAAAAACTTTAAAAAATATAAAATAATAAAATAATAAAATATTTATAATAATAAAATAAAATATTATCTGGAAAATAAATATTAAAAATATCAAAAATTATAAAAAAAAAAAATTATAAATTATAAATTATAAAATATTATAAAAAATATTATAAATTTTAAATAGTTTAAAAATAAATATTATTTTAAAATAATATTATAATTTATAAAATATTATAAAATAATATTATAATTTGTAAAATATTATAAAATATTATAAATAATAAATATTTTATAAAAATAATAAAATTTAAAAATCCAATTTTATGCACACAACTTCTGTCCAACCCACATTTCATCAATCCAACAACAAATCCAAACATCAAAAATAAAAACAAAGAACAAAGAACAAAGAACAAACAAACAAACAAACAAACTCAATAAGCCAAAGAGATTCATAAAAACAAAACACTTTATTATTAAAAACAACCGATTCAATGCAACATTAGCATCAAAAGCGTTACAAAACTAAATTTTCATTCCTCATTCATGCAATATCTAAAACAAAATCCACACACAATCTAATTTCACATAAACATATAACCCAACAATATTTATTTTTGAAAATAAAAAATTTAAAAATCCAATTTAATGCACACAACTTCAGTCCAATCCACATTTCATCAATCCAATAACAAATCCAAACATCAAAAAATTAAAAAAACAAAAAAAAAAAAAAAACAAAACAAAACAAAACAAAACAAAGAACAAACAAATAAACAAACTCAAAAAGCTAAACTGAAATACAAATTTTTCAATATTTCAGCAATCCTCACCACAATATTTCAATGCAATACCACAAAATATCATAAAATAAGAACTCCGGCCTCCTCAAAGAAAGTTCCACCAGATAATTAGAGTAAATGAATACATCCATTTAAAAGCTCTATTATGTAATTTTTTTGTATTTATATTTGATTTTAAAAAATATTCTTTGGTAGACAAAAATAGCTTCATTTGAGTCAAACTTTCCATTCACAAGGCTCATTTTTTTTTCCTATGATTTTGTGACTGAATGCACTCAAGTGGAGTTCAAAAAGAATACTCCAATTATTTGGTAGATCTACAATCATTTGAGTACTCCAATTGTCTGGTAGAATTAGTTGTTGTAAAAATATATATAATCATAATTTGTAGGAATGTATAGATGTAGAATATTTTTATTAAAGTATTGTGGCATTATAATTTGACTAATTAAACTATATGTATTCATTTTCATTTTATAAGTACTTTAAAATTTTGCTAAAATTTGCTAAAATTTTTCAAGGTTTTATTAGAATTTTATAGAGGTATTATTTTGACACTTACAAGCTTATTCTAATTGTCTAGTAGAACTTTTGCCATTGTGAATGGTCTAGCTTTAAGAATGAATCGGAGAGCAATTGTTCAATGACAACGTAGGAAATGAAAGAGAATACAAAGAGAATCTAAAATAGTTAGAAGTGTTGAAGCCATACATAATCTAGGAAGGATGAATGTTTTGTGTCCTCATTGTAATGCATTGCATTGATTTGATGAAAATTTAGTCTGGTCGTCGAGGGAGTTGTCATTATTTGGATAATATTGTCATTAAGAAAAATTTTCTTTCACATCTCTAATGCATCTAATCTTACTGTCTCTATCCAAAAAAATCAAGATGTACATTTGAAGTAGATCTCTCTTTTGAAATTCAATGGTATAAAGATGTACAACAACATGACCAAAGACAACTTCTTTCTTTATATCTTCTATAATTGCATGTCTCTCGAGCTCAAATATACGAGCAACTAAATCTTGCTGGTTACTTGCTCGTTATCTTTGAAGCAATTTATTCTCGATTTTGGACAATCTTGGATTTGCTGTCATTGTCATAAAAATATGAAGATGCTAATAAAACCTTATAATTTCCATAGAATCTTGAAGTATTTCTATCATATATCTTGCACTTCCAATATGTGATGATGGAAGTAAGATCCTACGTCTTAAATTATTTAATTCATATTATCTTTCTTTATGCCCAATACTTTCATGAGTTATAACAATATCCACCAATCCTTGGTATAAATTAGCATATAAATTTCCTTGATTTTAAGGTAGATATTGCGAATGTGATTGCTTAGTTGTTGTCCATTTGTCAACCATAAATTCTTATAATAGCTTTCTTCCATACAAAATTGTGGAATACTTAGTAGACCTTAAAAAAATCGATAAGCAAAATAATCTATATGTGTTAAATTGTTGCCTTTCCAATCCTCTCATCCAGCACCTTCTCTTTCTTCAATAATATCCATTACTACATATTGTGCCCTTAGATTAAGATGCCATCGATGGATTCTCTGTGAAAAAAAACAAAAAAAACAAAAAAAATAAACAAATAAGTAGAATGAGTCTCATGAACCTTTTCTAATAGCCTATGACTGCATAGGCAAAGAATAATATCACGAAGTGCATTATGCTCTGATCCATCTCCATGCAATATAATAGTAATTTCTTCAAAAGTGGTGGGAAGATTATATCGATATCTATTGCTCTCATTCATGAAGTTCAAAGAGACAGCAAGATTTACTTCTACTACTTCATTCTGTGCCTGAGATAGTATTTCATGTGCCTATCTATACAATCTAATAAACAAATTATTCTCCCTTATAGCTTTTCCAATTTCTCACATAGTTTGGCTCAATAATCCAAAATTATGACTCATTCTTCTATCTTGTATAAATGATGCATCATAAATATAGAGTTGTGCATAACTTGGGTCGATTCTTTCTTTTGGTAACAATGCTCCTACTAAATGGCGCAACTCTCTATTTATTCTAAAACTATATGGAGCATTTTTTTGAAGTACAAATCAATCAATATTTGTACCTAAGGACGTAAACACATGTGTAGCATTATACTGATGGATATTTTCTATGAACTCCCTTACATCTTCTATCATCAAATAAGCTCTTGCATCTTGGTCCTCAAATAAGCATTTCAAAAGCAAAGGCGAAGAAGGTAGAGATGGTAGAGAAACTTTTCCTTGATGACAACATTGTTCAAATAATGGCAACTCCTTTGGTAATTGGACTAAATATTCATCAAACCAATGTAGTGCATTACAATGAGAATACAAAATATTCATCCTCTTTAGATTATGTATGGCTTTAGTACTTGTAACTATTTCAGCTTTTCTTTGTACTCTCTCAAGTTTCTTACATTATCATTGAGCAATTGCTCTGTGATTCATTGTTAAAGCTGGACTGTTCACAATGACAAGGGTTCTACTAGACAATTAGAATGAGCTTATAAATATCAAAATTATACCTCCATAAAATTCCAATAAAACCTTGAAAAATTTTAGCAAAATTTAGCAAAATTTTAAAGTACTTGTAAAATGAAAATGAGTACATGTAGCTTAATTAGTCAAATTATAATGCCAGAATATTTTAACAAAATATTCTATATATCCCTACAAATTATAATTATACATATTTTTACAACAACTTTCTATAACAAAAAGCTCAATTTTTTCAAAATATTTTATTTTGCAAATCAAAATGAATGAATAAAATAATAAATATTTAAATATTTATTTATTTTATTTATATAAAAAAATAGATAAATATATATATTCATACATATGAAATTGAATATAGAAAATTTTATTTGAGAAGAAGAAATGAAATTCCTACAATTTAATTTTTATACAACAATTCTTGTTTAAAAAAACTAAAAATAAAAATAATAACTAATAACTTTAAAATAATAAAATAATATTTTAAAATAAAAAATTAATATATTTTAATATAGTAATAATAAAATAATAATAAAATAAAATATTATCTTAAACATAAATATTATATTAAAATTATGAATAATAAATAATTTTTTAGAATGATAAAATTTAATAATCCAGTTTCATGCACACAACTTCAGTCCAACCCACATTTCACCAGTCCAACAACAAACCCAAACATCAAAGAAAAAAAAAACAAAACAAAAAAACAAAACAAAACAAAACAAAACAAAGAACAAGCAAACAAACAGACAAACTTAAAAAGCTAAACAGAAACACAAATTCTTCAATATTTCAGCAATACTCACTGCAATATTTCACCGCAATATTTCAGCAAATATCATAAAATATCATAAAATTAGAACTCAAGCCTCCTCGAAGAAATATGCGTGCATCTTAAAGTTGATTGTAGCAATATTTTCAATCAGCAAGATTGTAAACCCATGCTGCTGCTCCTTCCTCGTCGTAAGCCCCTGATGAGATAACAAAGAAACCTCCCAAAAGCAGGATCCACGATGAACCCGTGTTGTTAATCCACGATGAAATTCTTCTGAAATTCTGATTGCAAAGCACAATGATAATAATTCGTAATTCATAAATTCGACAAAACACCAATGTTTGAAACACACAGAACACATTATTCTTACTCGAAACACAAAACTTAAACACATGCTGAGCCTTCCCCGATGTAAATGCCTTTCCAGTGTCTACATGATTGCATGTGAAACACCATGAAAAACACCGTGTACAACTCCTGATCAACTGTAAAACGGGTTGTAAACTCCACAAAACATGAACCTTTTTGATGAAAACGAAGGCCCATCCATGCGGTGAAGGAGAGCCACCACTTGTCTCGAGCGATCTTAATATATTGATTTCTTACACTACAAATAACATATATGAGTTGCAAGAATTCTTCCTGAAAACAAGAGTATCAAGTATATCGAGTATGGCAACAAAACAAACAAACGAAAAGAAGAAGAGGAAATGCGGTGTGGTTACCGAAGCGGCAAAGGTGAAGAGTTAATGGAGTTGGTGAAATGAGAAAAAAGAGACAGTGGGGGTGAAAATCTGTTCTGTGCGGAACAGCAGGGAGGGTTTGAATTGCTCTACCGCAACTGGGGCCCAGCTTCTTGCAGACGGATCGGCTTCAATTCGCTGCAGAGACAAATCCACATGAAGCCCCTGCCCGAACAATAATAATAGCAACAACAAGAAGAAGAACAATAATTACAATAATCATAAAAAATAAGGTTGGGAGAAGAAGCGGAATAGAAAATTGGAACAGTCAGGGAAAAGGCCTCTCAACTTCCACCTTTTGAATAAAAAGGCCTCGGTATTTTGTTAGGGATTTTGAAGGGATGGTACACTGACAAGCACAGTCATCAACAGCAGCTCACAGACAGAGATTCTGGGAGTCCCACAGAGAAAGCCAGAGCTGCTTTCAAGCTCACTGTCTCTCTCTCTCTCTCTCTCTCTCTGTCTGGGTCGCTCCCCTCACTCAGCTTCAAGCTAGGTTTCGTTGCGGAGCACAATTAGCACAAGCGCAAGGAGTTCCCCCCCCCCTGGTGGCTTACAATCAGGGGGCGGGGGGGAGGCTGGGTTGTTGGCTCGCGGAGCTTGGACATGGACATGAGCCGCGGAGGCTTCAAACAAGCAGCGTTGAAGTTTTCGTAGTCTCTTACACCGGCACTACAGGTGGGTCGAAGTGATGTTGCCGAGCTTCGGATGTTGCAGTGGTCGGGTTTGAGAAATCGGGAGTGCTTGCTGTCGTGGTGTTGATAGGTTTCGTTAGAGGAATTGGGAGTTGAGATCGTGTGTGTGTGTGCATGGGCGATGTGTTGCAGGGAATACCAGGCATTCCGATGAGCTGCAAAACCGTGATGGGTGAGCACGGGAGCAGCTCCTCGTTGGCACCATTGCTGGTGCACGCGGCAGTGGCTGCGGGCGCCATCACCATCGCAGCGGCCCTTAACCATTACTGGTTCCGGGCGAGGTTGAAAGCTCGGCCTCGTGTGGTGGGCGTTATTCCTGCGCGCTTCAAGTCGTCCCGTTTCGAAGGCAAACCTCTGGTGCATATCATGGGCAAGCCCATGATTCAGGTGCTCCATTATCCTAAGACCTTGTTAGGCTATTCTCGCTCTGCCGTGGAATGATTTGTTTGCGTGAGTACATTTATTTGATCTGTTCTTTTTCTTCTTCTTTTTGTGTTTTTCTGTAGGTTCTTCTTGATTCTGCTTTGTCTAGGGTTCGGGAGTAATCGATTGGGTTTGGATTGCTGAGAGGTCAGTGTAATGTGGTTGGATGGTGTAGAGGACGTGGGAGCAAGCGATGAAGTGTACCTCACTACAAGCTATTGGTTAGTTTTCGTTCCTCGAAGTTCCCTCGACTCTGTCTTGCTAGGGCTTCACACAAAATCTCAGACTCTGCACATCACATTTCAAGAGAAAAGAAATTGAGAGGACTTTGGGGTTGAGTAGACCGGTGGCGTGTTCACATCTTTGTTGGTATGAATTTGGTCGTTACGGAATGAGTTGCGGATGTAATTGTGTCCACAAGCTGTTGACTGTTGTATGAATGGCGTTTGCATGCGTGCCACTCTCTGCGGCGCAGTGGTGGCTACTGATGACGATAGAATTGCCGACTGTTGTCGTGGATTTGGCGCCGATGTCGTCATGACTTCGGAGAATTGCCAAAACGGTGCGTTTCCCTTTTCCCTTTGCATATCTCAGGTTTAGCTGTAAACAGCACTTTGCAGGGCTAGTGTGGAGCTCATAGAAAGACTCCGTAGATAGGTGAAACCTTTGGAAGGATTATATATTCAATTTAGGCTCAGAGAAACCAGTTCCCGAAGGTGTACTTCTTATGGTTTTCGTTGACATAGGTTGACAGATTCTGTGCCCTATTGCAGGGACAGAGCGGTGCAACGAGGCACTAGAGAAACTCGCTGCAAAGTATGACATTGTGGTAAACATCCAAGGCGACGAACCTCTCATTGAGCCAGCTATAATCGATGGCATTGTCCTGGCATTGCAGGTATGCTATGAGCTACAGTGCACGTCAACCCCAGATAGGCTATCTAAATCTTCAATTGCTGGATTGGCACGTGTGTAACATTTGTACCTAGTTAACTTGTAGGAGTTCCTTTTCTATGCAGGTTAAGATTCTGAACCTAATTAATTCATTCACGTCTTGCAGATGTGCCCTGATGCTGTATATAGCACTGCTGTAACTGGATTGAAGCCAGAAGATGCTAGCGACCCTAATCGAGTAAAATGTATTGTGGATAAAAACGGCTACGCCCTGTATTTTTCTCGTGGCCTTCTTCCTTCCAACAAGTATGGCATTTGGCTATATGACCTCTTTTTTTCCTATTGTTTGTTGTAACACCTGAATGAGACGTGCCTTCTGTACTTTGAGGATAAATTACTTTTGTTCCGGCTCTTCATTTCAATGGAAGATCCCCATCTTATTACAGCAGATAGTTACCCCTATTTTGGTGGATGTTGCTTTTCTTGTTTGCAGAAAAGGAATCCCAAATCCAGACTTTCCATATATGCTGCATCTTGGCGTGCAGGTTAGAAGTCTGCCCTGCGGTCATTGTTATATTTTTCTAGAGTCATTTTTATTTTCATTTTTTTTAAAGGCTCGATGTCTAGTAAAATGACGAAAGAAGTGCGAATTACTAATACTTCGCTTAGCGAATTGTTGAATTTTTGCTCGCTTATGTAGTGTGTGAGTTCTGTGACATGATTCCTCTCTCCAGGGGTGAATTTGTTGGCTAATTTATGGTGGGTCCTGTGGTAGTGTTACGATGCAAAATTTCTGAAAGTGTATGCCAGCATGCCACCGTCCCCATTGCAATTAGAGGAGGATCTTGAGCAGCTCAAAGTTCTTGAGAATGGATTCAAACTGAAAGTAAGCCTTATACAATCTTGTTACTCATTCTCCCGTGAATAATTAATTTCAAAAGTTTCGATGATGTGCAATTGGGATAGTCTTCAATCCCTGAACACAGCAGCCCTGTCTAACTCTCTCGCTCTGCAGGTGATTAAGGTGGACCACGAAGCACATGGGGTCGACACACCTGGTGACATCGCCAAAGTTGAAGCCGTGATGCGGGCTCATCATATGGACTAAACCTGTTTTGTAGATTAGGTGTGCAGTAGACATTTAGAAGCACCGGATTTAGAATCTCTTTCTCAAATGCATTGAGTGAGAAACAATCGATCTACTTGTCTGGTATCCTATCAACTCGTGTTTCACTGTTCGTCGGCAAGTTAACAAACCTTATTTCTGTCACTCTTTTCCGTTAATTCTTGGTCTAACTAACTTTCAAGTACAGCTTCAAACTGGGTGTCGAAATCATTTAATGGGTGTACCCACGTTGCAGTTCCTATCAACAGTACCCAAGTAAAAGAAAAATCAAGCGAGGAATCATTCGGGGGTGTAGAAGGGGAGAACCATGTAACTCTTTATGCCTCGCAATCGCCGAGCAGTTGAGTAACGCAACATCAGTACCTGTCGTAGGAATCCTGTCAGACCATGGTCGCAAATATTGTGTGCTTGATAGCGAGGGTGAGAAATGAAATCAGGATAATCCTCGCACAAGAACAGACCAGCAATGGTTAATCTTTGTGTAGAATCCGTATGCTTGGTATCCGCCAGGCAAGCCATCTCGGAGCTTTCACCCCTTCATTGAGGTAGTCAACAGCAGAAGTTATCGCTGGCAGGCTTTCTCAAGTAATAACTCAATCCAGATGAGCAACTGCCCAAAGCTTACTCCAAGCCTAAAGTTCTCAAGAAGAGGACAGATTTGTGCAACAGCTCTTGAATTTTTAAACGAAAAATCTACCCAGCATTTACACGATCATATTCTCTCTCTCTGAACATGGAGGTTAACAGATGCTCCAACATGCAGGCTTGTGTGGAGCTACTGCTGCTCACATTTCGAGTTTATTGCCACGAAACTCATGTGGTCAACGGGAAGGAGTCAGTCAAGGGTTGAAACCTAAAAAAAGAAAAGGCGAATGGGCAATATCTGTAGCACCCAAGCCGGCAGAGGAATTTATTGTTAAATTCACCACATGCTGATGAGTTTGGGCTGTTGGCTATAGTTCACCGTCCTCTTTATTGAAGCTGAGAGGTTGGAACCACTGCCAGATGCATATCGGGACTAGAATACTAATCGGGTGAGTTAATGTGGTGGCTATCTGGAGCCCCAATTGTAGATCATTTCTTTCGTGAGCTTAAATAAAATAAAGTGAAAAGGCAAAAAGAAGAAGAAAAATCAGAAAGTAATGGTCTTGTGTTTTGAGAAAATGTAAAATCTGGAATCAGAACTGTAGATGCAAGGGAAGTTTAGGGTTTGAAGGGCATATGTGATGCAAATCAAGGTGAATTGAGTTTAAGACCCACTTTCTAAACATATTTTGTTGTTGATGTTGTTGACTTTGCAATGTGCTACTGTGTGTTTTTTTTGTCTTCTTTCTCAATAGCTGTGTCTCTTATATAAGGGAGAATAGTTCTGTTGTTAGAGACAAACAACAAAGAAATATATAAAAAATGGACACGATTTTTTTGCTGGTGAAGAGAATTTTTTTTTAATGTTTTATTATCCGGAGTGTAAATATATGTTTACAAGTGAAGCTTTTGAAATGAAAGATGGATATCTCAAGTTTACTTGGAACATTACTAGAGTTTTAATAAGATATTGCTAAAGGTGAGGATATTAATTAGAATTTATTTGAAATTTACAAACAAGTTTATAAAGTTATAGATTAATTGGTGTTTACAAGATTCTTTTTGTACTAAGTGGTGCAATTTTCTATTGGTTTGTTATAAAAGTTTTAAAAATATTAACTAAACTTTTATGATTTACTGTATACAAAGTTGCGGTTTTTGGAAAAAAATCATAATTTGTTATCATGATTTACTTCAATACTGGATATCTATAAGAAATTTTCGTTTGAAAAAAATATCAATTTTTTTATACATGCTTTCAAGGATTTTCAAAATGAATACTTATTTATTGTATTTGTTGCAAATATGTATGTTATATATGTAGCAATATCAATTGGAGATATAATATTAATATTTTTTTTGCTCTCTCTCTCTTAATAAATAAATAAATAAATAAATAAATTATACATGACTTCCTCATAGATGACTAGCTAATTATACATTTATTTTTTCTTCTCATATTCTTTTCTTCCTTTGCTTTAAGAAAAAGTTGGTGGTTGAGAAGAAGAAAATAAATATTTTATGAAAAAACATATCACAAATTTTTTTTGTTGTATATATATATATATATATATATATATATAAGATAATATTTGTGTCAAAAATTATATAATTCATTTTTTTAATTTTTTACTTGGCTACCAAAAATACAAAAAACTTATTCTTAATTTATTTTTTGAATCAATATTGGGATTAAATATTGGGTTGCTAAACATGCCCTTAGCATAGAAGATTGGTTTTTAGTCAATTTAAGTTGTAGAAAAGTCACTTGAGATGTTGCAATATCAATTGGAGATATAGCATTAACAATTCTCTCTCTCTCTTTATATATATATATATATATATATATACAAGGGTGTTGCTAATACCAACACAATTTGCCATTCAAAACATGCCACCAAATTTTTTGCTATTGTTATCACAATTTATTCTTAATAAATTTTTACATATATATTTTTTATTGAAATTAATTTAAAATTTTATGTAATTTAAAATAATAAAAATATTGACATAAATTTTTATTGAAATAAAAAAAAATATATCAATTAGGTGGCAAATTGGGTAGCAATAGAAAAACTATGGTGATATGTGGTGAATGATAAATCATGGTGATATGAGAAGAAATTGTGGTGGCATTAGCAATACTATGTATATATATATATATACAATGATTTACCTCATTTTTTTCATTGCAATACTTTTTATACACAAATATCTACATATAGTTTTTTATTTGTTAAGTATTAGTTTTATTTTTAATGATAGATAAAGTATAAACTTATTCAAGAGAGATTTGTATGAGATCTGTGAAGTTTGTATTTTTGTGATAATGTTATAGAGAATTATTATTTTTATATGCTCATGTATTAAGATTTGTCACACATATATGAAAATATCATTTGAAGTTCAATGCATTTATAAACTTCTTTAATGTTGCATTGAAATTTAATATCACAATCTTTCAAGGAATAGTAAGTATCTTTACATAGGTTTTGGTGATAATTATAATTTAAAAAGCAAAGTATATGTGCCAAGTTAATGTACTGAATGATGTAATTATGTAACACATCACACTCTAAAATATTCAAAATGACAATACAGATTCATATGAAACAAAGGACATGTTATGATGTCAAGGTTTATTTATCAATTCAGCAACATAATTATTTAGACTTTAAAAATGTTGTTTTTTATTTTATTTTTTATTTTATTTTGTTTTGGACCACTGATTTGGAAAAACGAATCTATAAGTAAAGAAATTATTGAAGAAGAAGATTACGACACATTAACTATTCTCCTCATACCAAGATCGTCTTGGGAAAAATGAGCCACCGACATTAAAAACATTTTGGGCACACAATAAAACAAAGCATTCTAACCACTAACTTCCAAATCATAAGTTGCATATTTATCATTTAAAAAAATTAATTTAATTAATTATTTTTTTATCCTAGGGGAAACGTCACTTTCCATTTTAATGAATTCTCATTTACGAATGTCATGAATGCACATTATTTATTTATTTGTTTATTTATTTAATTTAAGTACGTTTCGGTTCATTCAAAGCAAGGAGAATTCAGTGCCACCAACTTGGATGAACGTGGCACTGAGCCAAATCGGATGAATGATAAGCTGACTCAGCCCTCCAAGACGGATGAGATATTGACTCAGCTATCAACGGATGAATGTATGACACGATGGATGGGAGACAAATCAGCCTTGTGTAGGTCACCGAGGCCTTAGCGCTGTGCACGTCGGAGGCGATGACCGCGGCTCGTCGTCCCCTGGGGAGGGCAAGCGATGGGTGGATGTGGGGCTCGTAGCGCAACCGAAGCTTAGCTCCATGGCACGAGGCGAAGAGTGTGAGCGAAATTTTATGTTTCTCATAGTGCAGAGAATCCAATGAACCCGGTTGGGGTCGAAGTCCCAAGTGAGTGGGTATCTGCGCCGCGTGAATTCTGTCGGTCCATTTGCTACGTCGTCAGTCGAAAGGGAGTTGCCTACTGAGTGGGATGAACAAGCGCGCACAAATTCCCATGCACACTTAGTGTATCTGTGCCTGAAACTGTGTGCTGCGATCTTCACATCCACACATCCCTGAGAATGAGTGTGGGGATAAGAAGGCATCGGCCTAAATAACTTACCCCACAGCGTGATAACTTGTTATTGCTCAAGTGTGCTGGAGCTATTAAAGCGTTGCACATCTGGGGTTAGCTGATGTTTACGATATCTACCCAGCTCGGACGATGTTTACGATGCGTCACTGGAAGTGCCCATCGCAGACCAGCATTGAAACGGAAAGGCGGCCTCATGTCAGATCGGTGCGAGACAAACGCACCGTGAGACATGATAAAGGGATGATGTGAATCTGACAAACGAGCATTGTAAGACTGTACGGTGTGTGGAAACAGAGTTGAAACAGTGCCGGCAGGTTCGGGGGCTTGAAGATGCACTTGGATTCATCGTGCCCTGCGCTCAGGCGCTGGACGGTGCTGAGTCTGCACATCGGAGCGTTGGATGATGAAGATTGTAGCATAGGGTGTGCGGTTTGGTCATCGTGTGCAAGTGGGACTGCAGCGGTTCATGATCTGCAGCCCGTGTGATGCTCTCGGTTAGATCTAAGCTAGGTGAAGACTTTTCAAAAGTTTATGTAGAGAGATCGGAAAAAGAAAAGAAAAGTGTGGGATTGCAGAGCACTGTGGTGGGGCTTAGGGGGTGGTGACGTTTGTCGGATCGCTGTATAGAGGTCGTAGCGAACATTTAGCGAAGCATCAAGGACAGACGTGGGATGCTGGTCAACCTGCGTCGCTCAAGCAAGCCATATCGATTTTGGGTCCCTGTAGTGTCGGAGGTTCTTTTGGTACTTGGATCACTGGCTTTGGTGGCATTTTGCAACCAGATCGGTGTGAAGCCTGTAGATGGAGTTGTACAGTTGGAGCTGCTTGTTGTTACGAGGGCGGGAGTGAGTGAGAGAGAGAGAGAGAGAGAGAGAGTTTTGAGTTCAGTTGTGAGTTGTTGTAATTGGCGACTTGGTCACCTCATCTAAGCTCACAGGAGCAGGTTTTGGGTGAAGCTGTTTATGCTTGACTCTTCCGAAGGTGCGGCTGGCAGAGAGGAAGTTTTAGCCTCGGGTTCCTTCGTTCGTTCGAGTCTGCATTTGCTCAATATTAGAATTGGTGGATAAGAGATCGAAGAGGCGGAGAAATTTTGTTGAGCTCGTGGTAGACCTTGTTAATCGATACTATTTCGGAGAGTAGGAATGACATTCGACGTTGTCTTGGAGATTGTGCCGGTGCTGCCGGACGTTGTACTTTGGATACCCGGTGCGCATTCAAGGGAGGGCTGCAATGTTGCGAGCTGCTCGATTACAGGAAAGCCCACAACCGCGGGTTGCAGACCTCTTTAGAATCTGGTGGTAATGGCTGCGTGGCCGGCATAGCTGGGAATACATGTTCGTTTTGAGGAAGATGAGGAAACGATGACAGTCGCTTTTGCAGCTCCGGTGGCTATGGATAGACCCAGCAGGAAGATGGTGGTGAAGAACGTGATGGGGCGGCTCCTCCAATGCGAGGAGAGCTACTCGGAGGCTTTCCTTGAGTCCGCCGATGAGCAGTGCGAAGACGAATTTGTCCTGAACTTGAATCCTTTGCACAGCGTGAAGCCGCCGAGCGAGGTTTATTCGTTTGATCCGTCCGTCCTCTCCCCCAACATATCCCCCGCGTTGCAACGCAACGTGAGAGCATGGCGCGACGCCACAGGATTACCCACTACCATCGTCATTCGTTGCAAGGACCGCGTCTTCCATCTTCACAAATTCCCGGTCGTTTCTCGAAGTGGCTACTTGAAGAAACTGCTCAAGGACGCCAAAGATGTTACCATCCCCAGTCATGTTCCTGGTGGGCCAGACATTTTAGACTTAGCGTTCAATTTCTGTTACGGCTCTAACATCCTCATGGATCCCTCCAACATCGCCGAGGTTTGTTGCGTGGCCGAGTATTTGCAAATGACCGAGGATTATGGCCAGGCTAATCTTTTCGAGCGCAGCATGCTCTACTTGACCCAAGTCACTTTACAGAACTGGGATGATACGCTTGTCGTCCTCCTCCATTGTGAGAATTTGGCCCCTTTCGCTGAGCAGCTGGGGATCGTCCGACGGTGTCTCGACGCCATGGCATTTATGGCGTGCATGGAGTTCTTCGACCCAGTTGTGAAAAAAGCCTTCCCTACCAAGGCCGAGGATCCTCATCGCTGGACGACGAACATGCGAGAAACCTCGTCTCTCCACTGGTGGATACAGGACGTTGTGGCCATCCCGTCCAACTTGTTTGTGAAATTGGTGCTAGCATTGCGCCGAGAGGGTATGCAGGAGAATCACGTCGGGCAGGTGATCATGGCATTCGCCGATCGGTGGATCTTTGGCTCAAGAGCGGGCTCTCTCTTGGTGCAGAAGGGGAATGACAAATGTTGGGTACTGGAATCGCAAGTAACGCCTGAAATGCCTGTGCTGATTGAGGCTGTGGTTCGCGTGCTGCCCTTGGAGCGGCACGTTGTCCCCATTCGCTTCCTCTTCGGGCTGCTCCGGCGCGGACTCCGCTGCGCCTTGCACGATGACTGCAGGTAGAGTGCGGGAACGGCAAGGTCATCTTGTTCTGAAAGAGTTTTTATTGGAAATTGGTGAGCACATGAACTGACATTGAGTCCTCATTTAATGTGTACAGAATCCAGCTCGAGACAAGAATTGCATTACAGTTCGAGCACGCGACGCTGCACGACGTTCTCCAACCATGTAAAGAAGAGAAAGACGACATCTATATTTTCAGGAACGAGATTGATTCCATGGAAAGAATCCTACAGCTCTTCCTTACAAGGTTCCGAGGGTATGACGAGGGTAGACTGCCCGACATGGCCATTCTCTCGGCGGTCGAGAAGCTCTGGGACGAGTACCTTACAGATATTGCGTGCCATTCGAGCTTATCTCCCTCCAGATTCGCAGAGCTTATTGACAGGGTCCCCGCCTACATGCGCGTGGTGCACGATCATGTGTACTGCGCCATTCACGCATACCTCAAGGTAATCCTCCAGCTCGTGTATGGTTAAATTCCACTATATTGTTTAGTCCATGGCGTTCAGGATGGGAACATAGATGCTAATTTGATTAGAATTGCGCAGGCGCATCCAAATATCACGCATGAGGAACGGTTGCGCGTTTGTCGAATCCTAAACTGCCAGAAACTGTCGCAAGAGATGTGCACGCACGCTGTCCAGAACGATTTGATGCCGTTGCCACTCCTCGTGCAAGCAATGTTCATGCAGCAGCTGCAGACGCAGTCTGTGCTGACCTCGCATATCGAATCCGCCTCGCACCCGTCACAAGCCGAACCCTACAGCCACAACCATAAACGGTTCACCCTCCCGGAAAACACCTCCACGTTCTTCTATCCCTCCGCGGAGAATTCAGCTCGGCATCACTCGTGCGATTATTCCCAAGACACATTCCGGTCGGTGGAATCCTCCTTCCGTGACAACCATCTCTGCATGAACGACCTCATGACCGCTGCATCTCAAAACATCGTCGTGAAGGAGGAGGATAGCACCAGCGCCCACATGGTGCCGGTGTTACCCTCGAAGGTTGACTACCAGGCCACGGAGAGCAGGTTGAGGAGCTTGGAAGCTGAGCTGAGCAGCATGGGCAAGGCGCTCTCACAGAACATGGCTGAGCAGCAAAGCCATGAGCTATCCTGTCGGCAAGCAGCTTCGACAAGTTCCGGAGCTCATCCCCTGAAAGCATTCGTTAATCCCAAGCCGGCGAAGAAAACCCCGCTGAAGAAGCCGAGGGCTCCTGAGGGAGTGGAAGTTGCGATCTCGAATTGTGGGCCCATGGGGTGCATGGCGCAGATGAAGCCTGCTGATCGATCTAGTGGGCTGATCGCCAAGGCTCTGCAGAAGCTAAGGATTCGGGGCTTTGGCAAGTCGAAGGGGGCCGTGAAGCTCACCGAACCGGTGATCAGTCCACCCATCTTAGCGTCTGTCGAGATAGCCTCTCTGAGGCATTGTCCGATGCGAGCGATACTTCCCACGCATGAACCACCCATGTTCGAGTCTGAGATGGGGCGGTACGTGGGGCGGACGAGTTCCATGTCGCGGCCGGTGACAAGCCACGACATGAGACTGCACCACGTCCGCCACAGGTCCTTGTCTTGATCAAACCGGCGAGTTGATGCCATGTCGATGCAAACATCCATGGCGTCTTCCTCACATTCAAATCCGAACCCCACTACTCGATGCGGGCGAACATTCAGCACCCTGACGCGGGTTGCAGGATTCTTCGTACCCAGCTCGGAGTCGAAGCTCGATCGAAATCCAAGCTCCACCATCCAGCTTCTTGAGCATGAGTCTCCATCTGTCGGCTTGCTCTCATTTTACGTCTAGGTATTGATCGCGTCACTCGTCGATCTCTAGGCCGCTGCAACACTGCACTTGTCGAGCAACTGCATAACGTTGAGATCGATCAGAAAGGCCACTCTGATCAATTCGCTGAAGAGTGATATTTCCTTTACAGACGAGGCCGGCAAGTTGTGTATGAATGCTAGTTTGTGTCGACGATGGCTGCTTGCAGCGCCGACTTTCCGGCTCCGTAACCTCACTGCAAATGTGGGTGCCAGCAACACCACATCGGAATTGCACCGCAATAGCTTGTTACCCTTTCTCGAGAGATGCAGGGTTTGCATGGTTTGCTTTGCTGAATTTTTACCAGCGTAGACGAAACTTTTAACGTTGCATCTTCTCCTCCCATGAAACAAAAATCATTTAGGCCTCAATAAAACTTTAACTGTACACACACCATATTCGTGAAACTTCTCTTCATCTATGTATTCACAATTTCAACACTTTTAGAGCAACCCTCAGTTTAGGAACATCGTTTCTTCACGTGGTGCAGAGCAGACTTGCAGCGGAACCAAACAAGCTCAGAATGGTCGCATTGTCACATGCTTTTTCATGTGTCGGTAGAGTCTGGAATTCTCACACATTGTGAAGCATCAGAAATGGCGTTTTCTGCAATAATCTTCAATCCCACATGTACCATAATAAGTAGTACAATATTAATCCAAAACAAGTAAAGGAAGTTGTTTGAAAACCAAGTGAAAAGGACATTCAAGGATTTTTTGGAGTAAATTAAATCAAAAAGGTGTGAGCTATGGGATATAGCCTTGGCTATTTAACAAGTTCATTTTTAGTAACAACATTATCAAGAAGAGTTTGCTCCTCCTGTGTTGTGCTATTTAACAAGTTCATTTTTATTAACAACATTATCAAGAAGAGTTTGCTCCTCCTGTGTTGTGCTATTTAACAAGTTCATTTTTATTAACAACATTATCAAGAAGAGTTTGCTCCTCCTGTGTTGTGCTATTTAACAAGTTCATTTTTATTAACAACATTATCAAGAAGAGTTTGCTCCTCCTGTGTTGTGCTATTTAACAAGTTCATTTTTATTAACAACATTATCAAGAAGAGTTTGCTCCTCCTGTGTTGTGTTGCTTGCTTAGTGCCTAAGTAGAAGAGGGGAGAGAAGACAAATTGTCTATCTAGATTGAATCAACTATTGATATAAATATAATGCATTGTGTTTATTTAGGACTTTAGTTCAAGAGTTTGTTTATATTATTCATTAAAAATAATTATAAATTTATTTCAAATTTCATATTTTTATTATAGATAAAAAAATGATAAAATAATATATTATTAATTAAACTTTAATTACAATATAAAATAGTGCTATTTAAAAACCTCAAACATAAAAAGATTCTTATACTCACTTTTGAATACGCTAGTGAGTGGTTTAATATTTTTTAGATTTTCATAAAATGTTTGATAAAAATTATTTTTACATCTTACATCTACTAAACAATAAATTGAAGTTGAGATTCTTGCTACCAATCTATTTGGCTTTCATTATACTATGGAAGATTCTATAATAAATTTAAAAGAAATTATATCTAAACTAAAATTCTATAATTAATCAAGAATATTTTTTGGCAATTAGGTCTC
The DNA here is from genome assembly GCF_059467195.1 of Physcomitrium patens. Lineage (NCBI taxonomy): Eukaryota > Viridiplantae > Streptophyta > Bryopsida > Funariales > Funariaceae > Physcomitrium > Physcomitrium patens. The sequence goes on along the minus strand of NC_143416.1, from coordinate 1,408,444 downwards.
TAGGTCACTCTTCAAACACGGTATTGAAAGGCTAGGTTTTAGGATATTATAAGAAAATTGAAGATAAACATCAATACTTAAGCAATTATTTTAATACATGGTCTAACTCAAGAGAGAAACAAAGTATGTCCATTAGAAGAATATCACAAGTTAATGAAGAACATCATTTCCAATTTCTGCAAAATTGTTCATCCACAAAATCCATAGCTAAGTCTACATCTACTAAGGATCTTAATTATAATAGTCAATCTTGCTTGCTTTGAGGCAACTAATATTCGACTTCCATTATTGATTCTACTATTTACAAAAGATCCAATGCAAATTTGTATCTTTAAATCATAAGAACAATTTAATATTCATCATCATATCAAAAATATAAATATGTTAGATTATCGATAAGCTCTAAAAATTAAAACAATAATAGAAATGTTAATACAAATTCAACAATCTCAGTCTTAAAACAAGCACAAATGACTTAGTACTATGTTAGAATTACAAGAAATAAAAGAATATATTAGAAAATATAACCAAGTACTAAATCTAAGAATTTGTATAGAGCTCAAACGGATCTTACTTCTTCCAATTGTCACCTTACCATCATAACTTTGTCTTACAATTTTGTAAACAAAATAATAAAAACTAATCTCAACACCAAGTTAAAATAAAAATAAAATTATAAGTAGAAAGAAAAATAAATAAATCTAAAAAAGACTTGAGTATTGATATCTTGATTACATCTCTAATTAGAATTAAGATTCTACCTCTAAATGCTAGATAGAGCTTCTTCTATTGTAGATTCTAATATTGCCAAAATAAGCTTGGATATATATATATATATATATATATATATTTAATCTTTACTCCAACAATCTTCTATGCTAAACCTATGTAATTATAATTTTTTTTTTATTATTATTATTATTCATGATTTTTTTAGATTCTAGGATCATGGCTGATTCTGCAAATGATATATTATAGGCAACTATATCCTATAGGCAATTATGTTCTAGTCTCTTCTACCAAGTGTGGATTCAAGATATTCATATCTGAGTAGAATAACAAATCAAGGCTATGACATAGATGTAATAATAAGTGGACCAATAAAGCTTAGATTTCACGTACACCAAGTAATAATTAATTGTATTAAAAATAAGCAAGTAGAACCTAAAATATCAATTCATAAGATTATAGTACAAGTTGAGCTTGTAGTATTTGAATTAATTGCAATTCAAATCCACACAACTATTATAATGGCCAAGTCAATGGAATTTGTCTTAAATCCATACAACTACCATAATGGCTAGGTTAAGGGAGTCTAACCTATCTACATTAATAATACAAGCAAATATCAAATCAATAGGTCTTGAGAAATGAAAAACACTAGTTTATCAACTCTTCTACAAAGATCAATTCCAAAAGTTCTACAAGAATTAGAAGCCTTGGAAACACAAGCATAGAAGGTGCTACTCTAGAAGCATGTATTACACCACATGGTAGCTAAAAGATAGATTACAATCTTTTAAAAGATACCTTAGTTTAATTTATTTTGAAAGCAAGAACTCTACATCTTAAATTATTTTAACCTAAGACCTTTTCATACAACTACTTTGATTCAACATATGATAAAAAATCCCACTCTCTTCATATTTATTAAATATGAATTAATCATGATTTATGATTTATGTTATATCTTCAATAAAAAATATAGGTGACATATATAAAAGACAATATGGAATGATTACTAGTCATTGAAAATATCATATATAGTCTCTAAATATTTCTAAAATTAGAGGCTCTTGAGATGACAAGATGCAATAGAAGATTTGATTCTTGCTTGTATAGAAATAAAACTGATATCTTTTAATCCTATCTCAACATTCTTGGAGGTACTAGATTCTTTCTTCAAAATCAGATAAATATTTCTTCAAACCAATTATTTAGTCCTTATCTTTATAATATTTAATTATGTATAATGAAAGACATAGCATGTAGTTTTAGAAACCTTAATTGACAATTGAAGAGTCTGGTAGTGATTCCTTTTTATCTTAATATTTAAGTTAAATATTTTATCACATAATGTAAAGGATTTCAAATGACCATTGACAAATATTAAGTTTAAAAATTTATATTTGGAGTATCTCTTTAAAATCTGATAATATTTTTTTGTATTAACACAAATTTTGTAGCTCTAAGGTCCAAGATTAAAGAAATTCTCTATGGCCTAACATAGGTTTTTTACATCTTAAATGCAATCCTTGGATATATAAACAACGTAAATGGTGCAAGTGCAAGGGAGGTTTATATATTTATTTTTTCAATGTTTAAATATCTAGTTAGTAATTTTTGTACTCTTATATACAAAAGAATATCGTAAAACACATTCAAAGACATTACTAAAGAATCTATTGGAATTGTGAATATCCATATATCAAAAAAAATTTAGAAAGACGTCAACTACAAGAAGATTCAGCAAATGTTCTTCTTTCTAAGGTAGAAACTGCAACATCATTGAAGAGACAAGGAATAATTTGTTTTTATAGTAGAATGTTATCTAAAAATACAAAGATTTATTGGAACTATTTATATAATTATTTTTTATTTAATTAATAATTTAAAACAAAGATTCTTATTGAATTAATTCTATAATAATAAAAAATAATACAAGGATCTTGAAAAGATTAAAAAAGTTTTAATTAAATTCTATTTTTTATAAAAAAAAAGATAATGAATAAAAAAATATTAAAAAATATTGTATCATTAGATCACCTTCTAATTGAATTTATGTTTTAACTCCAAAAATCTAAATCTAAATAATTAAATTTTAAAATAAATATTTAATATTTAGATAATTCCAAATTTTTTCAATAGGTTATTGAAATCACAATTCAATATAATAATAGATGATCATTTCTACAATGTATGATTTTTTTTATTTTTTTATTTTTTTATAATTATCTTTCTAAAGAATAAGCCTTTTTATGTTCAAGGCATCATATTGAATTCCAAGGTCAATTACAAAAGGCCTATTGTGCAATCTATTCTAACCCTTAAGACAATGGCCTTCAAGCTTGTTTTTAACAAGTTCTAATATCTTTCAACCAACTTAAAGATTATTAATAAGATGAAAAGTTAATATGTGCTAAAATTAAATAGAGACAAATATATGATAATATCAAAAAAGTTTAATATTCTAAATTTAAAAATTATACTCCTAAATCTACTATTATTAAATATAAAATTTTCTAAGATAGGCTTCAAAGAGAATTTTAAGATCTTATAAATATTTATTCTTATTTATATTCTAATATTTACAAAAAGAACCTTAAGGATCTTATAAATCTTAGAAAGCTATAATTATAATATTTTATTTTTTCATGTGTGAGATTATAAAATATATAAATAAGAATTTATCTAAGCCATTTAATATATATAAGATTGAAGAAGTTTTTAAGAAAATGGCTATAAATTAAATTTATGGATATAAATGAATAGTTATTAAAATTTTCAAAAACCTTTGGCATATCATAAGCATTGATTATATTCCTATGATTAACTATACTTTAAGAAAAAGTTGGTTTATATATATATCATTGTTAAGAACATTTTAAATGGATATGGGTACTTAACACAAATATTAATAAGCTCCTTAGAACCTCTTTTATTATTTTCTTGTATATTCAACATGCTAATTAAATTTTTATTGACAAAATAAAGAAAAAAAAAAAAAAATTACTTGAGCTATATCAAAATTGTTGTAGTAGATCAAGCTATGTTTATGATTATTTATATTTATATTTATATTTATATTTATTTTTAGCTATTTGGATTTAAAAAATAATAGTTTTTAAAAATTTAAATCTATAGTTAACTTTTTTTGTTGGAAAATACAACTTTTTTAATAATTTTTAAAGTAAAATAGTTCATTTGTTGTATAAATCGTGAAGAAGATTTTTGCATTGTCAATCCATAAGAAGCCACCAAAGCACTTGTATCCAAATGGATGTTAGTGACACTTTAACTAAATCAATCAAATATCTAATAATTTCTTGGATTTAGAATGATAAATATTAAATCTACAACTTTTAGGAATTAGGTATAAGATCTTGTCTTATCACTCATTTTAAATCTTGAATAGAAAACAAGGTTTAAAATATAGAATAAAATTAGAAAATTATAGACACATCTATTTTAATTATTTTTACTAAATTATCTTATTTATTTTAGAATATTTAGAATCATCTCTTATGGTAAAATCTTCAATTTATTCTGATTGGAATTCATTTGCAATTCCATTAATCTACAATTCTTTATTCATATGGTCTTTATTGTGTCAAAACTTTATTTAAATGGCCATTGACACCATTCACTATTAAAAAAGCCAAATCTACGTAGCACATTCCACATTTTCTTTTATCTTATTTGAAACTTCTTCTACATTTGTTTTTCAATCTTTTAGAAACAAATGCTTTATTATAATAAGATTCTTCCAAAACTAAATAAAAGAAATTAGTTTACATAAATCAAAACAAGATCATCTTCTTGAAGTCGTTTTCCAATTTCTTTTGAAAGATATTGGTGTAGAAGGAAAAATAGTTTGTTCTACTTTGTTCTATTAAAATATATATTTTTTAAAATATTCATTCAATCTAAATTTTTTAGTTAGATAATAAATTTTTTTGGACAAGTCTTAATAAAAATAAAAATTAAAAGGTTATTTTTTTTTAATTTTTAATTTTTTTAACTAATTAATATATAGTCAAAAAATTTAAAAAATAATGGTGTTAATTTCTTCAATTGTCAAGTATGTGATTTGAAGTTTGATATTTTATTATTATCTTAAGTCATTAAAAAATCATATGACATATTTTTCTAAACTTGGCAAAAAAATACTTTAATCTATTAATCCTTCTATCCAACCACTAATTTAGTGGCATGCAAATATAATACTCTCCTTGGCCAAGTTTTCTTTTTTAATTAAAAAAAATGATGTCATAAGTAATTTAGAAGTAATTTGGTAGTAATTTGATTTCAATCCAAATTGTCATATTTCTAAGCTTTATTAGTATTATATTTTCTTATGAACCAAGGTATGTGAGTAGTCAACCTTGATTAGAAATGTGCTTTAAATACAATGGTGAAGTTGATTTGGCCAAAAAATATCTCTATGGCTTATTAGATGGCTTAACCTTAAACTTGGATTTTGATCTTTAAATCAATTAGGATTGTAGATCTTAATTTGAACTCTTTGGAGTTTAAGGATAGAGATATAGCTGCCACCTTGAGGTCTTAGGAAAATTATATAAGAAATCTCTTGTGTTCATGTAGTTGAGATTTTATTTTATTTTATTTTTTGATATTTAGACAAAGCCGTACAAGATGTTTTTTAAGCTTTTGTAAGTAGCTTTGGTTTTTTATATTTTTCTCTCAAGTTTTAGAAAAAGTTCTTGAAAATTTAGATTAAAATATATATTATAGATATTATCATTGATGAATTTGAGATGTAATATTAGATGTGTATAAATGAATTTGAAGATGAATCTTAGAAGGTAGATATGTCTTAAAGGCTTCTTTCTAAGTAGACTAATTGTACCTAATTTAAAGCTTAGTAATAAATATTTTACATTATTTTGTGAAGGAAGGTGCAACATTAGCTTCTATTGACTTTTTACTCAAATAATTTTGAAGAACTACTGGTAAGTTGCTATGGATTAATTCTAAATAAAAGGTCTCTATAATATAAGCATGGTTTGGAATGGTTTTATTGAATGTAGACAAATTTGTTAAAAATTTATTTAAAAAGTAATTAGCAAAGTATCTATATTAGTCTTTTCTACTTTGGAGATAGAAGAACTCTTGGATGGCACAACACATACTTGGTTATGGAATTAACAAAGTAATTAAATAGAACTCTAAAATACCTCAATATGGTAGAAACACATAAGTATAAACAAAATTTCTTTAATAATTACTCTAGGATTTTGATGTTTTTAATGTGGCCTCTAAATATAAGGTATTAAGTATTCTTTTGTAATCTTTATACTCCATTGATAAATTGTTGTATCTTGTTTTTTATTAAAAAAATTAAAATAAAAAATACACAAATACCTAATATTTATTACAAAAATAATATTAAATTATTATTATTTTTTTTTACTAAGTATTTGATAGATATAAATGTAACAAAGATGTACATGTGGCTCAAAAAATACTAAATCAATAATAAACATATTGATAAATTCATATAGAAAATGTTTTTTATTTCTAAAGATCAAACAACAAAAGATCAAATTTTAATTTTGCTTTGAAAAGACTACACCATTATATTGTAGATAAAAAAATTCATGTGAAATAAGAATTGATTGGAAACTTATATTGAAGTTTATTTTTTAAAAAAAAATATTAAAATTTTTTATGACTAAAAATTAAAAATTAATAAATTCATTTTTTAAATTTAAGATATGTAAGGTCTTTTAAAACATAAACTTAAGGTTCCTATGTTTAAATGAATATGGCACTAAAGATATGAAAGCATGTTAAGATGTGCATTGCTTATACAATAATGAAAGATTGAAATATATAAGTATTACTTAAAATTTTAAATTTAAAACAACTTAATAATTAAAAACTAAATACTAATTTTTTTCCAAATTACAAAGTCTTCTAAATGTATGAGGCTTAAAAAACCTCAAATGCATTTAAATCACAAATAAAGTTAAAAAGATTTTTCTACAAAATAGATTGTAAAGAAGTTTGAATTAATATACTTAATTCATACTACAATAATAGTAAATTTATATCTAAACTAACATCTCAATAATATATATATATATATATATATATATATATATAAAATGTTATCAAAATTCACACAAAGATTAGATAGTTTCTTAAGTATAATAAGTAATTTATCTTTTAACTTTTATTTTTATTTTTTTCACAATTTTATAATAAGTACATAATCATATTTAACACTATATTGATTAGAACTATTTTTGTATCTATAATAATACTTTTACTCTTCCCAAAATTTCATCCTCTTATGTATAAAAAATAATTATCTCAACTAGTTTATCAATCAAGAAATCAACATTCACCTTCACTATCATTTTTTTTAAGTAATCAAAACACAAACCCTAGTAGACCACAACTCAAAAGTTATCACACATGTATATATATATATATATGTTTTTTTTTTCTTCTTTTCTAAAATTTCCTAAGTTCTACAATAACAAGCAAGAATCAAGCAAAACCACTAATACAAAGTTGCATTACACACGCATATCCGAAGCCAAGGGTGGCAAGTTACTATTACCGACACCGCCGAAGCGCGATTCAAACGTCCCAACACCTCGCTACCGACACCGCGATGGATCCTCTCGCGGTCCACAAACCAAGTCACGGATCGACGATTATCTTCGTGAGAAACGCCAGATCGGGTCTAGACGTAGGACAGAACTGGAGTGGAATCCACCCACAAATAGTGCACATGGGATGCGGTGGAAACGGAACCATGAGTGCTATGCAGTAAAGTGAAGTGAAGTGACAGGAAGTCGCGTTCGGCGTGGGCATAAATCGATCAGCTGCGAGCAAATGCAGGTTGCGGTGATGAATGCATAGAGAGAAATTGAGGAAGAAAGCGAGGAAGCGGAGCGAGAGGAGAAGTTGGATGTTCAATGAAAAGAGAACAAACAGATTCCATCCGGCCGCGTTCATGGAGCTTCCTTGCGGTCGCCTGCTGGCTGGCTGGCAAGCTCGCACGCAGCCGAGCCCCTCCATCGCTGAGCACCTCATGTTAAGGGCCATCACCCCGCTGACAGTTCGGTAATCCCGTTCTCATGCATTCGCTTAAGGTATTTTTATCGCTTTTTCCCGCATCTCTGGATTTTCATGGATGCCGAAGCGGCGATGGTGGGCTTGGAGGCAAGTGAGTCACGGAGAGGATGGTCCACATCGGCGTTTAAAATATAGTAGAAGAGGTTGACTAGGAAGTGCATGCCATCACCTCGATTCATACTTACGGTGCGAGTTGCCAAATTTTACATGCGCGCCACTACCTTCCCTCTCCCCCCTCGTGCCCTGATCCTTCCTCAATCGCTTCTGCTTCTTCTGTGAGGGGCTGTTTGCTTTTCAAGTTGTTCTGCGACTGCCGTTTTGCTCCTCCCTCCGTCCTCGGGCACTATCCCCTTAGGTCCTAATCTGCACCTGCATTGCCCTCTACCCTCCTCCTTGGTACGTTTCCGAAGCAATAGTGGAAGCTTGTTGTTGTTTTCTCTTGTTGTGGGTCTTGTTTCTCAGGGTGGAGGGGCCGATACTGAAGCTTGCCTTCCGAGATGAGATGAGCTTGCGGGTGTGTATTTGGTGAGTTCTTTGGTGTTTTGCTTTGCGCCGCGGCGCCTACTTTACGGCTACTATCTTACTGGTGTGGATTGCGAGGTTTTGGCGGGGATTTGTGTCTTGCTGTGTTTTTCAGGCTCATCGTCTGATTCAGCGTTTTTCAGGTGTTTTTTTTTGTTTCTGTTTCTTTACCCACTTCTAGCTCTTACCACAGCTGTCGCGTGTTTGATGGATTTTGCTCTGAGATCCATAGATTTGTAAAAAATGGCTGCTCGTCTCCGCCGCATTCTGTAGAATGCTGTCGCCCCTGTCTTCTTTGTATTTTGGGGATGTGTACTTGCACGCCTTGGATATAATTTGACACTGCCTCGAGATAAAAAGATTGTGAAAAGATTGTATGTTGCAGACGACAGTGTACGTCTAGATTCTTCGAGGAACCCCGTTGTGCAGCAGCAATTATTAGACGCTTCCTTCAGTCGCGACATTCGTGGTACATCCAAGGGGTCAGACATGCTACGATTTGACAAATTTGGTTGAGGTATCGGCCTTCATTTGAGCAGCAGTTTATTGCCAGACCCATTTGTCAGTTACAATCTGGCATTCCTTCACCGTTCCTCTCTGTATGGAAAATTGTTCCCGTCATGGGTTTGTTTCATCGACCAAGCTGCCCTGTGGTGGGGGTTATCTTCCAGTTTGTCGATCCTCATGTCCCTGGACTTGAGCTGCCTCTTTGGATGTCCTTCCGTCCAAATATATCTTGTGATGCACGATCTTGTGGTTTCGAAACTAAATTCACGATACCGAGACTTGTATCAAAGATGCCTCGAATCACGAATTGTTACATGTTTGTTGCCAGATGACAGCGGAGTGGGAGATGCATATCTAGGGCTATTCCGCTTGGGCTATCTATTTTAAGAAATCAAGTTTTCTGGAAGAGTTAATGCTTGTGGGCACGATGGTGAGCCCCCGAGTGGTCCTGCTTTTCGCAGGCATTGTATTGATGCTCGGTCAGTGCTGCGTCGTTGAATCACAACCTTCTTTGGGCACATTTACTTTAGGCTTTCTCGGCCCTGCAGCCGAATCAGAGATTCCAACCAAACTGGCCATCGAATGGTAATTAGCCTCACCTTCCTTAGCACTTAATTTCTACACTCTTACATGAATCAATTTAATTACCGCTTTGTTATCTCACCCACATGACGGTTTTATCACTCATCGTCTTGTTTATTTCTATTTTCTTCCAGGGAGTCAGCTTTCAAGGTGGCTGTGGAGGTTTTGAACTCAAAGGGCCGTCCATACATACTCTCTCCCCGAAGCGAATACAGTGACTGTGATTGGCAAAAAGCGTATCATGGTGCCGATGTACTTCTTAATCTGGACCCTCTTACTTACCCTCCAGTGATTGGAGTTGTTGGGCCTGCGTGCAGTGGGGCAGCTATGGCCTCCTCCCCGGTGATGAAGGTTAAAAACATCTCCATGGTATCGTTTGCCGCCACCTCCGAGGCGCTAGCAGCGGACAGAGACTTCTCCGACAACTTATATCGTACAGTGTATGTGGCGCTATTTTGTGGTTCGCATAAATATTGCTAATGCTTGGAAAGGAATTAAAGATAGAGCTCATGATTCTCCGAATTGGCGCATCTTTTTTCTGAATACGCAGATGCTTAGAAACTCTAGTTTATATTCAAGAAAGTGAAGAACTATTAATGCTCAGTGATTTTGCATATCCAATATCATCACAGATACAGCGACAACTATCAAGCTCAGGCCATTGCTGCCAGCGTAAGTTCTTGAGGCCCTTTCATGCTTGTGTAAGAGTGCTCATGCGATAAGAGAAAAACACAATCCACCAGACGTTTCCCTTGCATCTAATGCATACTGGGCACAGATTATATGAAAATTTGAATGAGCGGAGTCACGGATTGCTTCAGATTCTGTTCTTTGATATTGTGGACTAGTCGATCATTCTGTTGTTGCTCCTCTCGACATCTAATAGTTCAATGATGATGGGTGCAGATTACGAAGTTGAACATGACGGCTGTTACTGTTTTACATACCAAGCAATACTACTCTATGAATCTTGCGCAAAACATTCAGGAGGTTGGTTTTACCGCTAATCGTAGCTTACTGTATTGACACTTGGATTCAGCTGCAATAACTGTGTAAGCTTTTAGAAGTTCTAATCATGTGTCTGGTCTCCAGGCTGTAGCTGGAGCAATTCCAGTCAATGTCGTGATGCTTGAAAATGGAGAGAATTCCACTTTAGACTTCGTGCAGCTTAAAACCGTCTTGGACAAGCATGATCCCAACACTTTCGTGATACTGGTTATGCACCCTCAGCAGGCACATGATGCCTTTGAAGCCCTTAATGTGCAGGTCTGTTTTTTTAAACCTCCATTGATGACATCCATATGTATTATTTTGAGAGAGCTGTTTCTGTTCCCAACTAGTCAAGAAGCGGTTGCTATCGGTATTAAATTGCATGATTTTATGTACGAAATTTTGGCGATTCCTCATCAGACAGTTTTATCTTTTATCTAAGCTGATTCTTTGCGACATTTATGCTGTGTAGGGTAGGCTTGACAATCCCTGGTGGTACTTCGGCACTGATGGAGTCACAGCTCTTGACCCTGCAGATGAAAGTAAGACGCTAGTATATTTTCCAACGATCGCTCTTTCTTTGCACAATTTTCCCCCGCAAAATCTCTGCTTGAGTTTGTTCTAGGCAAACAATAGCGTAATTTAAATAACATGCGGGTAACGAAGTGCGTAGATACGATCTAATTTCTATCATGGTGGTGCACCATCTGCTCATGTGTGTTAATTTGAAGTGTCGAATCAGCCTTTACTTGCTGAACTCATCCCGTGTGATTGTGCTTTTGGTAGAACCTGAACTTGTCCAAAAGCTTTTGGGAGAGATCGGAATCGCACCTTTTGGTGAGTTTTCTTTCCAGGCTGGTCCTTCATTACGCTTCGTCTCAGAAATTGCATTTTATTGTATTGATGCGCTTATAATTGTCCGCTACTGTAGCACTCAGGCTTGCTATGAGTTTTCCCTGGAGGGTATTTGTTTGTTCACTTAAGCCTGATATTGTATATTTCTGAACTTGCAGGTGGTGATTATTCCAATACTTCCGAGTGTGGGGAGTACTGGACTTACTGGGAGCAGGCAGGTTATCCAGGCCGGCCTGTGTCAGGAGTATCAAAATCGCGATCATACACCCCCTACCTTCTCGACACTGTCCATCTGTATTTTGTTATCTGTGATCACCTAGTTAGCACCAATCAAACTATCACAGCTCAAAACATATGGAATGTCCTCAAGGCTGGCCATCCTCCGTTTCTAGGGTGCACTGGGGAGGTAGCTATTTCTCCAATAACCGGCAGTCGAAACATCTCAGTTCAACCCCCTATCTACGACCTTGTCTCATTAACCGTGGATGACTGGGAGGTGCGTTTACAGAATTTGGTTTTCAGTTTCAACGTTATTGGTATTTCCGTCTTCTAGCCCCCTTAAACACCTTGTGTTAACCGAATGGTTCGAACTCTAATCTTGAAGTGAAAGTGTCCAATCTGGTAAGTTGGTATATTTTTCTTACGCATCCTGGTTGCCCAGCAACTTTTGATGTCAAGCTGATCCAATTATTGACGCCACGACCTGGACCGAACTTTGCAGGCAAAAGGGAGGATCGAATCCAATAAGTTCATTTCGCTACAACCACTACAAAGACCTACTGGAACAGTATCCGTGAGTTTGAACTCTGCTGTGATGATTTTTGTGGCTTTTGCCTCCCGCATTTCCACTAGATCGAATTCGAACATTTTGACTAAACCAGTCGTTGTTTGCAGGCGGCAACTGCTGATAACCCTTCGAAGAAGAGCAATGCAGGAACTGTAGTTGGAATAATTTTTGGGTTGCTTCTAGCAGTTGCAATTGTTATTGGAGGATATATTGTGTGGAAACGGAGGCAGAACAACTATTATAACCCAACATCCTTTATCCGGACAATGCATTAAGGGAATTTTAGAGTAGTCTACTTTGTAGACTTCTTTTGTAACAGTAGCCAGCTTGAGGGGTCAGGACTGAAGTTCTCTCCCTCTTATTACCCATTGACAAATCCGTATAAATCTCCCTTTGCTTAGTGCTGTGCAACTTTAATAGACATTTATTGAAGAATTTGGTGTTGTTGCAGCGATGGTTGACCAATTCTTTTGGCCGTCCACCAGTCTCTCTGTGTGTCAATGTAACCTGTGTGAATCAAGTTTATTCTGAGGAGAATAATTTCGGTGTGATTTGATCAGCTCACGACTGCAAAAACACAGGTTTACTAAGCCCAAAATGGCTCCGTTTATATATTATCAACCGTTTCCATCTAATTCCCAAGCATTCATGGACCAGAACTACCGGAATGTCTGTTGCGTTTTTTCGATTCTGCCTGCAATGTCCCGCTAATTGCTCTCAGCACGATGGCAACAACCTCTCTCTGCGACGATCTCCCTCCCTCACTGGAGAAAGAGGTGATCCTCCTGAATGGTTTACCACAATTACAACAGTCGTTGTAAAGCAGCACACTGCAAGCTTTTCCTGAATTGCGATTGAATATGTAAAATTTAGATCATTTATTGCTCAATTGTCACCAAGATTTGACAGTCATCGCATTCTCTTTACAACAAAGAATTCTCAATTTCAAAATCCTGCGAAGGAAAATATTTTCATGTGACATGGGAGTAGCATTAAAGATGGGCTACTCTCATTTAATTATGAGATTTTATGAAGCTAATGCCGCGATGTCTACTGAATTATTGTTTTGCTAGGATCTTAACCTGAGCAACTGCTCGCTGGAAAACCTAATCACGAGCACATGGGACCGAGCAGTACACACCATCCTCGATTCATCTCTATCTCGTCAAACATCCCGATAGATTGTGTTTGTTTAGTTTTGGACTCTTTTACTTGTATTTTTGTGTTACACGGTAATATTAACAGATTTGTAGTGAAAGAACCTAGAACTTGGCCATTTCGAACTATGCCGATCATCTCGTGCGACCTTCATCGACCTGTTATCGGTGCAGGACATAGTGTTGCAGGGTTTGAAAGAGTCCCAATCCGAGCTTCTCAGCCATGTGAAGAAACTGAAAGAAGTAGGTCAACTCCCTCGCATTCTAATACAATAACAATCCTCTCGGTCTTCAGATCAACCCAGAATTTTGCAACAGTTTACCGAGCAGAAGTAGAAGTTTAAAGTGCAGCTTCTTACTTCAGCATTGGGTTGTTCTGTATGAAGGATTGGCAAGCAGACATGGATCGCCAAATGAATTCTTGTGAGCAGGTTGCTGCACAACTTCCAACAGCTTGGTTCATCTCTGGACATGTTTCCACGCGATACTCTTAATAAAAAAACATCTTAGGCCCCCAATTCATGTGACTGATAAAAAAACTACTACCAACACATCCAATGCAGGAAATCGAAGGTCTCAGCAACGCACACAATGCAGAGATGGAGAGGCTCCAAATCGTGAGTGGGTCTCTTCCAAACTTCGTTTTTTTTCTTTTTTTCTTTTTTTCTTTTGTGACCCAATTCGTGTGATGTGCGGAGGGTTGCAAGCAGGAGCTTCTGAGCCGCGCAAATGCCTTGAAAGAGCAGTTGTGGACGCTGCAACAGAATTGGCAGCTCGAAGTTGGGGCTCTCGCTGGCCCTCCGTCTCTGTCAGCGAAACCCTAATTCTCGCTAATCCTACAACAAACTCAAAACTCTTTTCCTGACAAAGCTGGAAATAATTATTATTATTATTACTACTAGGGAGTGCTTTGGGGTTTTTGTTTTAGGATTGGAAAAAAAAATGAAGGGAAACGTTACTTAATGTAAAGGAATGCATTAATTCTGATTGTAGTTGTGGGATTCAAAACTTTACCTCTAAGATCCCTCATATTACTTGGCTAAACTATCACATAGTTTCTATCATCTCATAGTTGTTTGTGCACATCGTGGTCGCACATCAATAGATGTGTTGAGCAGCACATTGAAGAAGATTGATTGGAGTACAATATATATTACATTTTCTTGAGTATAGGAGTTTGTCTCTGTAAGAAAACCATTACATTTTCAAAACAACCCCGTACCCTCCTTTGTTTATTTAAAAATATAATACTTTGATTAGTTTATTTTGAAGGAATTTTTCTTTCTGTTAAGTTACAAGGTCTTATTTATGTCTTTCACATGATGGTGATTCAATGATGTCTTTTTGATGATTTAGTGACTTAAGATGTAAAATCATACATCAATCAACATTCTTCAGTGGACTCAAAATCATTAACAATAGAAAACTTTTTTATGTTCAAGTGTAAAATCTTGGTCTTTTTATTTAGAACAAAACAAAAGATTATTAAATGTTAGTATTCTTAATCAAATCTTGCTAAAACCTAGTTGTAGATCCAATACAACATTAGTGGAGTAATAACTTGCTTTAAATGGATTATTAAACAAAGAAAAATAAAGAGTTGTTGTGGAATAGAAATCTATGTTTAAACTTGGTAGTGAAGAGATGGGTGGCTGTTTCAATACCCAAACTAGAATGCACATATTCATGGTTGAAGGCAAAAACACATAAAGGATTAGTTATTAGTTGTATATCAATTTCAGAAAAATAACCCTATTATCAAACTTCAAGACAAGTATTCTATGTAATTTTTACTTGAAGAGGAAACAATATTTTGCAAATTATGATTGTATTTATCAACCAACCAAATAAATGTATTATTTATTTGACAAATTTACTTATAAAAACTACAACCAAAACCTTCAGTACACACTACAACAAGCCTTTGTTATATTCTTAAGTAAATAATACTAGAATTATTCTAAAATTTTGTAAAATCTGAATTTGCTCTAGCAACACTGGTTGTCATTTGAATTTTGAGTATAGAAAAATGTCTAAAATCACATACATATTACATAGCATAAATACAAACAAAGGTAATTTCTATTCTTTAGAAATTAACAATAAAATTTGCTCAATTAGTATAGAACAATCTTAACATAAGCACAAATAAAATTGTCTACTATCAAGAAATTATTAATCAGAATTTCAAAACTATAAATTTTGACAAATTACTTGGGTAGAAGAAAAATAAGACAAAGACCTTGTCATCCACATCTTACTGTTGAAATTGTTACATAATAAGAGATCATGTGGAAGTTTTAAATAGTTTTGACCATAATGTATATCACATAAATTTAATATATAATTAATTATTTATAAACTATACATATACACAAGTGAATTTGTACTACTATAATCCACTTTCTTATATATAAAATATACAAATAAATAAATAAATAAATAACAAAATAAAACCTAAAATAAGAACATATTTGATTAATAAATATTAGCAAAGATATATATATATATATATATATATTCAATATATTAGTTTATACAAAGTATTTGGTTTAGGAAAAAAATTGAAAACTTATTTCTTCTACATTCATAAAAAATAGTCCACATATTGATAAAAACAAAAACAACTCTATTTGTATCAGTTTTTTTAGAAAATTTTATTTTTATTTTTTAAAAAATATATTCTAAAAGTTTATAGCTTTGACATACTATATATATATATATATATATATATACACATAGTTTTTTTCTTTTATCTATTCATATATTCATTATTTATTTTTTATTTACAATAAAATTAAATTTTAAAAGGGATATTTTTGCATCATTGTATAATGCTTGGCATGATATCATCTCATCTTTATGATTAAATCAAATCAGATGGTGAATTTAATTGAATTGTAAAAATAAGGAAAATTTTATATAAATGTTTTTAAAACCACAACTTTTATAATTTTGTAAAATTTGAAAGCTGTACACCTGATTTGAATACATATGATTCGATTTTTCTATTCAAAAAGAATTAGGACAATAAATTGTTTAATGTATACTCAATGTATTATGAACTTCTGAATTATAAAATCTGATTCTTATAACAATTTAAATATAAAATACAATTAACAATGCAAAAGGAAAGAAAAAGATTTTAATAAATTATCAATTGTCAATTTAGTAAATTAGTCAATCTTTGGTATTGTCAATTGAATTTGATAGAATAAGTAAATTTATATATATATATATATATATATATATTTATACATATATGAGAATGAAGCAGTCGCATTTTAGATCAGCTGCCCTTGGTAATAGGGTTTTAATTATTTTTTTGATTAAGTAATTAAAGTATCTATTTGCAAAAAATGGGTGATGCTTATATGTGATTATTATTTTTGATTCCAAAATCCTATTTTTTTTTTAAAAAATCTTGCTTAATTCACGAAATATTTACCATCAGTCATTTAACACCAACACAATGAAAAACCAAAAAAAATAAAAATAAAAATGACACTTCAAATTCACCAACAAGTTAATTGTTTGTCACATTTTCAACAAAACTCAAACCATACACATGTATGTCATGAGCATCATAAAAAGTGCCATCTTCACAAACAAATAATGTTTCTACAACATTTTTGAGAGTTTAATTTTTAATAATATAAGATACATAAATGGGAAGATTTGCATATTGCACGAGGTACTAGCTTAGAGAGTTAAGAGCCCTAAGAAAAAGCTACAAAGTCCTTTTAAGAGTAGTAGGCTTTCTTCATGGGCTCTATAGAGTTGCCGGTGGGTTGCATCCTATTGAGACAAAAAGAGAATCCTTACTATAAAACTATGCTCCATTTCCTTTAAAAAAATGGAAGAAAAAAAAGTACACGGAAGCTCTTGAGGGGACACCATGAAGGGCGAGCTTGGAGCCAATGGAACCAACTTGTATTTTGAGGATTGTGCATCCAATGGAGCCAATTCCTTGAAAATAGTGCCCCACTATTAGATTCTCCCCATGTGGAGATAATCCCTTCTCTCTCTTTAACAAAACATTTTATAAGCTATTTATGAGTTTTTATTTCACTATGATCCAATAAATGAATGGAGGTCTTGTTTGGGATTGATTTCATGATAGGCATTTGAATGTATTCGGAGAAGTTGTGGGGAGAATAGTGTCATTGAATATCTCATTTTAGCATGTAAGGAGTCGTGTGTTGTGCATATTAAAATGTGATCTCGAGACAATATTGTCTATTTGTATAACTTTTATATGTGCTCGCATTGATTGCATAATTTGTATATATTTACTTAGAAAATCAAAATTTTCAATTATGTATGAATCACGCTTGATGCACAATAAATGTGAGAAGTGTCTATGAATCTTTGTCTTGCACTATTCCAACTTGTCTTTTGTATTGAATGTATCTATGAATCAAATGAACGAACTATTCTAAAAAAACATGATATTCTAATTTATGTTTTTTGATTTTTTAAAGCAACATGGTTTGTCTGGTTGGTAGCAGTGAAGGTATGTTGGGATGTTGCTTTTCCAGAAATATGAGTTTTAATTTTAAATACCATTCTCCTTGAAAACATTGCAACTAAGTTGTTTAACATTATAGTAATTCCAGGGTTTAAACTTTAAAGCGATGAGAGAATGTGTATATATATATATATATATATATAATTATGCCTTACTCTTGGTTACATTTTTATATTTCTAACTCTTGGATATATTTTTATATTATTTTTTTTATAAAAATATTGAACAGAAAATATTATACTACATTGGATAAAAAAATGTTATTGAAATTTTGATAATTTCATTCACACGTTCAATATTAGAAACTGTCTAACAAATTGGTATATGTTTGAAATGAACACTAAATTTAGGTTGATTTGTTGTTGGGTTTGAAATGATATTTTTAATGTTACAGACTTCCCGTTTAAGGTTTATAATAAATTTATAAGCATTTTATAAGATGTTATACATTGAAACTTGAAAAAATATTTAATGGAATCAACATTGAAAAGAGATATATTTCAAACTTTAATCTGCTTTGTTTGCCCCTGAACACAATGAAATTCTTTTAAGATTAAATTGTTGGTTATAAATATGAAATATTTAATTTGAAGGGATTGAAGTTAAAAAATGATATTCTAAATTTCACAAATATGCTCATGCATGATAAATGTATCAAAATCCAGGTTTTATTTTTATTTATTTTTCCATGAAAAGAAATGCAGATTTTGATTTTACGTATTCTAATATTAACTATAGATTATGTATCATATTAGATAAATTTTCACTTCAATATAATTAGTACGATAGGTGTATCATATAGTAAATTGTAGGAAACTGAGATTTAGTATAAATATGAGAAATGTGTTGACAAACCTCAGAATAATTTCATTTTGAGTATATGAATAAGTTGTTACTTACGATAATGTATATATATATATATATATATATATATGTGTGTGTGTGTGTGTGTTAAATATAAGCTATAGTAGAAGAAAATGCATCAAGGAAAGTTTCTAGTATTGGTTATTTTCAATGGAGCTTCTATGGATATCTGATGTTTGTTTTGAGGTTCTTACAAACTGAAAAGAATGTTCATATACTCTTATGATCATTTGTTTTTACAATAGAATTGTTACATTTCTATTTATTTGTTTATTTAAATATACTTATGTATTCAAAATTATTATTATTCCATCTGAGTTTTTCAACTTCTAAAACATAATATTATTGTGCTTTTGATACAAACTAAGAATAAAGAGACTTATTTTTTTTATTAACATTCAATATTTCAAAGAATGTAACACAAAATGGCAACATTTTAATTGGAATATAATTTAAATTTACCTTTTTGCAGTGTGTATCACTCAAAGAGTTTGTTTGAAAAAAAATGAAATAATTCTAGTTATAGTATTATATTTTTATTTTTATTTTTACTTTTACTTTTGGAAAATTTATTCCAAAAACATTTATATCAATCAGTAGACTGAAATAAAAAGTCACATCCTTTTAAAGCCGCAAAAATCACAATACTTCAACTGTATCAACCAATATGTATAAAATTAATATTATCTTTCATTATTTGTACATAAAATTTATATGTATAATAATATGTATAATATTAACATGTATATTCACTTAAACATAAAAATGTAAATTTGAATAATAGTATGTATAAAACTACTATTATCTCTCATTATTTGTATGTAAACTTTTTATGTATGATATTAAAATTTATATTAATGTGAATAAAAAATATGAATATGAATAATATTTATATGAATATAATTAGTATACATATAAATATTTTATATATATATATATATATATATATTAATTCCTTGGAATTAATATATACGTAAAATTTGAAAACTATGAGCTCGCCTGCGGCCACCACAATTCATGTAAGCGGCCTCCACGTCACTATTCCACGTCAGCGGCTCCTCCTCCAAGTGTTGGCCCCCTTTTTGGCGCGAGGAAAGGGGGTAATGTCCACATGAGTCAGCACTGATTAGGGCAGCCCACGTGGCTGCCCAAGTCGGTGCTTCCCGCGCTTGGAACATAAAGACGCCCGTGTGAACAGAACCTCGATTGGGGGTGTGGAATTGCAGATATCTTGCGAATCTGGGGGTCACATCCACCCACGCCATTAGGACCATCATCTCCACGGGATAAGGGCACACTCCCTTGTTACTGGAGTGTGCTTTACCGAGGATTCCAGGTACACGGTCACCACTTTTTATTTATTCATTTAACTATACTTCTGTCTCATACTTTTAATTGCTTAGATTTTGGGCTTATCAATGAATACATTATATATATATATATATATATATATATATATATTAGTTCCTTGAAATTAATAACTGCCTTCCAATGTCAACAATAAATTTTGAAAATGGACACTATTTATTAGGAAGAATGGGAAAACGTAAATGCATTTTTATTTGTTTGTATGTTTTTTTGTTTGTTACTTTCCAATATTTTAAAATTTAAAAATAAATTTTTATTATTCTATAATTTTTATTTATAAACTGATGTGAATCTAACTTTTTCCATATATCTTTGATTTTAATTATAGTATTTTATGGTTAAATTTTATAAATTGAAACTACGTAAGAATGACACATTTTAAAGAAGTGATTAAAATGATGTGAAATTTTAATATTTTCATGTATTAATAAAATTATAAAATAATGATAAATGAAATATTTTTGTGCATATGTGTATATACATATATTTATTTATATACTATGCAGTTTGAAGAATCTTGTTGAACATATTATAATCTATTGTGGAACATATTACAACAGATTATAATGAATATACATAATGAATCGGATTAACTAGAATGAACATAATATCAACAACCTTATGTAGATGTTTTTGAAGGTTGTCTAAATTTCAAATGTTAATATAAAATAAAAAAAAACTACATCATTTCCAAATTAAAAATCACTAATCATAGGAATGTAACATTTTTCAATGTAAAATTGGGCATGGATTAGTATGAATATATATATATATATATATATACAAATCCTAATTAGTAAAAAATTATATTTTTTAATACTGTTTCTACTTTAAGCTTTCAATTAGAAAAACATTGATCATGTTATATTAGAGAAGCAATGACTTAATTCATATAAGTGTCATAAGTTGAGCAACCAGCAAGTATCAATGTAACATATAAAAAAACTAAATATAAAGTAAAAAAGTATTACCATTATCATTAGTATCATTATTATTGAAACTACATTAAATTATTTATTTATCAACATGGTACAATCTTTAAAAACCAATCAATATATATATATATATATATATATATATATAAATAATTTCACTTTGAAATATCAAATGATCATTTTCAATAAATAAGTGGCAATGTTTTCATTATACAACATAAACCCACTCCCCATGAAAAACCCAATCATAGAAGCCTCTTTTTCTCCCAAAACCATGACATTGCCTTCAACCTCCAACCTTCAAGTTTGCAAAAGTGGGGAGGGGGGTCTTCTTGCATTGACTTTGCTGTAAAAGAGTCGATGCGGGGAAGACGGGTCCACATCGTTCAAAAGCAGAAGGGGAAGTGTAGAAGAAGAATGAAGAAGGGCCCGGATGGTTCCATGAGAGAGTGAGTGGGGGCCATGGATGATGCGATTGGAGGGGCACCTTCCTCCATCGTCCTTCAAGTGATGATCTTGACATGGCCACTTCCCATTGTAGCCCTCCCCCCACCCCCATTCCCCTTTGATAATGCCATCCACCAACATTCTCATCCATCCACCCCCCACTTGCACTAATCTATGCATTCATCCACTTGTTAAAATACTGTATATTTTGAATTAAAAAATGTAATAATTAAAATTTAAAAATAATTGATCAAATTTTAAAAGACAAATGTTTTCTAGTAGGCACTTGTGTTAATATCAAAGACTGAATAATTGATTTTTTATTCCATCTTGAGTGTTCTTATCTTTTTGATATATATATTATCATTTAGTGCAGTTTAATAATATTAACATTTTGAATGCACAAAACATTTACTATTACAGGATAGTTTGATTTTAAATGCTACTAAATTTATGTATATGTATATATGTATGTATGTATATATATATATATATATATAAAATAAAAATCTTTGGAATCAATGAGTAATATTGTATGAACAACAAAAACAATTATTGACAATTGACATCATCTGAGTACTTAAAATATATAATTTTTTGATGCTATGATAAGATTTGTTTTTCCAACTTCTTGTCATCAGTGTTTAAGAAAACCTTAATTGCAGACATTGAAGAGAAATAATACAAGTGAAGTGAAAGTAATCTCAATTATATCAAAACAAAAATATTAAAAAAGAATGTTGTTATGAATATTTAGAACCATTTTATTCATTGATAATGAGTTTTACTTATGTGTTCACTTATTTGAGATGGGTTGAAAAGACTCAAGGGAGCTACACAAAAAGCGTAGTCAATTGTGGACATCTAGAAAGCCCTTCAAGTTGGTCTCTTATAGAGGAAACACATGCATGATGGATGATTGGTATCACACAATCCAAAAATTATGAACACAACTTTCACACATCAATATTTATAACAAAATTGATAAAAATTGAAACATATTCTCCGATATGTATGTATCCTATGAAAACCATCCTATACATATACTTGAACATAGTGGGATGGTACTAGTTAAACAATTAACCAAACATCTTTCTCATATTTATGACCTTTCTAGTGTAAAGTAAGAACAAATATGGACCCAATTGTATATTATTTCTGATAGAGACAAAGAGTAAAATTGTAGCTTTATTCTTCTTTTTCTTTTAGATCCAACCAAATGCATGTCGGGAGTCTTTTTAAGATTTGTTACATTTGAGGCTAAAGCTTAACTTGCCATAGCTTTTGGTGGGCAAAGGTCACATTTGCTTGTTTCTTTCAAGAAATAAAAATTATAGAATTAAATATGCATGTTATGAGGTTACTTTTAGCTTCAACATTTATCTTTAAAAAATTCAATTGAAAGTTTCAAAAAAACTAAGTAAAAAAAACTCAAATTCTAATAATTTTTAAAATAAGTAACAAATTCTAAAGGAGAAAGGTCAAAAAATAAACCAAAGTAAAAATTAATTTTTTTTAAAAAAAAACCCTGCTTAAAAGAGAAAAGGAAAATTAAGAAAAAGAAGAATTTTTTATTTTAATAAAAAGAAAGAAGAAAAAGAATACCATATTGCTGGAATTTTGTACATTGTTTTTACTCTATAAAATAATTTATTTTCTTAAAACCATAAATTTCTCTTTGAAAAATAATAAAATTTAATGATGGATACCTATTTACATATACACATAGTATAGGCGTAGTTATATATATATATATATATATATATAATAATGAAGGCGTAGTTATATATATATATATATATATATAATAATAATAATAATAATAATGAAGGCGTAGTTATATATATATATATATATATATATATAATAATGAAGGCGTAGTTATATATATATATATATATATATATACATAATGAAGAACGATTTCATTTTAGTTTTTTGTATTTTATGCAGGCTTTTCGGTTGGTTCCATTTCTTGTGAAAAAAACGAAGTGATACATAGAAAAATATTCAATTTTGAAAATTCTGAAATTAATTTAATATAAAGCGTTTAATAATTATTTTTCTTCATGTTAAAGAGAAAATATTAGTAACATAGAATATCCCTTAGAAATAGGTGATTTAAAAAAAATTATAATATTGAATACAAGAGCTATGAACCTTATCAATACAATGGAAAAGATCTTTTAAGATTTACTCTCTAATTATCTTTACTATTTCTTTATTTATTTATTTTTTTTTATTGAAAAATTTAAACTCAAAATTTTCTCCAAATATAATGTGTAATTCAAAGAATATCTTACTAATGAAGACATACTATTAATTACCTCTCTATTATAATTAACGATTTTTTTTAACAATTCTATCAAGGGTCTCTACAAAAAAAAATGAGTTTGATTTTGATCACCTCAATATATAAATATATAAATAAATAAATTTCCATAGAAGTGATGTTGAGGGGGATTTTTTAATACATTAAATACAGTATATTGTTTTTCAATTTTTTTAACTATTAAAAACAAGAAAAAAATAATACAAGAATTTTTTTTCTCAGTATTCATAAATTAAATATTCTTTAATTTTTTTTCTTGCAATATTCTTAAAAGAATATTTTTAAGACCTGTATATAATAATAATAATAAAATCCAGTATCCCTCCATAATTTTACATATGAATTTATTTATTATTATTTTTAATAAAGCTATTCTTTGTTTCAATTAAAGAGATGTTTGAATTTAATTAGTTCGGTGTTTGTATGTATTTGCATACTCATTATTTGTTTCTTTGATGTACCAAGTTATGAATTTACAATAAAATGTTTGTATATATTTATATAGATATGTCTAAAGAAATAAACATAATAGATTTACTTGTGCTGTTAATAAATTCGGTCTTTAGTTTGTAAGAACTATAATATTTATAAATAATAAATATTTATTTCTAATATACAACTATATATATTAATATAGTTATAGTTATAACTAGAATAAAAATTATAATTGTAATAAATGATTAAATTTAGAATATATTAATATAGTATATACTATAGTTATGACAAGAATAAATATCTATTTCATAAAAAAATTTATGTTTAAGCTTACAACTGTTAAAAACTTAACATTTTCTGTTTTTTGAAGCAGATGTTTCACTTATTTTTTTATGTATTTAATTATTTAAATTTTAAAAATAAATTAATATGTGATAATTATATATGATATGTAATAAAATTTATTCTGAGTCAATCTTATATTCTAGAAAACACGTTGCTTGTAATACAATCAATACTAATCTTATTTCCTGAAACTTAAACTAAATTTAAAATTATTTATATAATATTGAAATGGATATTTAAGACATTAACTAAAATATTTATCTTAAGATATTTTGATTCTTTTATGGTCGTATTACATACTTATTTATTGAATTTAGTAAAATTTTATATTATAAAAAGTTTCTTATATTTTTAACATCCACAAAGTATTATATTTTTGTTTAACATTAAATAATCACAATGGATTTATATTAATAAAAATAAATATTACCAATTACTTAAATTAATATACAATAAGGATTTCTTAAATTTTTAATTCACTTGTATTCATAAGTATATGATTCAACAAATAAATAATAATTTTTTTTATAAAATATTTTAGTACAAACTGCAATAAGTCAATTTACATTTCAATATTTTTCTTATATTTTTTTATTTGAATAAATCTTCAAAATATATCTCATATTCATCAACTTTAAAACTAATACATTTATAAAAATTTATAAAAATTGAAGCTTGAATAATGAGTATTTTTTTTAATATCAATAATATATACAAATTAGATAATATGTTTATTTTGGCTATTTGAGAATACTATTGCATGATAATTCTGTAGCAAAAATAATATAATGATACTTTTATTTTGTATTTTCTAGGTAATTGTTTCAAACTTAGATTGAAATTCATACAACACAATTAAATCTTACATATTACACTACATAAACACTAATTATCTTATCAAATCAAATATGAAGTTTAAAAGATAATACCATTTTATTTATTTTTACTTTAATTCTATTTTTGTCTTGTTATTTATAATTGTAAAATATGCTTATTAAAACATATTTTTTAAAATTAAAAGATAATTTTGATTTAAAATTTAAAATATAAATAAATATATCAAATTTATATTTTTAAATTTTTAATCATATTTATATTATTTAATATATAAAAATATTTCTAATAATTAAGTGTAAAAAATGCAATCTTTTGGTTGTATGAGTCTACATTAGTTTATATCAGCCTCATTATCATTTAAGTAAATGTATAAAAATCTCTATCTTATCATACCATGAAAGTAATATATACTACATTTAATGATGAAAATCCATTATTATCAAATTTATTTATTTAATATATCTACTTATATGTATATAAGTAAAAAAAATTAAGTAGTCATAAACTTATTTAATTATAATTTTTGAAAAATTTAACATCAAAATATAGAGGTATTGTAAATCATTTCCTAATTGTACATATGGTTTTTAGATTCAATAACATCTTTGAAGGTTTAGAAATATTTTTAAGTTTATTGTAACTATTGTAATTTTAAAAAATAGAACTATAAACAAAAATATATCATATTTCAATGCTAAAAAAGATTAAAAAAATCAATTGTAATTTTATTGACTTTTAAATAGGATCACTAAAAAAACGTTTCGTACATCATTATTGAAATTTTATAATAATTTTAAAACCTAAAAGCTCAAACAATCCAAATCTAAAATCTAATAATTTTGTTTGTACTGTATATGGTGTGCAATCTCACAAGAATGACATGATTTTTTATACTTTCTTTCAAAATAAAAATAAAAAAACTTATTCCTTTGTTATTGTAAAGCAAAGCTTTACATGATTCTCCAAAATCTAGCCTTCTATCCAATACATCAATTGCATCTAGATAATATCTAAATTTAGAAAATTTTATGATACATAGATAAAATTATACAATGTGATCAACTTGAAAGAGTTTTGAACTTATGAACTTTAATTTTAAGATAGAAATCCATACATCATTGCATTTTGAGTGTATATGGAATACAAAAAAATGTTTAATAGCCTAGAATACTATTGAAACTAAGAGGAATAATCAAAAATATCTATGCAAGAATATTCAGCTTTAGATTTTATAAACTCAATGCAAACCATATTTTTTATCTAGTAAAAAATTAAATTTTTTGAGTGGTACAAATTCATTGGTTAAATTATGGATTTGCACAAAATACAAAAATATGATTTTATTAATTTGGTTGTAAGTATAATCCTTGAATGTTATTGATTATGCATTCTCACACACACACACACACACATATATATATATATATATATATATATACATACATGCATATACAATGCATTCCATCATAAAGGAAAGCAAGTCATGGTTTGCCTAATTAAGAATCAGCTCTCCTCTGTCGTACCCAAAATGACAGTATTAACAACAGGACCTCAATTTGCTGCACCATAACTCACTATTACACCACCAGCAGAAGACTTTGGCAATTAGGGTTTGCTAAACTAGGAATTAGGGCAATCAGAATGAAGTCCTGTGCAGAGAGGAAAATAAAACAAAACAAAACAAAACAAAAAAACAAAAAATAAAAGGCTTCAAAGCAAACCTATGGGGATAGGGGGGGGGGCACAAGAGCTGAATTAAAATACTTATATACATATATATATATATATATATGAATTTGTAGGGGGGGACACTGTAAGCCCACAGTGACATCTTGTCCACCTTTGAAGGCAGCATGTGAAGTAATTGTTTCAATGCATTCATTGGACATAGACTTCCCCTTTGCCCTTCTGGTGCCACTTCCTCTTCCCCCCCCCAATTTCTTATACTTAAATATTTTATTCTTATTTATTTGCTAACCAATCTATGCTTATTAAACTCACCTTTTGGTTGGTTCTCTCTATCCATCTACCTATCTACCAATAAATAAATACACACTCGTGTACATGGAAATGTATGAAATGGCTACATCAAACAAAAACACACTCACACACACACACACACACACACAAGTATGCAATGTTGTTCAACAACATTGGTATAGTAGATTTCATTATTTGAGGATTTGGTGGACTTTCAAGCCTGTTTTAATGTTTGAAAGAAAGGGAAAAGGGGCGGGAAAAAAATCAAAAGAAAAAGAAAAAGAAAAGAAAAAGGAGGAAGATTGTGTTGACAATTTGATATAATCTTTCATGTACCATTACCCAAATCATCAAGTTATTTGATTTTTTTGTTTCATATGCATAATGCAACACAGAAAAACATGCCTTTTCAGTCTTTCAAATATTTTTAGAACATTGATTTTTTTCCTAAATCCTATCAAAACCACAAAACATGTCTACTGGGAAAGAAAATTATCCATCCATCCACATACACACAAACACCCAAACACACACACGTCTGGATGAATATATAAATAGAAACTCTGATTGATGTGAAGTTGAACACAGTATGAAACCCAGACCCAAACCCACAAAAAACCCACGGCGAGTTATGACAAGCAGGTGTGGATGTAAGAGCTGCGGACAAGGGCTTGAGTGTGCAGCGGCGATAGACAGGATGCCGCCGCATGCAACCGCTACTGCAGACGCGCGTCTATGACCGTCAGAGATAGCGGTAGCGCCAGCTGTAGGGAGGCGGGAAGCCGCGGACGGGCGGCGCGAGGAGGTATGTGTCGGTGGATCAGACATCGGGTGGGCAGGCCAGGGCTGGGCAGGGGAGGCCCGACAAGGCAGGCCCCCCCCCCACGACGATGGCGTGTCATCGTTAATTCTAGATTACAACGAGCGGCGAGGTGTGAGAAATAGTGACGAGCGAGGGGAGGAGAGGGGAGAGTGGAGAATGAATGAATGAGTGAGTGAGTGACTACCGCAGCTTCGGTAACAGTGGGACGGAGGAACAGGAGGAGGAGGATGAGGGGGCCACGCAGAGGTTGCGTTTGGCTTTTGTTCCTGAGCCACTACTGCCGTGATCAAGGTGGTTGTGGTTGCTGCTGCTACCGCTGCTGCTCCTGGTGGCTGGCTCGCTGGCTGGCTGGCGGGGTGAGCTGGTGAGGATATATAGAGCTCTGCACCTCTTGGCCCAAAGGCTTACTCGATGAGAACTTGCGTAACCGGACTAGCTGCGATTTTGCTGCCTCGCGGTGCTCGCTGTGGCCTCCGTGATCTATGCGCGTCCGTGCCTGAGTGAGACGGGGAGATCCGACCACAGAGCGCGAGAGAGAGAGAGCGCGGGGGTGGGGAGAGCTTTGCCTCGTCGGAGAGCGTTGCAGTGACTCGCAGCTAGTGGCGATGAGTGAATCCTCGGGCTAGAGTTTGGGAAGATCGGAAGGCGGTTGAGTAGGTGGCTGTGCGTGGATGTGGTGGAGACGGGGACCAGCTCTGCAGAATTGAAACGGCTCGAGATTTTTCTTTACGTTTCAGTAGATTCGTAAACTGCAGACGTTTAGAGCTGGCCGAGGAGCAGTTTCGGGGCGGCGACGTGGAGATCTGCCACTGTTGCAACCGTAGTCGTCTCGCTGGAATCACAGGTTCAATGCGGGAACTTCCTAGCGCGGCAATGTTGGGGCAGCCCAGGCTATTCCGGTATAATTCTTAGGCAGCAACCAGACTTATCAGAGGTGCAGGGGGTGTTCAATCCCAGCACTGCGAGGCTTGACATGGCGAGTAACGTCGGCAGAGGGGGTTACAGTCGCGGTGGGTCCAATGTCGTGCCTGTGCGCAACGACAGCTCCACCGACACCTTAGTTGCCATGCTTGCTTCCTGCTCTCCTGTTGCTCTTCAAGGTTTGTTCTGTGAACAGTTCTACTGCAGCTAGATAGATACGTCCACTCAAGTTAGCGCATAATTTTGCAGCAAATCACCAGAGTGCGGTGTGAGGACTCTGACTGGAGAAAGAGTCATAGAAAGCTGCACATTACAGTACCATGAGACAGTTCATGGTTTCGATGATTGAATATTATGCCAGTAGTTTGCCTGATTTATTTATTTATTTCTCCGATGGGGAGTTTGCTGTTGGGTGGCTAGTTGGTAATTGATTACAGCTGACCTTCCGTAGTCCGTTGTAAGCACTCCCCACTGGCAATCTGACGTGTTTGAGTTACCTCTAAAACGTTTTTCTGGGATCATAATGCATTTTGCAGTACAACGTACTGGTGGAAGCTTGGAGGATGCAGTGGTAAGCTGTGGGCAGAAGCGCTCCTTCTTCCCCTTGTTTGAAGCCTCGAGGGAAGATGCCGGAGACGAGGATCTGGGAGATGACTGCACCCACAATGTGGAGAAGAAGAGGAGGCTCACTTTCGATCAGGTCAGGTCGCTGGAGCTCAACTTTGAGGTGGAGAACAAGCTTGAGCCTGAGCGGAAAATGCAGCTTGCCAAGGAGCTTGGTCTGCAGCCGAGGCAAGTGGCAGTGTGGTTCCAGAACCGTCGCGCACGATGGAAGACAAAGCAGCTCGAGCGTGATTATGAGGTCCTTACTTTGGATTACAACCGGCTTAAGAGCGAATTTGAGGCTGTGTTGCAGGAGAAGCAAGAGCTTCAGGGCGAGGTGAGGCTCTGGGCAATCTCAACAAACCAAGATATACGTAGTTCCATGTTTCAAGTTCCACTTGAACGTTCCTAGAATCTTGGAGAGATGTTTGTCCGAGCCCTTGACCTGCATTGAACCGGGACTCCCAAGTGGTCTTGGGAAACTTAGTAATTAAAGAAGCTGATTTTTTCTAGCATATTGTTAATTTTGGACAGATGGAGTGTCTGACGGGGAGGTTGCAGACGTCACCCCAACTTGCCTCAGGCGATGGTGTGTCAGAAAAACCTTCTAAGAAATCATCGAAAGCAGTGGCGTCTCAACTTTCGCTCCAAAAGATGGTATCCGAAGAGTGTGTGAAGTTAGAGAGTAAGCCTCAGGACCCAAACGACAGTAGCAACGATGACAAGGAGGAAGGCTCCCGAGCCACAAGCTCAGATAGCATTTCTAGTGGGATTCTGGACGCGGACAGTCCTCTCACCACAGAAATGATCACTACCACCACTTTGCCACATATTTCAATCCACGTCGCCGCAGAGATGCCCCTGAGCTCCAATATCATCAACATGAGCGACAATCTCTGCAACCAAATGCTGTCCCCCCATGCTTGCCAGCAGATTTCTGTGAAGCTTGAGGACGGCTCGTCTCAGGACGAATCTTCTAGTAATTACATCCTGACGCAGTTGGACGAGGAAAGGGGTTTGCCCTGGTGGGATTGGCCTTGACTGGATCGTGCGGCGGAACTCGAAAACGCCTTCGTGAGATTCGTCTATTCTTTTGAATCCAGTTGTTATTTTCCAGGCACTACCATCGCCAGCACAACCGATTTGTTCGATCTGGTGCATGGTGGTCCAGATGCAGCGCTGAAAGCCTTGATCTGTTATCGCTACCAGATTACTCAGCATTCGTCCTGTGAGCCTAAGTGTTATATATCATATCTTAGAGAAACCAGGTTCTGCTGTTGTAAGTCATTTCCATGATGCTAGACTAGGAGTCCGAAATGATGCAACATCAGATCAAATAAATTTTTTGCTCCTGAAAGACAACACTAATGTGCCAGATCATCTGATGTAGAACTTACTGAAATAACAAATGGGACGGATCTGCAGTGTCAGAACTGTGTCCAAGCCTGTAACTTATTACCGATTTGAAATGGGCTCCAAGTACGTTAATCAATTCTAGATAGCTGAAATGAGCTTGAGAATCTTTTCTCTTGAGGAAGATGAGCTCAGCTTCATCTTGTGTGAGCCTTAAAACTGGAGATGAAGACTTGTACATTTGCACGTGGTTCGAAACAGGGACATGAACGTGGGTGAATACATTTGACATAATAATTACATAGCTTTGGTTATTGTTACTTTGAGTTTTCACTCTTAATGGTGCTGTTATCACGTCATGACACTTCCCTAGTCAAGAGAGAATCTAGATACACACATACAGCTAAGATGCCCAAGTGGGTAATCAATCATGTACGCGTATACACTTGCATATATATATATATATATATATATGTCTATCTATCTATACATACATATATACATACATACATTCGCACAGATTCACACACCCACACACAGCGAGAGAGAGAGCGATATGAAATTTACAGACATTCTTCTTACTCGTAACTCGTGCCTCACTTTGGTTGATTTTCAGGTTGATGTTCTTGGAATTCTCTGTAATATGATTTGGCCCTCTTGTGATCAAATTCTTTTGTTGATGATCTACTTTATGACTTAACAGAGACCATTCAGGTGCTCCCGCGACTGCTTCCAGCCATGGCAGAGAAGATCCACTTTGTCCTCACCAGTGATGTCACACTAGACATCCTTGCAGGTTTTGAAAGCTTAACGAGAATATTTTTAAAAGAATATTTTTATTAAATTGAAAAAAAACACCAGAAGCATAGCTGTTTCCCATGCGATGTTGGCGAGGGTTTGGCGTGCTCGCTCTTCTCTCGAGAGGTTTTGTCCAAGTGGTCTGACACCATAGAAACCCCATGCACAGCTTTCAGGTGGCCGAGTCACAAGCCCCAGGGCTAGCATGGAGCAGAATCTGTCAGCCCAGAGCTGACAAGATAAGCTCTCGTGCTCTTCCAAAGGGCCTCTGCTGTAGTAATCCTGTCAAGCCTGCTCGCGTGCATATCACGCGGGAATTCAAGCTCACCTGGAGCGCATGAACGCGCCATAAAAACCGCGACTGCCAGTCAGTTCCCTTGCCTCCAAGCTCGCGACCCACAAAAGGCTGGACACCGGTAGCAGGCCCAGAGATCTCGACCAGCATCCTGGTGCATCGCAAGGAGGCAAGGGACACACCTCCAGGGAGAGTCTCCTCGTGGAGTGCGAGAGGAGGCCTCCAATCTCTCAATCATTGTGCCCACATTCTCGACCTCCAGCGCCATCGCAGAGAGCTGTGGGGCTACTGACGCAACCTCGACGCCATACGACCCTCTTTCTTCCTTCCTTCCTTCCTTTCCCTGCCCCCATCACGGCATCGTGGCCCCACGACTTGCAACGATTGGACCAAATTAACCAAAAAACACCGCAGCACCAGCTTTGTCATTCTCCTGGCTGACTTCGTGGTAGCCACCTCCACCTCTCGATCGCTCCCTCGCTCCCTCTCTCTCTCTCAACTACCGAGTTACCGAGCGCAGGTGTGAGCGTAGTTTCATTCTCGCGGTGTTTCTGTCTCCGAGAGCTTTGTTTCTACGGTCCTCTCGCTGCCGCCCTTGGGCTCCCGACGCTGATGCTGCTTGCAACAACTCAGGGTCTCGTGGACCCTGAGTTTCACCCCGAGTTTTGCCACGTTCTTCTGCTCTCCTTCCACCATGTTGAGAAGTTTAACACCAATGACGTCCACATTTGCTTACTGTTCTTGTATTTGTGTGTGTATTAGCAGAAAATTTGTGCTCAATCTTCAGCATAGAAACTGTTCTTGTACTTAAAGTATTTTTTTAAAAGAAAACGGGCTTTTGAAAAATAATTTTAGCATTTTTAAAAACTAAAATCTTGCTTTCAACAATACACATTTCAAAATAATAAGAGAATCATGGAAAGAAAAAGCAAAATAACCAAAACTTTCAGTGCAAAAAGAAAAGAAATGAGATTGAACAAACAAAAGAAGTTAAAGAAAAAGATAACTAGGAAGAAGTCATAGAATAATTTCAGAACAAGAAAAGAAAAATGAATAAAAATAAAAATAAAAATTACAGAACTTAAACTAAAATATTGGAAAAATCATAAACATTCTCAACCACATATTTGGAAATCTATTGAAAAAAATTGATTAGAAATAATAATAATAATAATAATCATAAGAGACACAACAACGTACAAACCCAAGGCTACATACAAAAGTACTTGTTCCCATCTGAAAGGGAGATTTCACTTACATGGGAACCCTTTGAAGAGCCCCAGGTTCTTAACTCACTTGCAACAGTTTCATCCAACAACAACAAAAACTATATATATATATATATATAACTTATAAAAAAACTTTTAAAATAAATAAATAAATAAATAAATAAATAAATAAATTCTGGGCACTTTGCAAAGTTGGGTGCACTTCCCTCGATGGGCACCAAACAATCTGCAACCAATGAGGGACCTGCCCACACCTGGACTCTCACTGTGTCCCACTGCCCCAAGCCAAAATATATCACATAACATACAATACAAAACATAACATAACATTCATTCAACATGGGGCCGCATGACCAACCCGCATGCCCGTTCCACATTGTGAGGCTCCCCTCACCGTGCAAGGTAAGTGTGGGAATTATGCATGGAACCGTCATGGGGCTGTGGAATTTTATTCATTGTATGGCTAAGTAGTACAAGTCCCATTTTATTTGCTGACACCCACAGTTTTTATTTTATTTTTATTTTGTTTATGCCTTGTCTGCTGCTCCACAACCAGACCACATTCTCTCACAGATGGATAGAATATCCCTTGCTGACCTGGCATCATGAAATAGGGTTCTTCATTCATTCATCCAAACACCCCCCCCCCAGCTCTCTGCTTGATTGCCTGATAATGTGGGTCGTACTACCATTATTGTTCATTGATTCCTTTATTTTTTTTCCTTTTTCATATTTTATTTTTTCTTCCTTTATTTGATATTTACTGTTATGGTGTGTGTCCTTTGCATACTGTGCTTGTGGGACAAGTGTTGTAGGTCTCTTTTGGCACATAGTTCAACTTTTTGGGTTTGGATGATTTGTTGTCTATTGATGTGGCATAGTGGATGAAATTTTGAGTTTTTGTTTCTCTCTCTTTCCCTTTGTTTTATTCTTTGTTGGTTCATTACCCATCATAGATCATTCTCAAGTGTCACTGTTTGATTTGAAGGTGGTCTTCCTCAAACAATCAAACGAAAACATTTTTTTAATAAAAAAAGCTACTAAACAAACGGTTAAGATATATAAGTTTATTTCTTATTGGGTTCTGAAAAATTAAAATATTATTACACAAATCTACACACACAAGTGTATTTTCATACATACATACATACATACATACATATAAAGAAATAGAGAGAGATACATATGTGTGAATGGATAGAAGCTTGTGCTGCCAAATACATGAATGATTATTTGATATCACAAGACATGCAATTTGTGTAAATGAAAAGACTTCAGCATGAAACAAAATGAACAAACAATACTGAAACAACCTAAGCAATATGACAGCTGAATAAAAGACAAAGAGCATGAAAAATGAATCCAATTTGGGTGTTTGATGCAATATTGAGCAACCAAGTGCCACATCAACAATGTAGAAGGTTTAGTCATTTGCATGGATAATGCAAAGACATGAAGGAAGAATGTGCTAAGGACATACTAAATCAAATGTATGTTGGATCAAATAAATCCAAATGTTACATACTTGTACCTCATTTTGTGTATAAATAAATAAATAAATATCAAAGATGTGGAAATTTTATTTTGAATCCAATTAATATTACTATATTTCATTTTTATTTTTATTTTCATAAAAAAGTTGTGTTCTTTTTTCCAAATTTTTTTTAGAAGAGTATTTACTTTACAAAAAATATCCAAGTTATATCTAAATAGGTTTTAGATAATTTTTATATAACATTGTCAGTTATAAATGAGCTTGGTTATGTTATCATTTATTTCCATTCACTCATTTTCATGTTAAGTATATATATATATATATATATTTATAATACTTGTAGCCATAGTAAAAAATATGTTGTATATATTTTATAGCTTTGGTATAAAATTAAGTTCATGAATGGCCTTGGAGCCCTTCTTAAACTAAACTTCTTAATATTTTTTTAAACAATGGGATGATTTGTTATATAAATCTTCGACTAGAGATCAATCTTAAATCCAAAAAAATATCCTAATTCTAAACTTTATGAAAACCTCTTGGAAAATTGACATAAGTATATCTATATTGTACAAATTTATATTAAAGTAAGTAGATGTGTATATTGTTAAAGTAATGCAATGAACTTAGTTTTTTAATATAATTTTTACCTTAAAATATATAATATTTAGGATTTTTCTAAATAAAAAAATATATGTATATATATGTGTAATTTATTGATATTAGAATATAAAAATAAATTAAAATATTAAAGATATTTAGAAGGATTTAATTATTTTAAAATAATTTATCAGTGTAAATGAATTATAAAAGAAAATAACATTAAAAAATATAAAATTTTAATTATACTTTCAATTATAAATAATATAATAAAAGTCCTAATATATACTAAAGTATTTACATATAATAGGCTTTTTAATAAATATATACTCTTGATAAGATTATTAGAAGTCATTTTTTTATTAATTACTTCTCATTAAAAAATTCAGGAAAAATAGATTAAAAATAGATTTAAAATTATATAAGTCTAGTACAACATTGTCTTAAGTAATATTTTTTAAGACAATGTACAAAGAAAAAAATACAAATAGTTATATTTAATAAAATAAAATAAAATAGTGTCAATTTTTTTATTTAATATTTATATTCCAAAAATTGTAAGATTTGAGTTTAATAGCTGGACCTACTGTATGCTTTTAATCTGGAAGAATGATTTAAAATTTTGTATAATAATTTTTTATTTTGTGTAATATTATTATTTTTCTCATTATGACTATCTTTAATAAATAGTTTGTTAATAAATTATTAAAAAAATCTCATTCTGAGTCAAGGTTGCAGTCTCAATCATTATCTTGTTATAACTGTTAAATCCATCTTTATAATTCACAACAATGCTTAGATTACAGTACATGCAAAACTTTCTTTTGCAAGAATGTTTTAAAGTTTTTTGATTTTATTTTTATACATTATGATTTAAAACACACCAACTCAAAAAAACGTATGAATTTGGGAAAAATTCCAATAAATAAAACATATAAGTTAATAGTAACAAACCTTAAATAGACCCAATTACACAACTCTTGTTTGTAAAATAGATAACAAGATTATCTACAATTTATATTTAAGAATTGTCTTTATTTAGCTGCAGCATACCAAATGATACCTCTTTCTACATTTCTATCATCAATTATAAAATGTAAAGTGTAGAAAAATTACTCAAAGCCAAATATATTGTATTTTTGAATTTGAATATATATATATATATATATATATATATATAATTTGTAATCAAACATTTGTTACACTCTTTATTAGGTAGACTAGCAAGTTTAAATTGGTTTTTTCAATATTTCATCAATCAAAATAACTACTAGTTTAAAACTATTTCTGCAATACAATGAATTCATTATTTATAAAGAGGCCATAAATTTATAAAAATTTGGTCAACTAATACAACCACTTTAATTTATGCACCTCATTTAATCAATATTTTTTAATAAAACATTGACTATCAACACCACACATCATATCACCTAGAATTTCTTTTTGCTATTATCAAAAAAAGTAAGATACCAAAATACAATCTATTTAGAATATCAATCAACCAATTAATACTATAAATTATAAAACTTATAATATATATGATTATCTTACTTTATATTAAAATATACACCTAAAATCTATTATTATAGAAGTTTGTAATTTGTAATGGTAATTAGAAAAAAAAAATTCTGTTATAATTTATTAGACTAATTTTAATTTTATCATAATAAAAATTGATAATAATTTTACTTTTAATATAAATTCAAAAATATATTCCTCGAAAAATCTTGTTACTACTAAATTATTAACCTATTATGTGATATCAATATCTTGTGCATAAAAATTATACTATTTTCTTAATTTTTAAACTTAATCAATAATATTTTAAAGAAATTAAATGAAGAACATTAGTATAGAGATATGAATTAAATAGGATGTATTTTCATTTAAATTATATTATAGTAAGATTAATTAGAATATAATATATTAAATGAGACTAATTCTCAATAACTTTAAAAGAAGACTTTTAAAATATCTATGTACAAAAATAATAATTGTTTTTTTATTAATTCTAAGAAAGAAAGTTTATTTATGTTGATATAAAAAGTGGCTTATATAATAATTTTATTACACATGTTTTAAACTATTTAATCTTCTATTTTATAAACCATAGATTTTAGACAGTTCTAAGCATTCTTATATTCTTTTTGACTTAGGTGAAATTTTCTTAGAAATTTCTAATATAAAAATTAGAAGTAATATTAAGTTTGATTTTTTTTCAAAAAATCTACATGTAGTAAGTTGATGAACTAGTCTTGTTAAGAAATATTTAATAATTTGGCCAACTACCTTTGTTAAGAAGTTTTACTAGAAAAAATTTCTTTTAGAATAGCTGACAAGACATTAGAAATTTGGACTAAAGCAATTTTTAATCTTGTATTCTAATAAGTGTTCTATTGCCTTAATAATAAAAGCATATTTGTTGTATTACAACTTAAGGTTTTTTACTTAAGCTTTATATATTTTTGGCATAAAATTCTTCATTTTAGATTTGAACAATCTTGTTACTACTAAATATATTTCTCGAACAATCTTATTTCACCAATTCTGTGAGAAGTCGAAATGATCGAATCCAAGAAAAAATTACAAAGTTCATTCAACTATTTGTAGCTGAAGTTCACACTATTACTTTATGTTGAATGAAGCACAGATTCTTGGTTTGGCCGAAACGGAGCTATACCCACAAATCATACAAGCACAAATGCTTCACCATATGTGAAAATCAGACTGCAAGCAGTCATTTACGTGCCCTTGTTGAAAGCCTTAATGACAGGTTTTAACGTCGAAAGGAGAATAAATTCCTTCAAAAGGCCTAAAGCTGTGAGGTTCGAGGAGTTAAGTACAGAGTATGCCACAAGCCTCGACAAACCTGGAATGAATAGGAAGAATCAAGATAGATTCTTAATAGAAAAGAAATGAAGAAGCTCGCTAAAAGGTCACTTGAGAATCTAGTGCAGATACTCTTTGTCGTGATGGGAAAGATGTAGAAATGCAGAAACAATACAACTCCCTCATATAGCAGTGCAGCAAATGGAATTGAACGATCTGAGTGGAATTTGAGGAAAGAGGAAAGACCAATCATGTCGTGCACAAAATGTTTCGACTCGCAACCCTTTCAATCCAAATGCCCAAATACAAAATGTCTTCCAAGGACAACACTAAGATCTCTTTTTGAAAATCAAGGAAAATGGTTGGCCATACAAAATCCCAGCTAAGTCGCCTCAGAAAACTGTAGTAAATGCTGGATCAATCCTTTCACTTGTATACAGATTAAATCAGAACTAACCCCCCCTCGTGCCACTAATCGAATATTTTGGCGAGCAAGTTTCTCTTCTTGCCATGTCTTTCGTGGGTATCTTGGTAGTAACCTGAGAGCTCAGCAACAGGTGAGCGGTAAGTAACGGACGTCCAGTAAATGATGCCGCGCAAGGATCAACAAAATTTCTGAAGCTGAGGGGAAGGTAGGAACGGTGATTTAGATCTATACCAACTGAAGTTACAAATAACCAGTCTAGCAAACCTCAGCATATTGTCAGCGTCAGCAATCAACTTGCACTGTTTACTAATGTCTAAGTATTAGAATAATAACCAAATATCTTAATCGTTCCAACATCCACTTTACATTCTAATCAATTTCCAGACTATTTCAGCACTCAACGCAGAGAGTCTGACATTCACAAAATAAAATGCAGAATACAGCCACTATGTACCTTTTCCAAGGACCCTTGACTGGAAAAAGCCATTCAGTATCGAATACAAGCCTAGCAGACTTAATTCAGTTCAACTCAAGACAAATGAAACACGTTGAAGAGAAACGAAGTTTAACGTGACAGACACAAAATGATACAGAAACTCACTTCCCACAGGATAGATTGAGTTGTAATGGATTTCAGCCCAGAAGCTTAAATATATCTCTGCATACACGACCACGTCCCAAAATAAACACTAGTCAGAGAAGCTGTAGGTTTCTAAGATTATGAGCACAACGACAGAGTTAGAACATACGGAATAAGTTCATCCTGGTCAAATGACACACTGTAGACGGCTGGATGGTAGGAAATGAGACCTCTTGGAGACTTTTGTTGTTCGGGTATAATCTCAATGAAGCAGGTGTCCCTGAACGAGGTGATTAGAGAGATCTTGACGCCAAACTGCACTCAACACCCACCCGCAAGCTTGAGTAGCCCATTATGTAACATATCTAAGTAGAACCACATCAGTAACACTAATCTTAAAGAAGAAAGTCCATGTGGAAAATAGAGAACCTGCTACAGATCCTGCCAAATGTATACAAAATCCTGATCTATTTAACAAGATAACAACCTAAAACGATAAGGAAAGTATGAGTACATGATCAGACGCCGCTTGCAAAGTTACGTGATCACCCCACTCACTGTTCCTGCAATTTCCGTTGTTATTAGTATACTCCCACTATGTCACGAACTCACAATACATACAAACACAATCAGGAAAATCCACATAATTCGAGGAGACCTACTTGGCCATTTTCTTCAAGTAATCCGAATATTTCATGGGCACGTAATTTGAGTACACCTCTGGGTTTGCCTTCAGCTGTCCCCAACCCAATACACAAGTAATGTTCAACTGGCGCTCGCGTGGAAGTAGTGTTAATAAAGGAACAGAGCATAACCCTAGATTTTATAACAATTTGAGGATAGGAATCCAGAAAAATTGACAAACTCTCGAACTAGCAGCGGCACTTGTTTCACAACGCTCAAAGCAAAAGAAAAGCAGAAAATAAATTCGATGCATATGAAAATGTACGTTGCTGCATGCAATAGAATTTGTGACTGCTGAGCTGTAGAGAATAATGGACCTGCTTCACAACTAGCTTCCTCACATACTTGTGAAGTTCTGGATTGCGATACAGTTGATCTGAAAGAGCACGAAACTGTCACAGACAGAGAACATAAATTCTTCAGGTTGGACATAATCCAAAACAGTCCAAATCCGAAAAAGAAAGACAACAATTCCACTTCAGAACTTAAGAGTCAAATGGGTCGAGCGACAAAATCGTGTCAATTGGTCTGCCACTACCACGGAGGCATACTGATGTCCTTGGCGACGAGAGAATCTGTACCTGACAGTTGCCATCACCTTTGATCTTTTGCTCTGTCAATCCGTACAATACCAGCCTGTGAACATACAATGTGGCACATGCTTGCAGTCATTAAATACGCACTTTGACGAGACCGATCCACACCACTACAGCGCATGCTCAGGTAAATGGAAATTTGACGATTACATCGAGAGTCCAGATGAGCGAAGAGTTTACCTATCCAGAAGCCGTTGGTGATCAGCAGACGCGTCCTCATAAGTAGGAAACGACTGATTTGTTCGAGGAACATGCTGCAGATATAAAATCAAGAAGAAAATAAATGAAATGAAATAATAAGAAAGTGGAGAGACTTCCAGTACAAAAATATAAATATAAATATAAATAAATAAATAAATAAATGAAAAAAATCCGAAAGCGTGTGCATATCGGCATTGATCATCTTGACTTGGCCGTGGAAATGAAGAACTGAAGTCATGTAGACTGCAGAACACACCTTCAAAGATTCCAGCTTCGTAAGCCGATTCGCGACCTCTCGGTCCAAGCGTTGATACTCTTCAGAAAGTGCTAATGCCATTTGTCTATCATCATCATCGAGCGAATATGGGTCTTGTGAGCTTGAGACAGTTGATGGATTCGACAAAGAACCTGTGTTTCGCCTATCCATGTCTTCCTTGGAATTTTCGCAGTAGTGAACAGTCACGTGTCCGTAGGGATTCCCTACTGAAGCCGAAGAGGACGCTGAAGCACCTTTTTCAACAGGATCCGAACTCCCTTCCCCAGAACTGGTGTCACTTGCTGCACTTTCAACCCAATTCTGCACAAGAACTGCTTCCTGATCCAATGACGCGACAATCCAAAATCAGCACCACGGTTTACCATGCTTTCCAATTTGAGTCCGGTACAAGCCACCTTCATGAATGCCTCAAAGATTAAGGTTAACTGTAAAGGTATAATAATCAAGCCTTCGCACACAGAAGCTGTTCCAGCTAAAACGAGCGTCGCACAAGTCATCCTGTCTACAAACAACGGCAGGCCATCTGCATTGTTGCAACAGTGTAACCTTCATTTTCTACTGCCCTATGATTGATCAGCGGGTAAATACAAGAGAGGACACCCGATCGCACCTTGTCTTTGGCGCAAGCCTGTCCAGCAGCTTCAGCGGCAGCTAATTTTTGAAATTCTTCATGCAGCGCCTGAGCAATCACCGCGTCGTTGGCAGTAGTTGGCGATGGTGGAATTGGTGGCGGAGAAAATTGAAAAGGAACAGAAATTTCTTCATTTTGCTCTACTTCTTCAGCTCTAACGACTTCTCCAACTGCAACTTGAATTCCTTCATTCACCCAGTAGAGAACAGGAGCAGTAGGATCGTAATTGTTTTGAACAGTGGTTTCGACTACTACATTCACTGATGCGGTGCCACTGGTTCCTGCATCATTTGCAACATACCCGCTGCCCTCAAGCTCATGAAGGCCCCATCTCACTAAGTCATCTCTCACCATCTCCCAATACCACCTTCAAAGGTCTCTGAAACCTCCAACAGCGTCTAAGCACTGGCCGAATATCAGTGATCCAGTGAGAGTGACACAGCATATGTTCTTTACGATATCTAACAAACTAGTCTGGCGTTGAACCCGCTCAATTAGAATGATAAGTTTCTCGCATCCCCCGCAATTCCCTGGCCTTCCTCATGGTTGTTCCTATTCCAAGCCCACATGACCGCTCCCATTCAACCGCTACATATTCCTATACTGCAACAATACGATGAATTACGATTTGCCACAGCTTGTGCAATTTCGCCCCACTGTTCCCCAAATATAGGACTCCACGTCATCGACACGGCAAAAGATCTACTGAAACTCCTACTGCCCTAAAACATGATTCCAATTTCTCAAAATTCACCCCAAACATACAAAAAAGAGGGGGTTTCTCGAGGTGGGCAACCTACCGGTGAAGCTCTCATCACGCTCTCATCATACTCTCGCAGCCATCGCCACAACCCAATTGCCCGAAAATTTCTCAAATCCCAAATCCACACCCACACCCA
The DNA here is from genome assembly GCF_059467195.1 of Physcomitrium patens. Classification (NCBI taxonomy): domain Eukaryota; kingdom Viridiplantae; phylum Streptophyta; class Bryopsida; order Funariales; family Funariaceae; genus Physcomitrium; species Physcomitrium patens. The sequence continues at coordinate 1,365,893 of NC_143416.1, read as the reverse complement.
CACCCACAACACGAGAATCACTAATCACCTCAGGAACTCAATTCAATCTTCCAGAGAGACATCTGAGGCACTTAATGAAACCCGGGTTCGGTGCTGCTGGAGGAGAAACTAGAGGGCGGAGCGTAGGAAAGAGGCGAAACGGCGGCTTGACGGAAACGACTAATCAGTCTCGACTTAATTGCAAGCCATGACGCGCATCGCGGAGCTGGTGAGCCGGGATTCAACGGACAAGCACAGAGAGTGGCGTGCAGAGGAGGGTTGGAATGGCGTTGCGGGGACGGGGAGGGGAAGAGGTCGCGGAGAACTAGACGTAGATGATGGTGGAGCAGAGTAAGCAATCAATCAAGCACGCAAGCAGGCATACACGGAGGGCACGATGCCGGTCTCGCTTGCGCTGCCAACTACACGGGACGCGTTGTTCGACGCCTACCTCGCGCGATTAGGTGCCTCACCCCGGCCGGCGCCCCCTTCCCATCACCCCCAGCCCCCACCTCCGCCCCGCTGGTTGATACCCTCCCACAGACCGACTAGTTATGAAACGGATATGAGATGGGAACAGATCGACGCTTAATTGAAACCCGCCGTCGAAGGTGATGAGGAAGGGTTTACGTGCAGGTCGGTTGATTGACACCCGCAGGCCTGGACACAGGATCGGATATCGTGACTCAGAAGTACATACCCATGCCGTGTTTTCACCTAACGCCACATTTATTTCGGTCATTGTCGCAAGAAATTGCAGTTTGCTTGTCTGTTCATTTATTTGTATGTGAGCAATAAAGAAAATCCTTGAAGTTGAAAATTGTGACCTAAAAAAGAATTGTTTGTTTTTTTAAAGTTTAGATAGAACAAATTTGCAACAAGATTTCTTAAGATTGTTAGTTTTTTTTTTTTTTTTTTTTTTTGGTTCTTTATATATGCTTTATTGATCTATATAAATTTCATTGTTGTCCATGAGGTTTACATTTATTATTTTAATGACTTAAGATTGAATTTGGTAGATAGATTCGCAATCAAATTGGTTTCAAAACTAAAGCCTACAAAGCCTTTTTATAACGTGGTATGGATAAGATAATTGTATTATTGACGTGTAAAGATGGATAATTGTGGTTGTTTTTGAGAAGTTTTTAGAAGTTTTTAGAATTAGGTTGGTGGTTCATATAGGATCCACCATAGAACAACTTAGAAGAATTAAGGATAGTTATCTAAGTGGAGTCCATGTCTAGAACCTTCTAAGAGGGCAATAATCAAGGTAGGATCTACTTTTAGAATCTTTTAGAATGAAAATTATCTTAGAAGAGTCCACCATTAAGGACATTCTAGAAAGTTTCAAGATACTTGGACAAAATATAAATAAGATTGAATGAGGCCATTTGAAGCATTTCGTCAAATATGGCTTCAATCTCTTTCTCTCAATAAAGTTTGATTTTTATTTTTTGTTCTATTATATTCTATTATATTTCCTTTTGCTCTATTTTTTATTTCATATTCTATTTTATTTACTTCTATTTAGTTTTATTCTAGTCCATTTTGTCCTATTTTGTGATAGAATTTATGTTGCTATAGACTAGAAGGATTTTAGATCTTTAAGAGAATTTGGTCCTATTTCATTGGTATTAAAGCAAATATTAGTTTGTTCTTTGGTAGTATATAAATAGTCACTATTTAGTTAGAGGCTAATTATTGTGATTACACTAGTTATTATTTTTAGGCTAATATGAGCTATTTTTAAGAAGTCAATTAGAAAGGTAGAAGGCATTACGATAGCAAAGTTTGGCAAAGAAATTATAGCATAGAAGATATGGTGAAGCCATCTCAAATGGGAGCTCAAGTGCAATACCTTGTAGACTAGATAGCTACTGTGCAAGGACAAATAGAAGCTTCTAGGATAAAGAAGGTAACATTTATTAGACTAAAATTAAACAAGTTCAAAATATATTTTGGAACTTTAAGGTAAGAAGTTATATGCCAACAGCTCTTTAGGATGTGACAATACCTCCAACTATTTGAGGCAAGTACGACTCAAGGAATTATATATGTAGCTAGGTATTTAAGGTATATGGTAGTAATTTGGTAGCGACATTAAGCTCAAAACTATCGAACTTAAAGTAGATTTTGTAACGAAGAGTAGTTTGAAACCAAATTTAGAAATCAATTTTGATTCATCAATATAGAGAAGTTAGCACGTAATTAATTAGCAAATCTTATACAATCTAAGTCAATGCAAGTTTATATCTGTCTATTCATGTTTTTATGTCTCCAAATTGGCAACATTTTAGAGGTAGAGATGATGGATTAGTTTGTATAAGTGTTGAAACCTTACATTCAATAAGAGTAGAATTAAAGGATCCGCAAATATTTAAGGAGGCAATTAGGATTGTAAAGAAGATTGATGCTATAGATTTTAGAAATCATGGAATATGATCTATAAAACAAAATCCTATACCACTATCAAATACTATGGCATAACAACGAACATCCATGGTAATTGATGCAATACAAGGACCATTGACACCATAGAGACAACAAATATTGGCACAGAAGGGATTATATTATCATTATTGGGAGCCAGGCTATCAGATCAAAGATTGTTCAAAGAGTCAAAATTTTGATACCAACAAATTAAGGTAGATTTATAATCTCAAGTCTCACCAAGATAATAAAGAAGATAACAAAGCTCAGATATGAAGTTATCTTTGATATGCCATAGCTAGAAGTGGGAAGTAAGCAAGTTGATTGAGTAATAAGGAAACTTTTCTTCAAAGATGGTGGATGCAAGGTGACTCTTTGTACCTCTACATTGAGTGAGGTAACAAAAAAATTTGTGATTAAAAGCTTACTTGTAGAGATCATCTTTATGAAGAAACAAATATAACATAAGCAATTGATATATATAGTCATTTCAAATCTTGCTCCAATGGTAGAAAAGACAACCAAAGGAGCAGGATAGATAGAGCAACTCATACATGAATATGAGGATATTTTTCCAATTGACTTACTTAGTGGCATGCCACTTGATGAAGGCATCTCTTTTCAAATAGAATTATTGCTTGAAGCCAAATTGACAAGTTGGCCAATTTATCACCTAACACCAAATGAACTTAAAGAGCTACTAAAGACATTGGAGTAACTCTTAGAGCATGACCTTATTTTAAAAAGTACATCACCATAGGAAGCACTTGAGCTCTTTGAATTCAAAAAAGATGGTGGACTTTGTCTTTCCATCGATTATTAAGGCCTTAATAAACAAAATTTTAAGAATGTATATCTACTTCTACTAATGGATGATCTTCTTCACTAACTTTGAGATACAACTATCTTTAGTAAATTGGATCTTTATGATGGCTATTAAAAAATACCTATTACAAAAGGAGATATTGAAAAGATGGCATTTTGTATACATTATAGATATTTTAAATGACTTATTTTATCTTTTGGCCTCACCAATGTTCCAACCTCTTTCATAGATCACATGAACAAATTATTTTGAGATCTTTTGGATAAGTATATAGTTGTATTCATTGATAATATCATATTCTATAGTAAAATCCTTAAAGAGTATGAGCAACACCTATAAGAAGTGTTGTGTTGACTATAAGATAATTACTTCTATTGCAAGTAATCAAAGTGTGAACTTTGGAAGTAGGAAGTCATCTTTTTAAGACATGTAGTATGCTTTGAGGATATACATATAGAACATGATAAGGTGAAAGTAGTCGAAGATTGGCCAATCCTTAGGGATGCTTCTAAAGTTTGGTCATTCTAAGGCCTTATTAGATATTATGGCCGTTTTGTTTGGCAATTTTTACTTATTGGTACCTCATTGACAAGCTTATTGGAGAAAGGTGCCCTATTTAAATGGAAACTAGAACAGCAAAGTATCTTTGATAGCTTGAAAGAAGCACTCATTATTGCTCTAATATTGCAATTGTATGATTTCAATATTCTTTGTATAATTGACATTGATGCTTTCGACTTTGCTATTGGAACAATCCATTAATAAGTTTTTGGTAGGGACCTTCAAACTTTGCCATATGAAATACACAAGTTCAAAAGGATAGAGCAGAATTACTCTATATGTGATCAAAAACAATTAGTAATTATTCATACCACAAAAGAGTGGCAATATTATTTTTTGGAGAAGCCAATGATTTTTCAGATTTTCCATCAATTCCTTCTATACAATTTGTATCTAAAAAATATGAAATAACAACATCATCATTGAAAAAAATAATTGTAGCTTTTTAACATTTAGCTTGAGTACAAGCAAGAAAAATAATATATTGAACTAGACAACTTATTACAGAGACTAAACTTAAAGGCCAAATCAGAGAACAAGACAAAAGTCACTACTATTAGTAGTGACATTTCAAACCTAATCAAAGAAGTAGAATAGAAAGAAACTACACATTGAAATGCATATTTTAAGATGATTAGCAATTAGATGAAGATGGATAATATATAATATCAAGATTAAAGTCTCAATGATGGCTTACTCTATTTTAAGAAGTAAATTTATATACTAAACAATATTATATTCCAAAAATAAATACTTCAAGAGAGACACAATATTCTAATATTTAGGCATCTAAGATGTGAAAAGACTTCAGAATGAATCTTAAAGATATAGTTTTGGATAGATTTGGACTATAATTAAACTTTTGTGCATTCTTGCAATATCATATGAATGTAACAAATCACACAACGTAACATCTTTTAAGCTAGTATAATCAATTCTACTACCTACGACATGTTGGAAGCAAGTAATCATAGACCTCATTATGTGTTTGTCACAAATGCCTCAGAATTATACCATAGTTGTTGTCTTTGTGGATCGACTCTTGAAGCAATTCTATTTGGCTAGAGTGCAATCTAATATTGATGCTCGAGTACTTGCATTGATCTTCTTTGTCATTGTCTTTCATCACTATAGGTTATCTTCTATCATCATTTCAAATCAAGATCCATATTTTATGAGGAGTTTTTGGTAAGCCTTATTCAAGCTACTAGGCACACCACTTGTCATATTCATGGCCTTCTATCTTCAAATGGATGGAAAAATGGAGCATGTAAATTGAACCTTGGAAAATATACTACAGATATTTGTAATAGTTCACCATAATGACTGGGATGAATATTTGATGACCTTGGAATTTGCTTATAATGATAATATTCAAAGAAGTACTAATCATTCATTATTCTTTTTTAATACCAATCAACATCTAATTATGCCAACAACTCTCTATCATCCTATTGATACTAATAACATGATAATAAAAGAGTTTATATAACAATTTATAACTACCTTGTAAGAAATACAACACTACCTCCTTACTATATAGAATTGACAAAAGTAATATGCAGATAACCACCAACAACATAAGACCTTATGGAAAGATAACCAAGTATTATTGTCTAATGCTGACTTTTCACTTGCTACATCAATCCAAGTCTGTAAACTGACACCTTCGTAGCTTGGATCTTTTTGCATTTTTGTTATGATTTTTGATGTTTCATATTGCCTTGAGCTTTTGCCACATATTTAGGTCCATCTGATCTTCTATGTTTTGTAGCTGAAGCAATTTCATACTAAACCAAGGCACTTTTTACAGTGGCATCAATCACCACCACTACTAGTTGTAATTAATGATCAATAAGAGTATGAAATAGATAATATTTTAGAGCATTGCCACCTTCATCATGATAATAGATATATGCAACTTCAATACAAGGCCATATAAAAAGGCTATCCTATCCACAATACAATGTAGGAACTTATGCAGAACCTCACCTATTATCAAGAAACAATTTGCAAGTACCATCAAGAGCAAAACAAAGATTTTCTATATTAGTAGAGGAGAATTAATTATAACAAGGCATGGATAAGATAATTATATTATTCACACTCTCATAATATGTATTATCTTATTTAAGAATGTAATAGGCATCTAGCTGTAGAAAGTGAAGTTATATTTTATAAATATTTAAGAATCCTAATAGGTTTTAATCATCTAAGTATAAAATAATTCTAATTTTAATTCAAAAGTTTTTAAAGCTAATATAAAGTACTTAAAAACACTCTTCTTAATAACCTCAACCATACACAAATTCCAATTGCCTTATTATTTTCATAATTAGGTAATTTCAATTTTTCTTTATAAGTCTTAATCCTAATCAATGAGTTTCAGCAAGCTATAATTCTTAATTTGATTGTCTACTTAGTACAAAATCCTACTATAAGTCTTCTACATGCTCAAAAAAATTCATCCCAATCTAACTTACAAATTGTGAGAAAAATCCAAAATCCACACTAATATCACTTAGCCGCCAATTTGAAAGTTGATAGAGATGTTTTAGTAGCAATTTCTCCTTTTTCAATTATTAACTTCAATTCAAAATTAATATATAGCTTAATCATGAAGTCCTCTACTACCATGCCAAATTTTACATTGATTGGATAAATAGATCTTCACATATCATAGAAACCCTATCCAACTTCAAATTGTCAATTTCTAATACTCTCTTGTATCAAAATCCAAATATCTCTCAATTTTATCGTTAGATTAATACAAAATTTTACATATACTTAGCATATCTAATCAGACAAGTATTATCAAATTTTGAATTATAGATGTGGCACCAATTGCACGAACTAGTTGAAAGTACTAGCGCTAATAGTATTGCATAAATTCCAAATCACTGATATAAACTCTAATTTTGAATAATAATTTTAAATTTATTTCAAATTCTTTGAAAATAAGCTTTATATCTTTAGAATTAATTTGAAGCTAGCTCACCAATTCTAATTGCCAATCTTTGAATACCTCCTTACTTTGTTGTAGGCAATCATTTTAATGGTTGGAGGTCTTGATTTTGGCCTTGTTCTACAAATGGTCAATCCCAAGGCATCAATCTAATCTATTCTATGGATTTTTTAGCTCGGCCCTATCTTCAACTTAATCTTAGTATCAACCATGCTAATTATTTATCTTTTTTAAATTTAATTTTATTAATTTATGATATTTTTAAATTAATAAAAGAATTTTTATAGCCTAGAAGATAAAATTACCAATCAATCTTTAATCTACTAGCTATTAAGATAAAAAAAATAAACTAAGAGGCTTTTATAAAGGCCATATTTAAATATCTTGAATTACTATCAAATCAATATGATTAAATATTAATTAGAAATTTATTTTTGATTATATTTTTACTATGTAGTCATATTATAATATGACTTCCATTCCTTCTAAACTTATGCATCCTCTAATATGCACCAAATGAATCATATGTCATGTTTGGTATTACACCATGTCTTTAATTTCTATATCAAATCTTTCATTATTATTTTTATCATCAATTTTAATACAATTATCTTCTTCAAAAATATTCATATCTTCAACATGATCCTCCACATTGATTTCTTTATCTCATCTTTTGAAAATCTTCATTCACTTCTCAGCAATAAATATCCTCAATCTTATATCATTTAACTCTTTCAATAACTGTGTGGTATTATTATGGATTGTTAACACTATATATGATCTAAACTACCATTTTAAAAACTTTTCTAAAGTATTGTGCTTGTTATCCAAATTGTTGTCATAAACAAGAATTCAATCATCTTTTTCAATTTCTCTAGGCTTCAATAGATATTGTTTATTAAATTGAGCTTTATTTCTTGGCCTAGTCTTTTGTAATCTTCATAATACTAGCTATACATCTTTTGATCTTTCTTCAAGTTGCCAAATTCTAATAGCCAATAAGTCTTTCCTTGTCAATTCATCTTTTTAACGTAGCATATTCCAACAACTAACACATATTCTTCAATTAGCATAATAAGTTTTTGATTTGTTATGAATTCCACTCACATATATCATATCACTGAACTATGTCCATAATGCATCAGTCTATAATACATAAGGTAGAAGTCAAGGCAATTCCTTCACTCTTCTATTGTAAGCTTTAATCAAGGTTTTTACAATTGGTAGATGTCCATGTTCATTCTTTGCATTTCTTTTTGGATTATAAGCAATAATCAATGATAATTTAATTTGGCATCTTTTAAAGAATTCACAAACTTCATATGTATCTAATTTTCTATAATTTGCAGTAATCTTTTTCACACATCTATAGCAACAAATAACATCTTCAAGGAAAAATCTGCAACTTCCCTTTATAGATTTTGTTCTTAGTGTCTTGCCTTCTATTTAGTTTGATAAATCTTCATAAGCCAAAACTAAATATTTCATTTGCCATAGTTCCATTGGCATAATAACTAAATCTACAATCTATTTAAAAAAAAAGCCAAACGATATATTTGATGTAGACCATCTATATGTCATATATTTGAATATATTTGATAAGTTACATAAGATTCTACAAACAAAGCTACATCTTAATACATATTCTTTCACCAATATCATTCTTTTAATTTAGCAAAAATAACCAAAATTCTTTTATGCCTCACCCATAAACTATCATAAAACTCTTTGAGTAGTTTTTGTTGATCTTCTTTAGTACCTACTATTTTTTGTGGCATTCCAATGTTTGATTTTGGCTTCTTCCAAAGAAATCTTCTTTGTAATATAAACTTATATGCTTTTTTTTTTTATGTATTTAAAATTTTTAATCAACCAATTAGCATGCTTGGTTAATATGCTCAAATGATGTCCAATATCTAATAACTCTCTTTCATAATTTTCTTCATGAAATGACTTATCTTCCTTGTTCAATTATAAAACCAAATGAAAATTTTTACTTACATCATTAATATCCTCAATCATCTCATCTTTTCTATCATATTTTACTTGAGATAATATATTTGCTATTGAATTGTCTATTTCTTCAACATGTCTAAATTCCAAATTTAATAATTTAATATAAGTAATTTATCTCAACATTACAATATCCGCTATTGTACAATTAGTAATCATTCCAAGTAAAGACAAACAATCTTTTTCAATCACCATCATTGCTCCTATTAAATAATCCTTTTTAACTTTTATAGTTGAGACAACCTTCCATAATTCTCTCTTTACTTATAAATATGCATGTTGGTGAGTACTTAAAACCTCAGCTCTAAATTTAATTGCAAATCTATGTCCATTCAAATCATCGTGACCTACAATCCATTCAATGGCAATTGAACTAGAATTTATTATAAGAATCATCGGTCTATTGCATTTATAATGAATTTTTCTCAATACTAGAGATGATAACAATAATTTTTTTAAATATTTTCATTACTTGAAAATGCTTTTTTTCCTAATTAAATTGATAACCCTTATATAAAAATTCATACAATGAATCTATTATATAAGCATTACAAAGAATCTAAATATAATAAAAAATATATGCATTCAAAAACCTATGCACCTCTATTAAAGAACTACAATTCTCTTTCATTCTTTCAATTGCATCAACCTTGTTTGAATCTGGTTTTCTTCCATAAAATCCACATAAATGTCCAAAAATTATAATCTCTTATATTTTAAATGTAGATTTTACATCCAATAATATAAGATGAACTTCTTCAAGCCGAGTCAATATTTTTTTACAATCTTGTATATGATCAACAACATACTTATAGTACCTCTTTTTATCTAAAGCCTCTTTCTTGTCTTCTTGTTTACATCCCTTAATATGAACATCATCCAAAAAAGATATAGTCTTTTTGAAAATAAAATCCCTCAACACCTTATTCAACTTGTTCATCATATGCACAACTGAGTTAGTAGCACATTGAAAAAGAATATACATTCTAACCAGTCTAATTGATATCCTCATCATTGCCATGCCTTTATTCTCTTTTGTAAGTTGAAATCGGCCTTAAATTTTAAAATATATGTGTTACAATGAAAATAACTATAGGCATTATAATATTTAGATCTATACATCTAATTTCATGAGATTCAAAGGCAAATGATTTATCTTATTTTACCAACATCTCTTTGAAGTACTTAATTTCTTGTGTCAACAAAGAACTATCAAAATCAATCTTTAGTTCTTTAAAAGTCTCTTTAATAAACTTATGTCCAATATTCCTTGAATTGCTTAAGCTCTTTTTTCTTGATGCTTCTTTTATCTTTTTTAAAATTTTTTTTTTGCTAAGGTCTAGCAATGGATTTTACCTTCTTATCTATTATCTTATATTTTATTTCAACTATGACTTTTGGTACTTGAAAAGATTCAATCATATCATAAACTTTTTTCAAATAAATTTATATAACTTTATCATCATCATCTAATTCAATAAATGTAATCAATTCCAAAAGATCTTCCAATCTATTTTTTTTTTTTTTTTTTTATAAATACTAGTAATCTTTTTATTATCTTATAATATTCCTAATCCACATAAAAATTAGCTTAAAATTAGCTAACTAATCCTAATTACCAATCTTTGAATGCTCCCTTATTTTGCCTTAGACAGTCATTTTAGTAGTTGGAGGTCTAATTTTAATCTTGTCTTACAAATGGCTGATTCCTGGGTATCAATCTAACCTATTCAAGGAATTTTTTAGTTCAGTGTAGAATAGGCAAATAAAATTTGTGGTAAGTTACTGATTGGTTATTGATAACCTTGAGAATTAGACTGATGGTTAGGCAGTTTAGTTAGTAACAGTAGGTTGTTAGTAAAACAAATGGTTAAGAATTCAAAGGGTCACAACTTTTGAAATCTACTGGCCCATGGATCAACTTTTGGTAGGATAAATAGGTTGAGGAAAGAGAAATCGAAGCCAGACTGAGAGTCATAAGCTGAGAGCCAGACTAAGAATTGTAAGCCGGAGTAAGCTTGGTGCTACCTCTTTGTTTTCTTTATTATTTTCTTATGAAGAATTGTGATTAAGAGAAGTATTGTTGAATTGATAATCATAGAATAGATTATGAGTTGAATTAAGATAGAAGTAATAAGCCTCGGTGTTTTGTAGTTTGACAATTGATTTCAGATAGCCAGAGTATAGTCAATTGTGATACTAATAGATCCAATTCATATAACCAGTCTTTCCCCGTGTTTGAACCCACCTCTATTAGTTCAATTGCTTTGGTCTACTGAAGCTTGAACGCAATGAGAATAATATTTTGGTGCCGCTATCGGGGAAATAATAATAATATGAAATGTTAGAAATTGATTGTATGGGAGATGGAATTATATGTTAAATGAGAACGTGAGAAGAATCAATTTTAGGATTACAAATATGTGAGTTATAATTCAAGGTAGTATTGATTTTGTAAAGAAGAATGAAAGATTACAAGTGATAATCACAAGGGGGGGGAGAGAATTATCAAAGAATTAATTGATAAGCAAAAGAAAGATAAGAGCGATTATGCATAAGAAATAGCCTACGGGAATGAAAAAAAGTAATTGCAAGTCTAAGAAAAACCAAAAGAAGAAAAATTTAGATTCAAATAGTAAGGAGACCAGTGATAACATCAATGGCTACGGGAGTGCCAGAAGTACCAATTGCAGTATAAATGGGAGCAGTAGGAGACCGAACTACAAGTGCGGCACCATTATCTACTTTTAGTGGTTGACCGGGCTCTGATCCCGATCACCATATATCTCAATTCTTGACAGCCTGCATAGCTAATAATGGTAGAACTGAAGACATTTGGTTGAGATGGTTACCAGCAACTTTAAAAGATACAACTTTTGAATGGTATATTCGGCAACCAGTGGATAGATTTTCCAATTGGGAGGCTTTGAGGAATGCCTTCCTAATCCATTTTAGACCAATTGGATTTGAAGATCAACTTCGAGAAAGTTTTATGAATAGCAAGATGTTTGCGGGGGAATCCGTAGAGTCCTATTATGGCCGGATCGCGGATATACTTCATAAATGGTCAAATAATCAAATACCAGATGCGTTTATATTGTTGATATTAATTAACGGTTTGCATCCATCAAAATTGAAAATATTTGTAAAAGAGGCTCGACCAGCTACGGTAGAGGCATCGTTGGTACGAGCAAAGGTGTGAGAAAAATATCATTATGACCAATTGTTAACAGTGAGGGCCACGATGATTCCAAGTTTAGAAAGCCAACAAATACAACCAAGAAATGTGTCGATGGATAATTATCCACAAATGGTTACCTCCAATGTGAAGAATGTTATGTTACAACAACCAATTAATGCTACACCACTCCAAGCAATAGCGCCAATAATGATGATACCTTATTTTACATCGCAAACCTATCAACAACCAGAGTTGTTCACAAATGTGACTGTTAATGATCCAAATGAAGCCTTGTTATTAAATCTAACAAAAAAATGGAAGAATTGGTGGTAAATTTGGCTAAAGATAAGGAAAAATAATATAAGACTTCTAATACGAGACTTAATGTATGGTGCAATAATTGTAAGGAACAAGGTCATTTTGATACAGAATGTCTATCACCTAGACAAACATGTGTTCAATGTACATTTTGCGGAGGAAAGCACCCTACCCAAAACTATTGGCATTTACAAAGGCAACAACAATTCAGTAATCAAACCATGATCCCACCGACTCAATGGGAAGTCAATCAAGTTCAAATAAAAAATACGTATGGATGGAATGGAAATCGATCTAATCGACAAATTTGAATATTCAATAATTTTCAAAGTTCCAATTTTAATCAAGGATCTGTATCAAACCTTCAGAACTATGGGAAGGAGCAGCAGAGGTATTAGTATTATGCTCCACCGACGTCATTGAACCAAGTACCCTCCGTACAAACAAGACAACCAAGATCATTTTTTAACCCTACATGGAACAAGCCTAGTAGGTATATACCGATGGAGACACCCAATATGTCGGATGGGGGTACAAGAAGACCACTTCATTGTTTTTGTTGCAGACAAATTGGTCATTATGCTAGTGAATGTCCCAATCTTAGAGTCAGTGACAATTATGCGCCAATATGTGCAAATTGTAAGTAGTCGGGATATATTTATTAGCAATGTAATACTCCGTTTAATTTCAATAATCGGTATCAACAAATCCAAAGCCAAGAAAAAATGGAGGAGATAAATCAAGGTCCTCAAGATTCACCAATTCATCAGGTAGAAGTAGTCCAAGTTGTCCTTACAAGAAGTCAGCAAAAAGAGAAAAGATCAATTCAACATTTGGGTGCTCTTGAAGTGAAGGACCAATTGGAACTAATTATAGGGATATCCAATCCAAGTCATGACATGGGCCCCTTACTTAGTATAAGTCCTGAATCGATTGTACACTTTAATGAGGTATTAATTACGGAGGCTTCAATTTTGTGTCAAGTTGTTCCGTTCTCTACACAGTTTAGGAAAATATCCTTTCCATTGAAAGATCCTCTAAGAGGTGTGAATTCTAAGGAACCAATCTCAGCCTAATTGGGAGAACAATCTTACCCATTGAAAGAACCGATTTTATAGGCTCCATCAAATTTAGTTCCAATAACTTTACCAATTTCCAATATAGAGAAAACTAATTTACCTACGTTGGTGTCTAGGACTGGAAAGAAGAAACAGATATTGGAAATTACTACTAATACAGAATCATACAGATTCGAGCACCATACAGCCCACGATCTCTATGAAGCAACTATTGGCGGTAGCACCTGAGTGCCGAACTATCTTGAATTCCTCATTAATTTGTCGCAGATCTTGAAATAAAGAAATCCAAGAAATAAGTTTGAATCCTGATCCAGATGCACCTACGATTGATGTCTCAATTGATAGAGTGTTATTTTCGGGAGTGCAAGTAGACAGAGGATCTAGTGTAAATCTTATGAATGCCACTACAATAGAGGAGTTGGGTTTAGATCACTTATTGCCTACTACAGTAGTTTTGAGAATGGCTGACTCCAGTCAAGTTAAACCTATGGATATTTTACGAAGTATTGATATAATAATTATACAGATTTTCTACAAAATTGATTATATTGTTTTTCAATTGTGAAGCTCTATATTATCATACCCAATTTTATTGGGGCAACCGTGGTTGTATTAAACTAAAGTTCGAAATGACTGGGGCTGTGGTACATTGACAATTGGAAAAGGTAATGATAAAATTGTGCTTCAAATGTACCTTGTCCAATATCACGGAGAAACTCAAGATGACACTTTAGAATTCACGTTGGATTGTGAAGATGAGTCTATAGAAGAAGAAATTGGTATACCTGACCCAATTTATGCTGATACAAGGCAAGTTGTTGAGCACACTAGAATGAACTACTAATGTAGGAGATCGGAAGAGTACTTAATTTCTCTAGATGTTATTGATGATTTTGATTATATGATTGCATATTGAATGAATAGACGGGATGTTTATCACGTTAGTGCTATGGAACTAGAGTTGGAGAGTTCTAATGTGTCAAATTTAATGAAAGGTTCTAGAATTGAGCCGAATATCACTCCAGAGATACCTAAAATTCTACGATGTCAACCAATTAATTTAGATATAGGGGAGGCTCTCCAAATCATCCAGATTTATGATGGTATAAAAGGTAAGGAAAAAGAAATTTAGGTGGATTACTTTTTAATGCACAAAATTACTTTCGCATGGTTGTATGCAGATTTGAAAGGAATTCCAGCTGAAGTTTGTGAGCATCAAATTATATTGGAGGAGAACGCTACACTAGTATGCCAAAGATAACATCGACTTAATCCAAAATACTCACTTATGGTAAAAAGAAGAGCTGGATAAACTCTTGGAGGTTGGATTTATCTATCAGGTTCTTTTTAGTGAATGGATTTCACCAATTGTTATGGTGCCGAAAAAGAATGGAAAATTTTGCATCTGTCAAAATTTCCAAAAATTAAATGAGGCTACTAAGAAAGATTACTTTCCATTACCTTTTATGGACAATATGGATAACATGTTGTCATTATCATGAAGTAGTAAAAGAATAGAAGTAGGGCGCCAGTTAAAGTCATTTTGAGGTATTGTTTTGGGTTGGCTGGAGTGCCATTTTCGTGTATTTTTTGTATTTTTGAGAGTAGTAGTTCCAGTTAAGAGTTAATAGTGAAGAGCCAGTCACAAGTATCGATTGAAGATATTCCAGAATGGATGAGTCAGCAACAACAACAATTAGAACTTCAGGATGTCCTGAACTTGAAACAGGAAGCTCAAGTCCATGAATTGGGAGAGTATAATGAAGATCTCTCAAACTAGTTGAGGAAGGAGTCAATGGATTGACTGGAGGAAGAGGTAGAAGATTTGTAATTAGAACCAGATTTGGTGGAACGCACATTTGATAATGCAGCAAATGATTAATTGGGTGGATTAGAAGAAATAGTACCTTTGTAGAGTTTTGTTTAGTATTTTTTAAATAGATAACAATCATGTATTTGCGAGGACGCTGCACAGTTAGGAGTGGGTCTATGTAGAATAGGCAAATGAACTTTGTAGTAAGTTACAGGTTGGTTATTGATAACTTTGAGAATTAGACTGATGGTTAGGCAATTTAGTTGGTAACAGTAGGTTGTTAGTGGAACAAATGATTAAGAATTCAAAGGATCATAACCTTTGGAATCCGCTAGCCGACGGATCATCTTTTGGTAGGATAAATAAGTTGAAGAAAGAGAGATCGAAGCGAGACTGAGAGTCATAAGCCAAAAGCCAGATTGAGAGTCATAAACAGAGAGCTAGACTGAGAGTCGTAAGTTGAAAGCTAGATTGAGAGTCGTAAGCCGAGGGCTAGACTGCGAGAGTCGTAAGCCAAAAGTTAGACTCTAAGAATCATAAGCCAAGAGCCAGACTGAGAGTCGTGCGTCAAGAGCCAGACTAAGAGTCATAAGTCGAAGTAAGCTTGGTACTACCTCTTTATTTTCTTTATTATTTACTTATAAAGAATTGTGATTGAGAGAAGTATTATTGAATTGATAATCATAGAATGGATTTTGAGTTGAATTAAAATAGAAGTAGTAAGCCTCGATGTTTTGTAGTTTAATAATTGATTTCAGATAGCCAGATTACAGTCAATTGTGATACTAACAGATCCAATTCATATAACCAATCTTTTCCCGTGTTCGAATCCACCTCTATTAGTTCAATTGCTTTGGTCTACTGAAGCTTGAATGTAATGAGAACAACACTCGGTCTTATCTTCAACTTAACCCTAGTGTCAACTATAATAATTATTTATCTTTTTTTATTTGATTATATTAATTTATGGTTTTTTATAGCAATAAAAAAATTTCTATATCACATTGAAGAAAGTACATTGAAGAAGTCTTAAAACGATTCAACATGGACGAGTGTAAGCCTACTGGAACACCATTGGAGGCAAACTTGAAGTTGATGAAGCTCACGGATGAAGAGTTTGCTGAAGTTGAAGGTCAAATGCAAGGTGTTCCATACAAAGCAGTAGTGGGCTCACTTATGTATGCAATAGTTGGCATAAGGATGGATCTTGCATATGCGGTGAGTGTTGTGAGTCAATACATGTCAAAGGCTAGACCAATCTATTGGGAAACCATCAAAAGGATCATGAGATACTTAAAAGGTACTTTGAACTTCAATTTATGTCTTGGAGGTGATAACATTAGTTTGCATGGTTATTGTGATGTGGATTGGAAAGAAGATACAAATGATAGAAGGTCAATAATGGGATATGCATTTTTATTGGAGAAGGAGCAATTTCATGGAATTGCAAGAGACAACCAATAATTGCAAGATTAACAATGGAAGCGGAGTACATGGCAGCAAGCCATGGTGCAATGGAGGCAATATGGTTGGAACAACTTTTGGAAGACATTGGAGATGTGCAAATGGAAGCAACTCTAATGGAAAGTGACAATCAAAGATGTCTTGTATTTATAAAGAATCCAAAGCATCATTCAAGGACCAAGCTTATTGACATTCAACATCACTTTATAATAGAGAAGATTAAAATGAGAGTGATTGATATGAAGTATTGTGCAATGGAAGAAATGTTTGCTGATTTGTTGAGAAAGGCATTATTAAAGATAGACACCACATGTTGACAAAGGTATTAGGATTAAAAGCCATTTGACCAATAGTAAAGTGGAAGTGTTAAAATAAAAGTAGAATAAGTTATCTTATAGAGGATATTAACTTAGGTAAGTTGCTAGTGGTCAAAGATTTGACTCTTGGTATATGATAAGGGTATCCAATGGATATAGGACAAAGTCATGGACCAAGAGTCAAAATCAAAAGGATAAAGTATTAACAAGGGAATATTCAAAGACTAAGTATGAGTCATTAGTACGTATCATAGGATATCCTCGAGGCTCGTGAGATGCCAAAAGGATCCTAAGGCCACATGTGTAAAAGTCAAAGAGTAGAAGTTGTCTTTTAGGACAGCAACCACTACCTATAAGTAATGGATAATAGAAGTGAGAAACATCTTATTTCATACTCTCTTTGTGTATAATCTTGTTGATGCTAAGTATTGTATCTTCAAAGTATTTGTTCTTCAATAATATCTGAGTAGTCTAGTAGATTTCAACCATCTAAATATAAAAGATTGCAAAAAAATGTCATAAATCTACACTGATGTCTCTTGACTGCGGCCTAGAAAGTTGATGACGAACCTTGACTTACAATTTCTCTTTCTCCAACCATTAATTCTCATTCAAACCTTGTATGCAACTCCGCCTTTAAGTCCTCAACTTACTATATCAAAATTCATCTTATTCTAACTGATAGATCTTCAGATATTATAGAAATCCTAAATGACCCCAATATGTTGACTTTTGATACCTCTTTATACTAATGATCAAATATCCTCTATCCGTACCATTAGATTAATACAAATTTTTGCAAGCACTTGGCATACTCAACCATCTAGATACCTCTAAAATTTCAACCACAGATGTTTCTTTAATTTCACAAAACAGTCAAGAGTACTAGTTTTAACTTTATTAGAAAAAAAACCCAAATCACCAATACAATCAGTGACTTTGAACAACGATTACAAAGTCCTGCCAAACCCTATGAAAATTAAGACTTACACCTTTTGAATGAGCTTGAAGCTAGCTCTCCGACCTCAAAAAAATTCCTATCTCCAAATGCCCTCTTTCTTTTTCTTTCTTTTCTTTTAACTCCGTGAGGTCCCCTATTCTTCCGCCCTGGACTCGGAATTGGAACAACAGACCATGCTTCCATGGAATTCTTGCCTCTAAGAGGATCTTTCTATGGAAAGGAAGGTTCTCCCAAAATGGCATAGAGAACGGAACAGCTTGAAATGGAACCGAAGCCTCCATATTTGGAACCTCATTGAGTTGCCTAATCGAGTCAGGTCTCATACTAGGTAAGAGGCCCATAACAGCACTTGGATTGGATGTCCCCATAATTGGGTCAAATTGGCCCTTCACATCAAACTCACCCGAATGTTGAATTGGTCTTTTTTCTTTTTGCCGACTCTTTGTAAGAACAACTTGGATACATTCCATCCGATTTATCGAAGAATCTTGAGGACCTCGACTTATCTCCTCAATTTTTTCTTAGCTTTAGATCTGTTGATCCCGATTATCAAAATTGAACGAAGCATTATATTGCTGATAAGTATGCCCCAACTGCTTGCTATTCCCACATACTAGCGCGTAATTGTCACTAGCTCTGGGATTGGAACATTCATTAGCATAATGACCAATCTGTATACAACAGAAACAACTAAGTGGTCTTCTTGTACCCCCATCAGGCATATTGGGTATCTCCATCGATATATACCTACTAAGTTTGTTCCATGTAGGGTTAGAAAATGATCCTAGTCATCCTGTTGGTACGGAGGGTACTTAGTTCGATGACGTCGGTTGAGCATACGCTATTGTCACGTTCGGTGGTACAGCTTGCAATGGGGTGACATTAATTAGTCCTTGAATATTGGCACTGGAATTGGCCATTGTTTCTAACATCTAAGATGACTAAATATTAATAAGTCTTTTTCATTTATATTTTCACCATACAGTCGTGTTACAACATAACACTATAGAAGAAATTGAATGAACTCTTGGAAAAAGGCCTCATTTGAAAAAGCACATCACTATTGAAAGCACTTGTATTCTTTACACTTAAGAAAGATGATAGATTATACCTTTACATCTATTATCAAGGTTTCAATAAGCAGACTGTTAAAAATGCATATCCACTTTCATGTTGTCAAGGTAGAAAGAATTTACCTCAAGAAAGCACTAGGCTCATGGCTACCATTAATTACTCAATCAAATCTTGAAATAAAAAAGACCAAGTTTGTACATATATATAACACTTTTAGGAGCAATTATACCAAATATATAAGTCTTAAGTTCCCAAAAACATCCAAAATATGATTTAAAAAATCTAAATCCTTATATATCCTTATAAGATATTATTTTTGATTTTTAAAAACTCATATCTTCCAATTGGGCCATTCAAATACACTCAAATTTTACAAAAAATACGAATGTATTTCTAACAACTACCACAAAAAATTTCAATGGCAAATTCATTGCGGATCATAAGATATCACTAAAATCCTAATAGTAGCTTCAAACCCTAGTTTTTATACACCCACGTGCAAATTTCTTCATATCTCACAAATTAAACACTCAAATGCCATAAAATTTATATTTATAGCTTTTTAAGACAATAATCTACTATTTTCAAAAGGTTTGAGTAAAAAATTCATCTAGAAACTTAAGATATGGCTCCAACCATTACTATGAATAAAATCACTTACTTACTACCTTTGATTTCGATGTGCTGACTTCAACCCCCTATAACCTCTTCATTTAAACTCCAAATTCATCAAAAAATATATAAAAAGTGTAGTCAAAAAAGTTTCCTTCTAATTCTAATTGCCGATCTTTCATTGCTCTCTATAAACATATGTTATGCCCCAAAGTGTGACAATAGGTATGAAATTAATACCTTAATTTTGAGTACCAATAATTCCTTCATAAAAACTCCAAATCATACAAAATTTGTATCCAATCCATATCCAAAAATCTAAAATTGATGATCCTAGCCTCGATAATTAAAATGACCTCAAAAAAGAAACCCTAATTCCTAATAATGCCTTAAGCAGCCTCCTTGAAGCCCATTGGACATGGCCTTTGACCAATAGGAATGAAGATTTCTATTCCATGCCTTCATCCAACCATGACTTACTTTCATCCCTCCCAATAAGCCTTCTACTAGTTAAAAATTTCTTCTTTAGGCTCTAATCTCCTCTCAAGGCTTCATATTAAATATTTAGGTCTTATAATTTTTTTTACTGATATAATCAAAATAGATAAAACTCAAAATAAAGTTTCTCAAATCCACTCTCTTTAAATCAATCTATTAATCATTCTAACATATACCAAGACTTATGAATATATTATATGTTCTAATTAATTTTTATATATTATAAGTATTTAAAGTATGACAACATGCAGATCGAACCATGGATGATATACTACGAGCATTTGTGGTGGTTCATCATAATGATTGGGATGAATACTTGGCCCACTTGGAGTTTGCTTATAATGATAGTATTCAAGCAAGTACCAATCATTCACCATTTTTCTTTAATACCAATCAACATCTATTTATGCCAGTAACTTTCCATTGTCTCATTGACACTAACAACCCAACAACAAAAGAATTTATACAATGGCTTACAATGGCCTTACAAGAGGCATTGCAATGCTTGCTTATTGCACAAAATTGATAGAAGCAGTATATAGATAACCATCGACACCACAAGACCTTTTGGGAGGGTGATCAGGTATTACTATCCAATGCCAACTTGCCACTTGCTACATCAATCTAAATCCATAAACTAGCACTTTGGTAGCTTGGACCTTTTTACATTTCTATAGTAATATTTGATGTTGCATACCACCTTGAGCTTCCACCACATATTTAGGTCCATCTAATTTTTCATGTTTTGTAATTGAAGGAATTTCATACTAAGCCAAAGCAATTTTTGGATCGATACCAACCACCACCACAACTAATTGTACTTGATGATCAATAAGAATATAAAGTACACAACATTTTGGAGCATCGCTACCTTTATCATAGCAATAGATGTCTACAACTTTAGTACAAAGTTCTTTGGAAAGGTTATTCTATTCACCATACAAAGTGGAAACCTGCACAAAATCTCAGCTATTGCCAAGAGACAATTTGGAAATATTATCGAGAACAAAACAAAGACATTCCACATTAATGAAAAAGAATTAACTATAACAAGGTATAGATAAGATAATTTTATAAATAATTAGAACCATTGAAGTTTCTAGAATTGAAATTAAATTAAAAGACCATGTAGGATCTAATATCAAACATTCTAGAAAGAATTTAAGGTAGTTAAGTAGGTAAGACCTATCATAAAACCTTCTAAAAAAGTTATTAAAGGTAGTTATCTAGGTAGGGCCTACTATCTAAGAACATTCTAGAAAGTCTAAGGTAATAGGACAAGATATAAATAGGACTAGCCAAGGCCTTTTGGGACATTTTGTCACGTATGGTTTTGGACTCTTTCTCTTAGTAAAGTTTGATTCTACACCTTTTTATTCACATCTGCTCTATTTTGTTTTTTTTTGCTCAATTTTGTCTTTCATGTCCTATTCTATTTAGTTTCATTCAATTTTATTTTGTATGTTTTGTCCTATTTTGTAATAAAGCCTTATATTCCTGAGGATTAGAAGTATCTTGGATTTTTGAGATAATCTACTAATGTTTCAAGAGTATTAAGGAAGATTGCTTTGTGCAAGTCATAATTGAAAGTCTATTTGTTTCTTTTTTCATCAAGTTTTCTTTTTCATATGCTAAAAATTATATTATTATTTATTTTTATTTATTTTTGAAATATTAATAACTTATTTAAATTTCTTTTTTGTTTAATAGTTATTAGATAATGTCTATAAACTTCATTCACTTTTTCTTCTATTTCCACGAATGATGTTAAGGTTGGAATATCTATTCTATGATTTAAATAACTAAATTTGTCACCAAACTATTCTTTTTTTTACAAATTGTTTTAATATCTTCTTTATAACAACTATAAATTTTACTTTTTTTAATCTTAAATTCTTCTTTTTTTGAATTTGTTAATGAGGATGCTATAGTCTTTTGTCTTGTATTTGTTAAATCCACAATTGTTTGATCAATATTTTTTAATACCAAAATTTTACTTATACTAAAATATGTGGTCCCTTTATCACCATTCATGTAAATGTTTTTAGGACTAATAGGAGTAGTCAAATAATTATTTAGCTTACAAAATTTTTGAGTGTAATTAGAAAAATTCTTATCCTCTTCTATAAGACAATTTTTATTTTCATATTTTCCTTTTATACTATTGTCTTTTGTATGCATTGTAGTTATTACAATGCCAAACATCTTTCCTTTTTCCTGTCCATCCAATTATTTTTTTTATGTGGAAAAATATCCATAAATCTGGAAAAATATCTATTATACTTGTGGGTGCTTCTTAGTGGTTATTCTGGACAAATGATCTGCCATCACATGTTGACGTCTTGATTTATAAATGATTTTTAAATTATATTCTTATAATAAAAATATCCATCTTGCTACTTGTTCTAAAATTATTGATTTCTCAATTAAATATAATAATTCTTGATGATTGACATAAAATATAAAATGATTTTCTAGCAAATAATGATAAAAATTTTAAATTGAATAAACCATTGCCAACACTTCTTTTTTGTGGTATTATAATTTTTTGTTTTATTTAATAATTAATTTAGATAGTAAATTAATAAATCTAATTATCCAATAACTTTTTGAACCAAAATACAACCAATAGATTTATTTAATGCATCACAATATACATGGAAAATTTTATTCTAATGAAATGTGATTAAAATTAGAATAATTATTAATTTTTTCTTTAAAATTTCAAAAGCTTGACATTTTGTAGTCCATCCTTATTTTATACTAGATTTTTTTAAGTTTGTTAATAGTTGAGATATATTAGCAAAATTATGTACAAATCTTTGGTAATAATTTGTGGAACCTATAAATTTTTATATACCTTTAAGATTTTTTGGTGGTAATAATCCAATGATAGCTTATATTTTGGGTAGATCCACTAATAGCCCTTCTTTATAAACAATATGATCCAATAATGTACCTAAAGTAATTACAAAGGTACATTTTTCTAAATTAAGACTGATTCCATATTCTTGACATTTTTGAAGGTACTTTTGTAAATGCTCCAAATATTTGATTTGAGTTCTATACAGTCTAAAATCATCAAGAAAAAATTACATGAAATCATTAAAATATTTTGTAAAGGCATTCTTTGAAATGTAGCACGTTCATTTTTTAAACCAAAAGACATTATTCAATATGCAAATGAATTCTATTTGGTAATAAAAACAAGTTTTAAGCTGATTGTTTAGAACCATTAGTATTTAATTATAACCATTGAATCCATCTAACATAGAATATAATTCATGTTCGGCCACTATTACAAGTATTACATTAGTAAAAACTAATAGAAAAATATTTTTTATTATAATTCCATTAAGTTTACTATAATCAAAATAAACTCAATTTTTTCCATTCTTTTAAGGAATACTAACTATTAGAAATAACTATTTTTTTATCTACAAGATAAATAAATCTTATCTTAAGTAATTTATCAACTTCTACCTTTATTTTAGCAACATAAGTTGGATTCATTTGATATCTTGCTTGTTTAATTAGTCAAGTATTTAGTTCAAGTTCAATTTAAGGTTAACAAATGTGAGCAAGTACTTCCTTTAAATCTTCATAATTATATATAAAAGTATCTTAATATTTTTTTAATAATTTTATCAATTCTTCTTTATATCCATCATCATTTTGGTTTTTTATTTTATTATTTTTGGTTGTGCTTTAGTTCCTAGATTTACTTTATCTACTTGGTCTTTTTTGCTAATAATCCATCCCAAAATTAATCCACTCTTGAGCCTCCGTCCAATAATATATCTTATATAATTTGATGTTTAATTTTAATAGTAATCATAGGCATTTTTATATCATAATCTTTAATTATAATATAAGCTTTTGGCACACTTGGTTCAAAATTAATTTTTTAAAAAATACTTTTATTATCTTCTTTTTGCAATATAAAGCTAATTTCAATAATTATATATATATATATATATATATATATATATATATATATATATATATATATATATATTTTTCTGTCAAAATACATCTTCAATTATTTTTTCAACTTTTTCTTCTTTTGTTACTCTTTTTCTTTCAATATTCTTACTTGCTAATTTTCTCTCAACATCTTTAGGTGAATCTTCATTCCAAATTGGAATTTTTTCAAATTCTTTTTATAATTGTTATACTTCCTTAGTTACATCTTTGTATATTTTTCTTTTATTGGCCTATTCTTGAGATAATTTTTTCTGTAATTTATCTAAATTTAAAAATCTAAGTTGTTCTTTATTCTAATCTTCTTCTTTTTCATCACTACTACTACTACTACTACTACTATTATTTATGTCATTTTTAATTTATTCTTTTTTTTCTTTGAGCTAAAGTCATTATACAAACTTTTAAAATTATTGCATTTGTAGCTACAACCGGTTGTCCTTGTATTTGTGCCTCTTTAGCTTCTTTTTGATATTTAAGCCATAGTAGACAATCTACTTTTATATGTCTATTTTGATGGCAATAATAGTACTTAAGATTACTTCTTCATGCTGATTTACATAACCCTTTCTTCGTGAATTTTCATTCCTATTTATTTCATATCTTGGTTATAACCTATTCTCATAATAGTTGGATCTATATCTTTCTTTACAAAGATATCTTTCTTCTCTTCTATAAAAATTATTCCTCAAAGTATTTTCCCTCTTGTAATATTGTTGATTTGAAGTCCCTAACTTCTATCTTGATTTATAGGTAAATTTCTTATCATATGTTATTTTCTTTTTTTATTATTTAATTGTGGTTGTACTTAACTTTTTTTATTTTTTATTTTAATTTCTTTAAAAAAAATTTAATATATATATATATATATATATATATTTTTTTTATATACTTTTTTTTCTTTCATCCTCATTTGAATCTTCAATCAAATCTTCAAATTATGTATCATGAGATTTTTTATTCCTATGTATACTTAGTTCAATTTTTCTTATTAATTGTAGAGCTTCTTCTATAATATCTGTTGGTAATAGAGCTACATATTTGCTTATTATTTTTAATCTATTTAAGAATCATTTTTTTTAAAAAATAAGTCATGAAATTGAAGAATAAGTTTATTAGTTGTCTATATTATTTTTTCAAATAATTCTTCTACATCCTTATCATTCTTTTTTTGAAATGTGAAAGACTATTAATGATTTTTCTATTACTTTTCTTTTTTTTGAAACAAGTAATGAATGCATTTTTAAGATCTTCTCAAAAAATCAAATGTCCTATAGTATATCAAGTATATCACTTTAGTTTCCTTTTCTTGAGTGTTATTGAAAAAAATGTTAATTTATCTTCATCTATCATATCTATTAGCTTGACAAATATTATTAAATTCCTTGATGTAAGTATTTGGATCTCTTTTGCCTTTGAATTTGGGCAAACCCGCTTTAGTATGTCTAATAGCTAAAGCCATATTGGTTGTTGCTCTTTATTATTGTGGTGTAGGTAAACTAGAAGACCTTATTGAAAATTGTGTTGATTGTTCACTATTAGGACTCAAATCTTCTATTAAGTTTTTTTAACTTAAGTTTTCTTGAAGAATCTTTTTTCCTATTATAACATTCTTATCTTTTAGCATTTTGCCTATTAATTTTGTTCCTTTTTTTTTCTTCTTCTTTTTGTTTAAGTATTTTATAAATATATTGTCATTCAAAAAAAAAAATTCTTAGAATTTTTAGACTTCTAGGAGATCCAATTTCTTTGCTCATTATCTCATGTAATAATTGATTTTTCATAGTCATTAATTATATGTTTCTTTATAATTCCCTAATTGTAAAAAAAATCTTTTATACAATTTTTCTTGATATAGATCCTTCTTGCATGTGTATCTTTTTTTTATCTTGATTAAAATTAGATATTATTTCTTTTTTTTATATACTATTTGCTCAATTCTACTGATTTGGTGTACAATATAGAATTTTTTCATACCATCCTTATTTATAGTTCTTAATACTCATAGTAAAGTTGATAAGTTCCATTCAAGAATATTATTCTTATTTGTTAAATAACTTCTATTAATTTTGTAAATTTTATCAATTTAATTACCAAGGATATCAATGTATCTCCAACATGGTTGCCAAATTAGCACCTAAATTTTCATACCTCAAAAATTTCAAGTATCTCTTCTATATCTCCACATATGAACTATTTTTATACTTGTTTTTTTACAAATCTTGCTTTTGTCAAAGTTGTAGTTGATAACTTATCTTAAAAACTATTTTCATTTTATTTGCTGATTTTATCTATCAATTTTTTCGGTCAATTTTATCTTATCTTAATCTTCATATATCTATATCTTCATCAACTTCATCTTGTTTTATCTTCTTTAACTTAGTCTTCATACATCTATATCTTCATCAACTTCATCTTGTTTTATCTTCTTTAACCTAGTCTTCATACATCTATATCTTCATACATCTATATCTTCATACATCTATATCTTCATTATTTTTTTTTTCTTTATCTTTTTAAACCTAAACTTTAAAAATTTATAACTTTATTTTTTCTTGTAGCTCTTTAAAACTCAATATAAGATCTAAATTTTTATGAAATAACATGTGAGCATATTAATTATAATTACTTTATTATAATTTTTTTTTGATGATAATAACATGATTTTGAAGCTATTTTTATTTTTTTATAATAAATTTTTATTAATATTATTTAATATATAATAAAAACAATTTTTTTCTAACTACCATAACTACCAAAGGTGGCTTAAACTTCTTAAAGTAGTTTAAACTATCTTGTCTTTTCTATACATAGGCAATTAACTACTTTGCTTTTCATAGTTTTTTTTATCTTATTTAGACTTTCTTATATAAGATATTTTTTTACAAAATCTTAATTTTATTAATTATAATTTTTAAGATTAATACATCATCACCTATAGAAATAGATAATAATCAAGGGTTTCAAATAGAAGAAGTCTTAAATTCAAGGTGGTGTTAAAATAGGTTGGAATATATCACGGACATATATTTACTGTAATTGTTACCTAGATGATATGAATAAATAGAAGTAAGAAAAGTAGATTAATTTCATAATATCTTCTAGAGAAGATCCCTAGAAGCTTCATAGACGTTGCTTTGACTTTACATGTGTTTATACTTGATTAGTAGGTTAGAAACTTAGTTAACAAGTTAACCACATGCCATACATGTTGGTAGCTTACGAAACAAGCTAACTATGTGGTGCTCACATAGAAAACTTGCCTTATAAGTTAAGATATGTGTTATGCAAAGTCAACACATTTTTGGAGGTTGTAGAATAGATATTAATTCGTTTTTAAAAGATATTGGTAAAATATATTAATAGTCCATATAATAGGAAATTCAGAAGGACGGATGAGTGATTTAGTTCTTAAAAGCGATTAATTACAGAATTACGATTAGAATCTGGAGAATCAGGGGAAAGTATTTAGGAGTTGTAGAAGTTAATTAAGGTGCCAGATTGTGAGAATCGTAAGCCGAGAGCCAGACTGTGAGAGTCGTAAACTGAGGGCCAAACTCTGATAGTCATGATCCGAGGGCCATCGCTGTAATAGTTGTGAGCCGGCGTAAGCTTGGTGCTACATCTTTTCTTTTGTTTGTTATTTTCTTTGAATAAGAGGATTGAGAGTTTCTAAATATTGTGAAGTGAATTATGGAATGGAAATGTGATTGGTATTATTTGAGAAGAAAAAAGATTGAATGCTGAAATCTGATTGTAGTTGAGCAAAGAGAATGAGTCTGTATTTGTGTGAAACACCGTATTATGAATGGCAGTTTTGTGTGAAGAATTCCAGTGATTGGGATGATGGTAATTGTGTGTTGAAAGCTGTGAGGGCATAATATTACAGTTGGAGATAATGAGGGTGAATATATTGGTAGAAATAGCAATTATTGGTATGACTGAATTGCTGTAAGGAAGAGACCAATAAGGTGAAGGAGGAGATTATAGTTTCCTTGTGTGTTCAGATATTGAAAATAGAGATGATACATTCAAGAGGTAATTGATTGTGTGACCTTAACATGAACGCTTAAGCAACTAGTCATTCCCAGTGTTTGAATCGCCCTATACGGGTTTATTCCAAGAGGTTTCTTCCAGAATAAGTAAAATGAGCAATCACATTTTGGTGCCATTGCTGGAGAGTGATAATAGCTTTGAGTGTTAGGAATTAATGACCAAACGTGTGAGAAAATTGGCAATGGAAGACGATTTCAGTAGTGTTTGAAGCAAGATTATGGTTAATAAGAACGTGAGCATTACATTGAAAAAAATAAATCAGTTGAGAGAAAGACAAGGAAGAGCGCAAGGAAGGAACTTGCTTAGAGAGGAGCAAGAACGTAATCTTAAAAGAAAGCATCGACAAAATTGGATTAAACCATGGTTGCAAGCTTGTCAGTGCATCCGAACATATCAAGAACCGGACAGACTGTTAATTCTGCAGTCGTATGTATCATTAGAAAAATTGCCAAGAACACTCGCAAAATTTTTTTTTAACATTCCAGTGGAAATCTTAAGGTCATTAACTGAAAGAGAAGGAGGCGTAGAAGAATTTGGTAATCCATTGGATATTTTTTCAGTAATGGGTACTGTTGAAACGAACAATAGGGGCTCTTCAGATTGGCACAAATTGGTCGCCAATAAAGATATTGAATTTAAAAATCTGACGTTTACACTTATAATTCAACCAATAAAACTATTTGCAGAAAATAACAGTAAATCGAGTAGCTCTGAGAGCTCGAAAATTAGAATAAGAAAAAGTAGAGATTATTTTAAAACGGAGTTTAGCGAAACAAGAAATTCAATGGCATTAGAAAGACCAGCCGTTTCGATTGCAATACAGATGGGTGCAGTAGGCGATCAAATGACTAGTGTCATGCCACTACCTACTTTTCAAGGATTTCTTGATGCGGATCTCGATCAATATTTGTCTCAGTTTCTTATAGCATGTCTAGCTAATAATGACAGAACTAAAGATATTTGGTTGCGATGGCTGTCAGTGACTTTAAAAGATACGGCATTTGAATGGTACAACTGCCAACCAGTGGGTCAATTTTCGAATTGGGAAGCATTGAAGAATGCATTTTTATCTCATTTTTGACCAATTGGTTTTGAAAACCGCCTTCGAGAGAGGTTAATGAACAACAAAATGATCCTAGGGGAGGTGGTGGAATTGTACTATGGTCGAGTGGCTGGTATACTCAGTAAGTGGCCGAATCACTAAATGTCGGAGGCATTAATCTTATCCATATTAATCAATGGTTTGCACCCACCAGAGCTAAAAATGTTTCTAAAGGAAGTTCAACCTGTTATGATGGCTGCATCCCTTAATAGAGCCAAGATTTGGGAGGAATACCATTATGATCAATTTTTAATTATGGGAGCCACGATGATTCCAGTTCAAGGTAGATATCAAAATCCGACTTGGAACGAATCAATGGATAGTTATCCACGGATGTTAGAAACAGGGGCCAATTTCAATATCAATATTCAGGGGCCAGTTAATGTCACCCCATTGCAAGCTATACCATTGAACGTGACAACAACGTATGCTCCATATTTTCCATATCAACAACAAGTGTTAACTATGACAGAGATACCAATAATGCCAGCCCTAAAAGATTCCAATAAAACCTTATTATTAAATTTGATGAAGAAAATGGAGGAAATGGCTGTCAATATGGCCAAAGATAAATAGAAGAGACAAAAGCCTACCAATACTAGGACCAATGTATGGTGCAGTAATTATAAGGGCCACAGACATTCTGTAACAGATTGCCCCTCACCCTCACAAATAATAGATCAATGTACATTTTGCGAAGGAAAGCACCTAATAGCAAATTGTTAGAATTGGCAAAGACAACAACAACAATTTAGTAATCAGACCATGATTCCACCAACCCAATAGGATGTCAATCAAAAGCAAACGGGAAATACGTTTGGATGGAATGAAAATCGATTTAATCGATAAAATCGAGCATTCAATAACTTTCAAAGTTCCAATTTTAATCAAGGATCTGCATCGAAACCCCAAAACTATGGTAAGGAGCAGCAGAGGTATCAGCAATATGCTCTACTGATGTCATCAAACCAAGTTCCCTTAGTACCAACGGGACAACCAAGATCATTTTCTAATCCTACATGGAACAAGCCTAGTAGGTATATACTGGTAGAGGCACCTAATATGCCTAATGGGGGTAAAAGGAGACCACTTTGTTGCTATTATTACAGACAAATTGGACATTATGCGAGTGAATGTCCTAATCCAAGGGCCAATGATGACTATGCTTCAATATGTGGAAATTGTAAGCAGTCTGGTCACACTTATCAGCAGTGCAATGCACCCTTTAATTATAATAACCGGGAGCAGCAAATGCAAACAAGCCAACCGACGGAGGACAAAGGCCCTGTTCAACGAGACTTACTAGTACATCGTGTCGAGGTGGTGAACGTAGTATTTACCAGAGGCCAATAAAAAGACAAGAATCCAATTTAGGACCCGAATGAACTAATCATAGGAGAGCAAGTAGCGCCGTCCACAGGGCTAAATGAACCAATATCAATATTGGAACGTATCTCAATATTGAGACCTCAACAGACTGAGGAACCCAATTTAGTTCCACATGCCAATTTACTGGGACCATCCAATTTAAGTCCTGTTACGGGCTTTGTACCCAGTATGAGACCTGACTCGGTGGTAGAACCCAATGAGGTCCCAATTACGGAGGTTTTGGTTTCGTTCCAAGCAATTTCAATCTCTACGCAGTTTCGAGAAACATCCTATCCATTGAAAGATCCTCTCAGGGGTGGGAATTATAAGGAAGTCCAAGCTGTTGTTCCAACTCCGAGTCCAGGGCGAAAGAATATTTTATCTCATGGAATAAAATCAAAACCAATGAAGCGCAAAAGAGCATTGGAAATTACTCTCAATATAGAATCCTATGACATTCTGAAGGATTTGGATGTTATTCAGCCTTCAATTACAATGAAGCAACTTTTGGCTGTAGCACCAGAATGTCGATCTACATTGAATTCAGCACTAATACGACAAAGATCCCGCACTAAAGAAATTTATGAAGTTAGCTTAAACCCAGATCCGGGAGCACCAACCAGCGATGTTTCGATTGACGGTGTTATGATCTTGGGTGTTCAAGTCGATGGTGGCTCCAGTGTGAATTTAATGAACATGGTTACAATGGAGGATTTGGATCTAAAGCGATTGCTACCTACAACATTGGTCTTGCAAATGGCAGATCATAGTCGGATAAAGCCAATGGAAATCTTATGAAATATTACCATTGTAATCACGGAATTGACATACAAAATCGATTATATTATATTTCGATTACAAAGTTCTACGTTATTGTATTCCATTTTATTGGGCAGACCTTGGCTTTATCAAGACAAAGCTAAAAACGATTGGGATCGAGGCACATTGATAATTGGAAAAGATAGTAATCAGATTATTTTACAGATGTACTCGGTATAATATTATGGAGAATCTTAATTGCCAGAATCAAAATTTACATTAGACAACAAGAGTCAATCGATTGAGGAAGATGACGATGCTATAGGTTCACTGCAATTTGGGAAGGACAAAACACTTCAATAGCAAAGGTAAGAGTCTACCAATGTGGAGGTCCCGATGAATATTTACTACATCAGGAGGATGCGACTAACTCGGATCATGCTATTGCCGAATGGATGAACAATCTCGTAATCAATAGAGTTAGCTCATTGGAATCAGATTTGAATGGTTCACATATGTCGGATAATACAAGATATTCACATCAGGAGAAGACAATTAAATCAGAGGTTGTTGAAGACACTGTGTGTCACTCCATTAACCTGGGCACCAATGAAATGCCACAGTTAATTAAAATATATGCCAGTATTATCGATATAGAATTGGATGCTTGGAAATAGTTTTTCGTCCATTACAAATCTACCTTTGCATGGTCGTATGCGGATTTGAAAGGAATTCTAGTTGATGTGTGTGAGCACCAGATTATTCTGGACGAAGGTGGTACGCCAGTTCGTCAAAGATAACACTGACTTAATCTAAAATATTCTCTTTTAGTGAAAGAAGAATTGGATAAACTTCTCGACATGGATTTTATTTATCCTGTTCCGCATAGTACATGGGAATTACTAATCGTGATGGTATCGAAGAAGAACGGAAAAATCAGGATATGTCAAGATTTTCGAAAGTTAAATGCGGCCACTAAGAAAGATTACTTCTCATTACCTTTCATGGACAATATAGATAATATGTTGTCATTATCACCAAGTAATAAAAGAATAGGAGTGGGACACCAGTTAAAGTCATTCTGTAGTATTGTTTTGAGTTGGCTGAAGTGCCATTTTCTTGTATTTCTTGTGTTTTCGAGAGTAGTAGTTCCAATTAAGAGTTAATAGTAAGGAGCCAGTCACAAGTGTCGATTGAAGATATTCCAGAATGGATGAGTCAGTAGCAACAATTGGAACTTCGGGATGTCCAGATCTTGAAACTGGAGGCTCAAGTCCGTATATTGGGTAAATACAATAAAGACCTTTTAGCTTAGTTGAGGTAGGAGTCGATAGAAGGATAGGAGGAAGAAGAAGAAGATTTGCAATTGGAACCGGAATCGGTGGAATCAATAACAGATACTGCGGCAATTGATTAATTAGATAGGCCACAGGGATCGTAATTTTTGTGGAGATTTATTAAATAATTTTTAGATAGGTATCAATTAAGTGTTTGCGAGGATGCTGCATAGATAGGAGTGGGGCTATATAGAATAGATATTAATTCATTTTTGAAAGATATTGATAAAATATATTAATAGTCCATATAATAGGAAATTCAGGAGGACGGATAAGTGATTTAGTTCTTAAAAGCGATTAATTACAGAATTACGGTTAGAATCTGGAGAATCAGGGGAAAGTATTTAGGAGTTGTAGAAGTTAATTAAGGTGCCAGATTGTGAGAATCGTAAGCCGAGAGCCAGACTGTGAGAGTCGTAAACTGAGGGCCAAACTCTGATAGTCATGAGCCGAGGGCCATCGCTGTAATAGTTGTGAGCCGGCGTAAGCTTGGTGCTACATCTTTTCTTTTGTTTGTTATTTTCTTTGAATAAGAGGATTGAGAGTTTTTAAATATTGTGAAGTGAATTATGGAATGGAAATGTGATTGGTATTATTTGAGAAGAAAAAAGATTGAATGCTGAAATCTGATTGTAGTTGAGCAAAGAGAATGAGTCTGTATTTGTGTGAAACACCGTATTATGAATGGCAGTTTTGTGTGAAGAATTCCAGTGATTGGGATGATGGTAATTGTGTACTGAAAGCTATGAGGGCACAATATTACAGTTGGAGATAATGAGGGTGAATATATTGGTAGAAATAGCAATTATTGGTATGACTGAATTGCTGTAAGGAAGAGACCAATAAGGTGAAGGAGGAGATTATAGTTTCCTTGTGTGTTCAGATATTGAAAATAGAGATGATACATTCAAGAGGTAATTGATTGTGTGACCTTAACATGAACGCTTAAGCAACTAGTCATTCTCAGTGTTTGAATCGCCCTATACGGATTTATTCCAAGAGGTTTCTTCCAGAATAAGTAAAACAAGCAATCACATTTTGGCGCCGTTGTCTAAGAGTGATAATAGCTTTGAGTGTTAGGAATTAATTACCAAACGTGTGAGAAAATTGGCAATGGAAGACGATTTCAGTAGTGTTTGAAGCAAGATTATGGTTAATAAGAACGTGAGCATTACATTGAAAAAAATAAATCAGTTGAGAGAAAGACAAGGAAGAGCGCAAGGAAGGAACTTGCTTAGAGAGGAGCAAGAACGTAATCTTAAAAGGAAGCATCGACACAATTGGATTAAACCATGGCTGCAAGCTTGTCAGTGCATCCGAACATATCAAGAACCGGACAGACTGTTAATTCTGCAGTCGTATGTATCATTAGAAAAATTGCCAAGAATATTCGCAAAAAATTTTGTTAACATTCCAGTGGAAATCTTAAGGTTGTTAATTGAAAGAAAAGGAGGTGTAGAAGAATTTGGTACTCCATTGGGTATTTTTTCAATAATGGGTACTGTTGAAACGAGCAATAGGGGTTCTTCAGATTAGGACAAATTGGTCACCAATAAAGATAACTATATTAAATTTTAAAATCTAACATTTTCACTTACAATTCAACCAATAAAACTATTTATAGAAAATAATAGTAAATCAAGTAGCTCTTGTTAACTCCTTTCTTACTTCTAGTCTAGTTTCAAGGATTTCTAATTTTCTTGTCTTTTGGCAATAGCCATTCTAGTTTTTTTTTTATAATATAAATATTTAGTTATTTCTATTTTTTCATCTTTTTTTGAAAGAAGTCTCACTTGTTTATTTGTTTTTATCAAGTTCTTGTCCTTGACAGAATATCTTGTTCATTGGTACTAGTATGATATTGGTAAATGTACGTAAAAGCAAGCAAAGAATCTTATAAATAGAGCAAAGAAGGTTAAAACTTTTTATTAACAACATCTATCAAAATCAAGATTAAAATTCAAGCAATTTTTTACTATAAAATATAGAAATTTTAATGGAGATTGTATTCTATCTTTAATTCTTTATTATAAGTTCTTTGTATTTTGTAGTACTAATAAAATAGAGAATCTACAATCAATAGATTCAACTCAAGAACCATTATTTATTGACTTATCGATGTCGTGATATAACACAACTAATAGGTAAAAGAAAATATATATATATATATATATATATATATATATATATATATATATATATTTTAGAAGATCTTATTTTAAAATATTATACTAAATTATCTTAAAAATATGAATAATTATTGAAAGATAGTAAATTATAAGTGAAAATGCTATCTTTTTATAAAGTTGCCTATTAATTATTTTGTAGACCCATGAATAAGGCAAAATAAGGTAGATTAAAATATAAAAGATACAAACATATGTACAAAGGAATTAGAAGTTGATTTTAGCAAAAATTACTTTAAAACAACAAAAATTGATATCCAAAGAAGATTAGTTGTTAAATTGAGATGAAATCAGATCCTGAGGCAAAAAATTACATATCTACAATAACTTCAAGATTATTTTATAAATTAAATAGTAGAATTTTAGAGAAGACTTCATAGAATTTTTTAAAGCATTGATTTTAAGAAATTTGAGTTTGTAATAACTTTATAAGAACTTTGCAAATTTATGATTATTTTGGATAACTTTAGATTTTATAAAATAAAATGAGATTTATAATGTGAGCAATTTCATGAATTTTGTAGTAGATCTACAAATAAAATTTTGTAGGATTGTTAGTATAATTGTGTTAAATATATATTGTGAATTTGACCATAATTGAATAATTAGATTGGAGGTTATTGAAGTTCAAGTAGGTTAGAGTCTCAAAAATTAGATTTTTAGATTTAATAATATCATTTAAAGTTGGTAATGATTTGCTAGTTGGATTGAAGAGATTTTATTAGAGCTAATAGTTGACTTAACTTCTAATATTTAAGTAAAATTTGAAAGTAATTATTAATATTAAAATATCTATTTGATTAGAAATTATTACTATTGGAATATGAAGATTAAGATCAAAGATAAAGGCTAGCAGACACTTGAGTAGATTATGACTTTATTCTCCTATCTTTTAGATTTGATTTTATTCAAATTTATTGTATATATTTTTAATTAAGACATTAAAAGTATATAAAATTTTAAGCAAAATCAATAATTTAATCAATAGATATTGAGGTTCTAAAACTATCCTAAGATTAGTTTGAATTGATTAGATTTTAGTTAAGATTTATTTAAGAATTAATTAGGAATTGATTAGGATTTGATTTAAGATTTAAAATCTTATTAGAGTTAATTTAGATTTTAGAATCTAACTAAAGTTGATTTAAGATTTAAGATTTAAGATTTAAGAATTAATTGGAATTAATTTAGAATTTTGAATTTAGAATTGCTTTGAATTTTTTTAAGATTTTTTTTGGATTTATTAAGGATTTCTTTAGGATTTTTTATCATTTTTTATGATTTCTTTAGATTTCAATAAGATAAGATAAAATAAAAAATATATCATCTATTTTTTTTTATTTTTTTTTTGCTTCATTTATGATCTTACTAAAGAAGTAGAATTTTTTCTTCCAAAAAGATAATATTAGCACTTATTAATTTTTCTACCTCCATATCTATTGTTTGTATATCTTAAATATTTTGTGTACTATTTTTAATTAAGTTCTTCTATAATATAATCTTCTTTATCTTTTTTATAAAATAATTATAATATAATATAATAATAGTATATATATATATATATATATATATATATAGGTATCTTTATTTTAATAAAGATAATAATATATGAAATTATAATCTTTCAATTTTTAATGACGTTATTATTGTTGTATCATCTAATAGGTAGCAATGTAGTCTAAAGGCAGCAATGCTCCAAAATGCTATCTAATTCATATTCTTATTAGCCATCAACTATAACTGATGGCAGTGGTGGTTGGTGTCAATCTAGAAAGCACTTTGACTTAGTATGAAATTCCTTCAGTTGCAAAACATGGAAGACTAGATGGATCTAAATATGTGGCAAAAGCTCGAGGTGATATGCAATATCAGATTTTACTACAAAAATACAGAAATATCTAAGCCATTGACGTACTAGTTTACAAATTTGGATTGATGAAGCAAGTGGTAATTTAGTATTGGAAAATGATACCTAATTATCCTTCCAAAAGGTCTTCTGTTGCAAGTGGTTATTTGCATACAACTTCTGTTAATTTTGTGCAATAAGGAGGCGATGCCATGCTCATTTTAAGGCCATTGTAAGTCGTTGAATTAACTCTTTTATTGTTGAATTTTTAATTTTGATAGAATAATTGAGAATTGTTGGCATAATTAGATGCTGAGTGGTATCATATTATATGGCGTTTGGCTTGAGAATGCACCAGGCACCTAACTATGGAAGAAAAAAATAAAATTACAACAATAAGTCTTGACAATTCTAATAGACTCTTAAATAAATTATAAATAAAAATTAGCAAATATAATAAAATATCAATCAAATTTTATTAAAATTTCAAAAGATTTATACAAGAAACATAAAGAATATTTAGAGACTTTTTAAAGAAATCATAAAGAAGTAATATAGAAATTCAAAATATATATATATATATATTAAAATAGAAATATTAATAAAATATTAAAATAAAAATCTTAATTAAATCCCAATCAAAATCTAGTTAAATCTTAATCAAATTTTAATAAAATTTTGGTCAAATCCTTATCAAACCTTAATCAATTTCTAAATAAGCCTTAATCAAATCCTAAACAAATCCTAATTAAACTATAATCTAAATAAAATCCTAATCCTAATTAAATCTTAAATCAAATCTAAAATCCTAATTCTAATCTTAACCAAATCTTAAATCAATCCATAATTCTAATCCTAATTTCAAACCAAATCCTAATCAGTCCCAAGTAATTTCTACAACATATTTAAACCTTAATAATTAATAAATGAATAGTTGATTTTAACTCAAATTTTGCACACCTCATAAAAATTAAGTTGATAAAAAATACAAATTTTTTTGAAAAGGATCGAAATTATCAAATAGATGATAACATCAAAAATGTGCTTAGGTATCAACTGGCCTCCTTTTCCAACCTTGATGCCAATCTCCCAGAGCGAATTACTCTTGATTGAATCATTAATTTGTTATTAAACTTTACATAATTATTAGAAATCACGCTAACTACTTTTATGAAAAACATTTGCCTCAATATAACTGACAAATTGACAGATATCTAAGAAAATCTCACTAGTCTTCAAAATCCTAAATTCTGAGACCATAACCTACAGAAACCTTTAAGCCTTTCAATCTAATTGTTCAATCAAATCCAAATTCACAACACACATCAAGCACAACTACACCCTCAAATCCATAAATTTTTACATGTAGATCTATTGCCAAACTTACAAAATTCTCTAAAAAGTATCACCTATTTTATTTCACAAATCTAAAGTCATTCAAAACAAACCTCTACTTTGTAAAACTCTTAAAAAGTCAATACACACTTCAATCACTACAAATTAATGCTCAAAGAAACCTCTTCAAGTCAGATCCTAGATTCTATTCTTTGATTTTCAAAAGAACACCTAAACTGCCATAGGAGCTTGATTTTGTACCATAGGATCTGATTTTGACCCAGGTTCATAACTGATCCTCTCCGGATATCATCTCTTGGGTTTCTAAGGTAATTTTTCCTACAAACTACTCTTAATTTCTTTTCAAAGGTGTTTATATTATTTATTTTCCACCTCTAGCTATTGCATACTAAGGATAACATCATATCTTATCTTTGTTATCTTAAACTTCTCTTTGAAGACGTAGGTGTTAGTCAATCTAAAGGTTTCTTCTTCACATGTCTTACTTAATACATTCTCTTGGTCATCTATAAGATATATGTTTCCTCCATTGATTACCTTAGTTTTAATCCCAAGTCACTTGGCAATTTTAATTGAGATACATTTTTCTATAGAGCCAAAATCAACAAGTATTTGATACGGCTATCCTCTTATGAGTCCCGTCAAATGCACAAGACAACTCTTTTTATAGTTTTCAAAGGCCATGCTATTTGTCTCTAAGAGACACTAGCTATTACTATTATAGTTTTCAATGCCTTTACAAGAAAGTATCATTTTCTTATTTTGTCTCATTATCAACTTAGTGAATTTTGAAACTATGAATCCACCTTGTTTTGTTAGTGATTGAATTTTGACATAGTAAACAACCTTCGATCTGATGGCCTAGCTCTCAACAATAGAAACACAATCCCTTTTGCATCAATATTTGTCATCTTTATGATATCAATAATCCTTATAGGATATTAATCTCTATTGGCATTGGTTGTTGTGCTATAGTATTAGATAATGGCATAGGACTTTATGTTATAGATTGTACTCCACAATTTTTGAAATCTATAGCATTGATCCTTTTGCAATCCTAATTGCCTCTTCAAATATTTATAGATCCTTTAGTTCTACCTCTTACAGGATTTCAAGTTTTAAACCTCGATGAAATTAATCCATCATTTTTGCCTCTGAAATATTTCCAATTTGGAGATATAGGGACTTGAATCTAGAAACATAAACTTGCACCAACTTGAATTTTCTAAGATTTATCAACTAATTGCATGCTATCTTTTTTATATTAATAGATTAAAATTAGTTCTTAAACTTTGTCTCAAACTACTTCAAATCACAAAATTCACCTTAAGCTCTATAGCTTTGAAATTGATGTTGCGACCAAATGGCTATCAAATCTCTCAAATAGTTGGCTATATACATAATTCTTTTAGTGGTATTTGCTCCAGATAGTTGGAGGTATTGTCGCATGTTGAAGAGCCATTGATATATAACTTCTTGTCTTGAATTCTCAAAGTATATACTAGACTTACTCAATTTGAGTCTAGAAAATGTTAACTCCCTTGTTCTAAAGGCTTCTATTTGCCCTTGCAAAGTAGCTATCTAATCTAAGAAGTATTGTATTTGAACCTCTATCTAAGATTGTTCAATCATATCTCCTATGTTGTAATTTTTTCTTTGGACTCTACTATTGTAATGCCTTCTCGTCTTTTGGTTGAATTTTAAGAATAACTTGTGTTAGCCTCTATATAGTAGCCAATGTGACCACAACAATTGGCCTCAAACTAGATGATGGCTATCAACTAAATATTAAAGAACAGTCTAACACTAGTTCTAATATCAATAAAATAGGACCAGTCTATTTTAAGAGTCCAAGACTCTTCTAATCCACAAAAACATAAAACCTTATAACAAAGTAGGACAAAATAGACCAAAATAAAACTGAACAAAATTAAACAAAATAGGATGCAAAAGACAAAACTATACAAATGAAAATAGAACAAAACAAAATTAAACAAAAAGATGTAAAACCAAACTTTACTAAAAAATAAGGTCTGAAATCATACTTGACCAGATATCCAAAAAGACCTTGATCAATCCTATTTATATTTGTTCTACCACCCTAAACTTTCTAAAATATTCCTAATTAATAGACCCCTCTTAGATAATTATCCTAAACTCTTTTTAAAAGATTCTATGGTAGGTTCCATCTAGATAATCACCTTAAGCTCTTTCTAAAATGTTCCATGGTGGATCCTACATGGTCCACTAATCTAGCTCTAATTCTAGAAACTTCTATAACTTCTCAAACATGGTTCCAACTATCTATCTTTATATGTCAATAATAGAAATATCTTATTTATACCCTATTAAAATGAAGGTGAAAATATATAGATTATATATATTACCAAAATGAAGTTTTATTTGTAATAAACTTAAAAACCTATATTTTTTGGAAGAATGAACAAAAAGTGGAAAAATATTTTTTTATAATATAATGATAATAAAATTCCAAAGTAATAAAAATATTATTTTATGTGTTATTTTTTCTAAAATTGCAACACAACTTTTAAGTGGTGGATGGACTATATATTTTATATTTAAAATTCTACTCTATCTTGATAAAGATTTGTTTTATAATATTCTAAACAATACACTATATATATTTGTGTTAAGAAAGACAATTCTTATCATTTAAGATGAAGCTCCAATTCAACATTATAATTGTGTCAGGGCAATTGATAGAACTCTACAAGACATAAATAGCACTTATAAGTTATTTAGCAAAATTATTATAGTCTTGGTAGAGATATTTGACAAATTCTTCCTGTTGTCATTAAAGATTCAAGAGAAGAAGTTGTTGGTGCTTCTTTGCAATGGTGAAAGATTTGATCTCATATTAAAGTGTGCAAGTTGACTAAAAATATTCATTTAGAAGCTATATTTGATGACAATTTATTATTTACTAAATAATTCATGAAGTTATATATTATATAAGACTATTACTTATGAGAGCTTTTATATGATATAATGCTTATATTTAATATATCTAAGAGTAGTCTTTATTTGTAGATTGGAAATAGATCTATAATTAGAAATATATTAAGAAATTTAATGATTCTTTCAAAATATATAAAAGTATGTTTGACATCAAATGATTTGATTCAAGCTATGTATTTGGAACATGATGAAGATAAAACACTTTGATATGAATATTTCACCAACATGTCTATTTTATTTAGACAAAATTATAATATTAATAATTTAAATAAGGATACTATGGAGAGATTTTCTAGAATTTTATATATTTATCTTAGTACATATATAAAAATTATAGAAGATAGTATTTATAATAGAAATTATCATCCAACTGAGTATTTGAATAGCTTAAGTTTATTTGGATTGCCACTATTCAGCTTGAAACAAAAGTTTGGATGTCCTATTATGTTGTTGTAAAACATTATTTTGCATCAAAGACTTTATAGTGAATCACCCTTGGTTATTATGTACCTAACTGATCAAGTTATAGAAGCAAAATTATTATTTAGAGACTGTAAGGAACAATTGGCTTTTCTTTCAAGGATCACATTATGTCCATCATTTGCAAAGATTTCATTCAAATTACAATTAAGGCAATTTCCAATAAAGGTGAAATTTTCAATAATCATTTTCATATTTCAAAGATAATTGTTGAAAAATGTAGAAATAGATCTTAAAACCCACATACTTGCACATAAATAGTTGTATATTGTTCTTTCACAATGCACTTCTTTGAATATAATCAAGATCCTATATCCTAAAAATAGTGAAGATAAAACCATCACATTAAATGTAGTTTATTCCTATATATATATTATTTAAATTTTTGAAATAAATGAAATTTATTTTTTCCAATTATAATGTTCCATTATTGTGCATACACTTTTTCTTCCTTTTTTTTTATTTTATTTATTCTTTATCAACATTTCTTTAAGAGAGGTCAATTTTTGACTTAGCAACTACAAATTAAACTTTTATAGCTTTTTTGTGGCCAATGGCATAAGTTTCTACTAGTGATTATGTATATATATATATATATATATATATGAACTTCTTTTGTAATAAGTTATTATAGAAGACTGAAATATGACAAGGGCAACTTACAATTACATCTGTATAAACTCATCATCATTTTCATCTCATGGATTGAATACAAATTCAAAACGTATTGACAATTCATCTAAAAACTTGATGATGTCGCTCATCCAAACACACTTAAGTAATTTGCAGCACAATCAGATTTTTGTAAATTTTTCCATTTTACACTAACAATTTTATGCTTATTTTTCCAACTTTGTCATCCACACATACACACACGCACACTGTATGTTGTTTCTAGTACCAGATCAGCACGATCCTTTGCGACTGCTCCACTAGGCCTCCAGAGGTGGAGCCGGATCAAACACAGAATTCTTACAAAAAGTTTAATTCCGCCGCTCCGGAACCGGTTGCGGCATTTGGATCCAGTCAAACGCCGTTTCGGAGCTGATCATCTCCTCACTGGCGCATCGTCAGTCCTACACGCAACGGCGCTAGATCGACACAGCTGTGGTTCTTTTCAGTACTCACTAAAAAAAACAGCGACTCTATGATGTACCGCACACCATCTGGCTTCTGCGAAAATCCCGTAACTCATGGATGCACTGAGTACCAAAGCCAAGCACCGAACTCATGAATGAGATTCACCCAGACTACCACGCATAGTGTAGACAACTTTGTCTGAACCACGATTTCCTAAACTTTCCCTCTTCATAATGTCTCGAACCAAACTTCACCTCTGCGAAAAGCGAAGTAACGTGGCTAAACACTGGATGATGTTCCGTTGCCATCACCATCGTCAGGCCTCAAGTTCCATATCAGTTATAAATCAATCACCTACTTTGTAATCGATAAATAAAAAGGAAAAGCTAA
This sequence comes from Physcomitrium patens, assembly GCF_059467195.1. Classification (NCBI taxonomy): domain Eukaryota; kingdom Viridiplantae; phylum Streptophyta; class Bryopsida; order Funariales; family Funariaceae; genus Physcomitrium; species Physcomitrium patens. Next base: position 1,322,879 of record NC_143416.1, on the reverse strand, counting down.
AGAAGACAAGGATGTGTATACATATACATATATATATTTACTCACGATACATGTAAAATAGAAATGAAATTTAAAATAAATGTTTGTAACATATAGCATTCTTGGAGAAGGGGTCCTACGTGTTCTAATTGTCAGTGCATAGATGAACTCGTCCAGTGAAAAAATTAACAGGAAAAGTAATCCTTCTTGTGTGAATTAGAGAAGATACAATGATAGCAAAAATAAATCATTAGATTAAAATGTCTACCCGATTCTTAAAAAATCTGAAAAAAGCTCTCTACTCATAAACTATACTTTTCATATACGATGTCCCTTATAAAATATTTTCATCCCATGGAAATCAACATGGAAATGAATAAAAGTGGTTGGAATAAGATACAAAATATGTTTTTACTGTTTATGTGTACAATCGTCTATTTAAATAAACTTTTGTAACACATGCAAATGTATGAAAAAGAGTAAAATTATTTTAGTAGAAGTACAGGATTGGGTAACAAAGCAATTGTAACAATTTCGTCAAATTGCAATTTTCTTAGAACAACAACAACGAAATGATAAATACAATCGGGGTTTCGTAATCGGGTTTGTTTCATCAGGATTGTTCTCCCACGGCTTCGCATTTAGGATTTCTCCCTATCCCTAATCCTAACCCTAAATTTTTAACATTAGCGTTGCGGAGTGTCGTGCAAGAGCTTCCACGAGTTTTTGGGATCAGGAAAATGGTTGATGTGATGGCCACCGTGGTAAAGAATACAGAGTGAGTTGCAGATCTGCTACAGCGTCGCTACAGAGAGAGCCAGCAATTGGTTCAAGTGAACAACGATCGATTCTTAAAGGAGTTGTCCACTTGCACAATCGCTGAAGATTCACAGCAGCTGCTGAAAACCCTCACTCTCTTCACCTTGACAATCTCTGCACTTGGGTGCCGTGCGTGAAGCTCTGTAGAATGAGTTTGTGACGTGGGTTTCGATCGAACCCTAGATCCTGTTTGTTTGTCGATTTCGAAGTTGTGGAATGATCGACTCTCGATCGGCGAGATCAACCCATGCGACGAAGTTCACTGCGAAAACCTGTTCGCCGAAGTGGGAGACTGCGGTGGGCGCAGACTGTTGTAGTGAGTTCGGTTGCATTCGGTAGTCTGCCAGCTGCTATGGTTAAAACAGAAATCGTAACGAACTCCGCGCCCCTGCGCGGTTATCTTCGAAGCAACAACCATGGATTCGGGCGCCTGCCATTTGTCATCTGCCCAAGCGCGTATTGTGATTTTAAAATTATTAATTTGAACGTCACCAATTTTTCAGCCCATGTCGGTAGGGATACCATTCACCCGAAGACCCAGAGTACATTTCAGCGACCTTCCCACGACCCTCGATTTTCCGAAACCCACAGTGATCATCGTGGCTTTTACTCATGTACCTCGAAACTGTTCCTGTGGTTTCCGGCACGTTCCTGAACATCTTACACAAATGCTTGTGGATTCGCTCTGGAGGTCTGGTGTCAAATCGATCGAAGGTTGCACCCTTGCGGAGTTCTACTTGGTCTATGACACCTTCAACCTGAATCAAGCAGACTGTGACGTCGAAAGTCGAAAGAATGCTATCAAATCACCATAGTGTTGGTTATTACAGGGTAGTATAGATCTCAAGGTCCTCAGAGGGTTCATCGCCTTCTACCCATATAATGGGAGTTGAGTTCTACATTGGGCATCGAGGATTTAAGTCTTACCGATTTTGGAGTCGAAGTTTTTGGACAATAGGAGGTACTTTGGTTTTGTTGAAGCTAGAGAGGGCGCAAGAAAATGGGCAAGCTTCACAAGGTTTAGGCATTATCGGGTTTTGGGGTTTCGGAAATGGTTGACACTTGAGTCTCTCACGGGCCCAATCGTATTATTCATCGGAATTTGTTGTTAGGCATTTGAACAATGAGCAGCGAGGAGCATCATTCTGTGGAAGTGCCATCTCCTGATTTTCCAGAGACTGTCTCGGAGGATGGTGGATTTGGTAAGTTGTGCTTATCACGATGTCTGAGATTCCTCGTGATATCTTCCCTTTTCGCCTGTCGTGTTCAATGTTTTATTGCCACCGAAGGCGATCTGCATTGTGTAGGTTTCTTAGAAACATAAATCCCAACAGTGGAAAACTGCTCTCACTGAGTGAATATTGAATTGTAGAAACTAATTCAAGCTGCTCTTGCTATCATTTACAGTCACGACCTTGCAAATTCCGATGCTGTAATTTACAATGTGTGGATTATAAGACGCTGCAGCGAAAGCTCATAGTTATGGTTGTTGTTCTTCACGTCCTGAATATGAAGGGAAGAAGTCGGTTGGTGTGGATGAGAAGACTCAACTCATGGAAGAGGGTTCTGATCTCAACAAACCCTTGGCAAAGGATGCTGAGCTTTGGATGAGTATTGCCTCTGCGTGTGCTTATGGGCTAATAGGCCTACTCATGGGATTTTTCAATAAGGTGTGCTAGACATTCGTCATTGAATGTTCTACTTTTTCAATTCAGTCTGTGCTGACATTTCCAGGCGTGCACTAAGATATGCCGTTTAAACTGAATCTGGAGCATGTGGTGTAATGTTTCCAGGCGGTTTTAGAGGACTGGCCATACCCGAATTCTTTCCTGACGCTGCAGATGGCGGTTTCGATCGTCATTGTCAATGTGATGCAAGTGTCTGGTTTGACCACCGTCCAGCCGCTGCAACTAAACGCGGTCAAGAACTTGTTACCCGTGGTGTTTTTCTACAACACAAATGTTGCATTTGCGTTGGTAGCAGTGAGGGCTCTAAGCATACCCGTCTATCATGTTCTGAAGCGTCTGACTCCTGTCATGGTGCTGGCGGGTAAATTCTTGATTTGGGGCAACACGACGTCCATCGAAATCGCGTTGTCTGTCTTAACTGTTGTGTCAGGTGACTGCTTTCGACCGGCGTTGCTTATATCCAACTTTTGTTCTCACTGGGAATGAAATCCAAAGAGATCGTTTGCTAGCGTCGTTTAATCCTTTCACGGTGGGTGTTTTCTCTGTGGAGATTGCGTAAGTTCACAATAATAGCAGTATATTTAGGTCCGATATGGTATATAGGGGCTGAATTTGGGTTTCCATGTCATCAGGTTGCTTGATGGCTGGCCTCGGAGATTTGAGCTTCGATTTCAGTGGTTATTCTGCGGCGCTCATGAGCTGCGCACTGCAAAGTACTTACTTGATACTCGTTGAAAGATCTGGTACTGAGAAAGGTGAGTTATATTCCCTACCTTTAGTAAGACGTGAGTGTTGTTTCAAAGTCGTCGAAGAGATTAAGTGGGTTACACAATCGATTGATGATTCTGGTGTGGATTGTGAGTTGAAACTCACGAACCAATTCTCGTCCTGTGAACTGCAGGATTCAACTCAATGGAGCTGTTGCTCTATAATGGAATGCTCTCTTTGCCTGTCCTCCTTGCTATTACTCTGGCAACAGGAGAGGTATGGGACTCTGTGGAGAGCATCCAATACCAACTTGCGGAGAATGCCTTGTTCCTGCCTCTCCTCATTTCCTCACTCTTAATGGGCTCGTTACTTAATTACTGCTTATTTCTGTGCACCCTGTGCAACTCGGCTTTGACAACCACCATTGTCGGCACACTTCGCAGCGTTTTTGGCACGGTATGTCGACTTCCTTTCAGAGCTAAACTTTTTTCTCCTTTCTTCGACATACAGTATACATTTTCAACTTGTCTCGGTGACTAAATTACAAACATCGTAGTTCAAACCTTTTCAAAAACATACGATCGAGTTTGGATTGTTGTAGATTTTTGTAAAACCATCTTGTGTGCCACAGGTGGCTGGATTTTTTGTCTTCGGAGGCGTCAAGGGCACAGCCTTCATGTTCCTTGGCGTGACATTCAACACGATAGGGGGAGTAGGGTACACAATTATCAAGTACAGGGAGAAGCAGCCCAACACCTCGCAGAACAGGGTTAGGCTTGAGAAATAGCTTCAATAGAGGCTGAACATCTCGCTGCACTTACTGCTGATCGACAAGTAGTCGGAACAAAACTCCTCTCCTTCAAAGTTCAAATCTGAAGAATCTCAGTTGGGTACAGACTTCGAGGATTGTATCCGAACTTCCTGCTGTTGCCCGATTCAAATGTTTTAGGTTAGAAGCTCAGACGTAAGAAATTCAGCTTAGCAGTTGCATTGTTCTTCGTGTATATTCGTATTTATATATTCATGACGTCTTCGAGCAACATGCCTGAGTAAATGGTCTTACCTGCAAGTCCCAGTCCCCACAACGACAGGCTTGAGCTCTGAACAAATACACAATCAAACGTCTTCATTATCGGTCTCTGAGATTTAAACAGCATTGAAATAGTAGGAACAACCACATTGCTAACATCAACTCTTTACGAATTTGTATGGAGAAGAGCTAACTGGGGCCATCCCAGTGTGTGAATCTTCGCATGTTACAAACTGGTATGTTTCTTTGACGCAACAAAACTTGCAGAATTGGTGTGATCGACGTCATCTCTGGACAAGGTTTGGTGTTTAACATTCTTCGCAGCTTATAATTTCTAAAACATGTTTTTGTGTAGGGACAGTTTAATGCATGGATATAACAATTTCAACATAAATTTTCATCATTGATAGCAAAAATGTTGAGCAGTTATTTCTTCAAACTGTTTTAACAACAATTCAAAACCTAAAACATTTGAAAGAACAGGGAATTTGATTTGATTTAATGACTTTTCAATCTTAACCATTGAAATAAAGTACTTCTACTATTTCTTGGTTGTTTTTGTTTTTTTATGACTCTTCATTGTGATATTTATTATCAAAGATGCAGCCATTTTAGAAAACACATTAACCAAAAGGAAAGAATCTGAATTTGAAAAATATATTTTATATGCAATGAATATAAAAGAAATGAGTATCTTAAAATTAAATTAGAATTAGATTTTAATTCAATTATTGGCATTTTTTATATTTGTTATTCCTAAAACTATGGTTTATGTAAATATAGTATATAATATCTTATTATTATTTTTTAAACAATGATATTTATTTAATCATTGATTTATTTTTATAATATTGATATTATAGATAACGATTCAAGTTAATTAATTGTTATAACCTATCTAATTATTTATTGTAGAAAATTTTGTTTAATGCAACAAGAAACTAAAAATGCAAAGATTTTGTTCAAGTACAATATGTTTAATAAATATTTCAACCATGTATATTTTTATGTCATAGTTTTTTTAAGATAGATATTTTAATCCAAATTATAATATTAATTGATTATACTTAATACACTATTGGCATCACACATTATAATATACATAAAAGTATCATTAAAAGTGATTTATATTTTTAAGTAATTATATCAATTTTTACAAATTTTTCATATGGTTGAAATCATGCTTATAAGTTAAACAATATATATATATATATATATATATATATATATATTTATATATATATAGAAGCTTTAAATTAAAATAAACAATACATTTTAGATAAAAACTGATGTATTGATAAAAGTCTAATAAATTATTATATTTTTTATTTATAATTTTAAAATAAAAAATAAAATTTTTCATTACAAGCTTTACATGATTATTATATATTACATTGACAAATAGTGTAAAGCACTTATATAAAAGATGAATTTACATTATTCATGTATCAAGGCCATGAATTATGAAAAATCTCTAAAGAAACAAAAAAATCTCTTATTATTTGATCATTATTTAGGCCATTGTAACTTTATTCAAATAATATATTTGAAATACCATTAAGAGTAGTTCCTACCTCCAATAATATCATCAAACATCAAGAATTTCCTCTAAGGCTGAGATTTCAAATGCATTATATCTTGCCATTCATTTTGAGGAAGAACATGTTATTCTTGAAGGTCTCCATCACTATTACATTGTCTTAAGAGCTGCAAAAATTGCAATGACTTATCAAGTAATTAAAGAAAAGTTAGCTCTTATATTCAATCTATTGATTGTTAACCCTCCACATTTTTAATGCTAAAAATATAATAAAGTACAAACAAAGATAGAAGATAGAATGTAATCTTTATTGAATATAGTTTTTTTAATGTAATTTCTTCACTTTTTATCTTTACTTTGTTGAAAGTCATTAATGAAAAATATTAACCTTTTTTACTATATTTATAAGATTTTTAGATGATTTCTATGTGCATTCACTAATATTATATTTACATCAATGTACAAGATAATTTAATCTATTTTGGAGTAACTTCCTATTTAAGACCTCTTCTATTTCAAATTTTTAATTATTGTCCACTTTTATAAGAAGAAAAGGCATCTATCTTCTTCTAAGTATATCTATTGTCTTGTATGTTAAAGACAAATTCTTCATGCAAATGAAGATACTAATAATAATAAAAAATCTTTTTATAGTACTATAAAGAAGTGATTAAATTCTTTATAAAGAGAGATAAAAGAAAGAGATTTTGATTGATTGGTGTAGCATTTGATTTCTATTGTCACTAATTATATGTATTTGGATAATAAAAAACATATTAGATTAGTTGCTAATATAAAAGTTAAAAAAAATATTAAAATAAGTATCTTCAAAGCTTGAAGTATAAGCAAGAATAACATATTGGAGCCAAATATAATGGATGAATCTTAGAAAGTGAAATTTCAAAGCCATAAAGATTGCAAACTTTGGTATGTGATTTCTAAGCCTTTCATAGAATATGCATATTGTTTTCATGAACATGCAATATGTGGCAGTTCTTGCAAGTACCAAATTGCTATTCTCTTTGATTTTTTTCTTTAAATTTTAAAATGGATAATTGTAAAAAACTATAGGATACACTATGGTAGTAAATGAGGAGGTTTAGAAGTTTTAACTATACATTTTATTCCTACAATCAACAATATTTTTGAAGATGATAAAAACATAAGAAATAAAAATATGAAAAAATATTTTGTAATTAAAGAAGAAATAAAATTTCTTAAAGAAGAGTTGAATTTGTAATAAATTATAGAAATGATTAAATTTTTTAACAAAAAAAATTGTTAAAAAAATCAAAGATAGAAGATGTAGTAGCTCAATATAATCTTTTATTACTAAAAACAAAGATGAAGACATTAGTATGTTGTTGATTAGAAATACATCCTATTTTATGTATTCAAAAATATGATAGATAATCCAAACACTTTAATAAAAATAAAAAAATAAAAAATTACATGAAGGCATATATAACAAAATAATATAGAATTTTATCTTCAAATATAAAAATAAAAATGGTATATGATTTTAAATTATATTAAATTAATTTTTTTATATTATATATTAATTTTTTATATATAAACTAATATTATTATTTATATTTTTTAAATCTGCAAATATTTATATATGTATGTATTTTCTTACATTATGCATATATGATACATTCTTAATTGATATAATTCAATTATAATATGCTAAAAATAATGATTAAAGGATCTATTGAAAATATATATATTATAAATATTTATTTATCATTTACCAGTTTTTTAGCATCTTCCTAATCTTCTACTACTTTTTTAATCTTCCATTATTCTTAAAGTAAATATTAAACTAAAAGCTTGGACTCTATAGGGGCCTATTAAGCAAGTATAGAACTTTTCAAAGAATTCTAGATAATGACTATCATACAACAAAACTAAACTTGCTTTAGTAATAACATATTTTGTTAACTTCTTGTCATACTGGCTCTTTCAATTTTATTGCATTATAGTATCCTCTCTAAGGTCCTTTTGTATAATTCTTCTAATAAGGTGATTTGATAGATCATCTTTGATATGCTCTCCGATTCTTCTTCCCTCTTAGATTAGAGAATTCTAGGCATTGGTAATATAAATTCTACCAATATTATAGATTGGTGACTATATGCTAAAAATATGGCCTTTTCTCTATTGTTGTTTTGTAAGCAAAATCATACACATAATTGGTAGCAAAAAACTTTACATCTCAATTAATTTTATAGGCTGTTATTATTTTATTGAGAATCTTTTTCATGTGACATTTGTTTAAGATCCAAGAATTTCTAACATCATTCTTATGGACTTCTACAACCATTGCGAATTTTGAAGTGACCATAGTCTTTAGTATCAATGGACTTTATCATTGATCTACTACCATCAGCTACATTTGATGCTATCTATTTTTTCACAAGGGCAAGTCTTCTTACGAGAACATGGAGTCTTTGATTGCAAGTGGGTTGTGAAAAGCACAATATTTCCCAAATAAACTCAAATATAAAAAAATTTAGCTTAAATTAAGCTCAATAAAGTTTTTTAAAATTTGAAAAAATGACAACCAAATCAAAGAAAAAACAGTTGGCCTTTTACTACAACTGTTGCCTTCAAAACCTCTATCTATAAATTAGCTTGGATTTTCCTTCTCACAACTCTTTTTCTTGCATAATAAGTCTTATTAGAAAGCTAACAACAAGATCCAGGTTTTTTTATAATTTCAAAAAAAATGATGCAAATAGAAGAAATGATATAAAAAATTCTAAATTAGTCTTGAATTTTGTTACATAAAAATTCTAGCAATCTTTCTTCTATAAGTTTGTATGAATCTCTTTAGTCACATCTTCTTTTTTTATATACTAGGACTTATTAGAAGGCTAGCAACAAGATCTAACTTCTCTTAAATTTTCAATTCAAAAAGATAAAATTACAATAAGTGGTTTAGAAAACTCCAAATAAATCTTGAATCTCACCTTTCAAAAACTCCAGCTACCTCCTTTCTCACACATCTATGCAAAAAATCCACTTAATTTCAAAACCTCCATCCTAACATTCTTCTAATATCTACCTTGAACTCTTATAGAATCATGTATCTATCCTAAATGACAATACTCTCAAAGCTTGAATAATCCATTCAAGTCAATAATCTATTATTCTAAATTCCATTCAAATTTGAATATGTATTAGCATTATATTTTTTTTTCTTCCTATAAGTAAAACTAATTATCCTCAAAGTAATTTTGATGCACCAAAATTAAGTGCATCACAATAACATTATTGTGGATTAATTTATAAAGATGGCAAATTTTGTCTCATGCAAAAAGGTAATTTTTAAAGAAGAAAAAATAAGGCTCTTTATTGATAATATATATTGATATTATGATCAACTTGATGAAATAATTTTTTATTAAAGAAATTTATTTATAATAAATTTTTGAAAATCTCTTTTCAAAATATCGAAGGTAGATATCAAAAAAAGTTTACCTTCGATCTTCAAACCAATGGTCAAACAAAATGAGTCAATCAAATTTTGGAGAAGTATTTGTAATGTATCATCAATTATCAACATGATGATTGAACCTTATATTTATTTTTAGTAAAGTTTTTTTACAATAATATTTTTCATGCATCAACTCAAAAAATACTATTTTATGCCAATTATGATTACCATCTAAAGTTTGATTTATTAGGTACATTAAAGGATAAAAATCCAGTAGCTACATATCTTGCATCACAATTATTATAGCTCTAGTCAACTTTGAAGTTCCATTTATAAGCAGTTCAAGATTCTTACAAAGCATCTTTAAATAAGTTTAGAAAGAAATTTTCTATTTTTAAAGTTAAAAATGAAGTATGGCTTCTTCAATAAAATATCAAGACCAATTGATCTTGCATTAAGTTGAACTACCAAAGATTGATGCCATTTTATATTTAAAAGCTAATCAATTCAATAGCTTATTGGTTGGAACTACCTACACTGACTCAAAAAACTATTTCAATATTGATATATTTTGGAAAGAATAGTATATTTTAAATGAATTATAATGAATAATGAAACATGATTTGTATAGCAAATAAAGTATTCTTTTACAACTACCAAATGAGCCTAAGTTGAAAAGAATCCATCAAATAATTGTAGAGCTATGACTAATCCAATTTGGAATAGTATTAAAGTTTTTTTTTTTTGAATGTGGTATCGAATTACATATCAATACTTTGTAGGACCTGCTTTTGCCTTGATAACTACTTCCAATCTCCTAGGCATACTTTCTATTAACTTTTGGCACAAAATTACTTCAATATTATTCCATTTTCTAGTTATTTTTTTTCATAATTCTCAAATTTTCTTTGGTTTTATCTTTCAAGTATTGAGCTGACTTTCATAAACATATATTTACTATAATTATTGCATATGTGATATGAATAGGTGGAATTAGATAAAAGTAGATTAATTTCATAATATCTTTTAGAGAAACTCTCTAGAAGCTTTATAGATGCTGCTTTGACTTTACATGTGTTTATACTTGATTGATAGGATAGAAACTTGGTCAACAAATTAACTACATGCCACACATGTTGGTAGCTTATAGAATAAGCTAAATATGTGGCATCTACATAGAAAACTTTCCTTGCGAGTTAAGATACGTTTTATACAAAGTCAACATGTTTTTGGAGGTCCTATAGAATGTTGCTGCGTAGCTTCTAGTTACATAGTATATATAGAGGCAAGAGTAAGCCCTCTTCATTCTTATCAACTTCTTCCTTGCTTCTAGTGTAGTTTGAAGGGTCTCTAGTTTTCTTGTCTTTTGGCAATAGCCATTATAGTTTCTTTCTTAATATACATATTGAATTATTTCTATTTTGTCATCTTTCTTTGAGAGAAGTTTCACTTATTTATTTATCTTTATCAAGTTCTTATCTTTAATAGATTAACAAGAAGACACTTACAATATCAGAGCTTTGTCTAATCTTGATTAAGAGTGGATTACCTCTTTCGCTTGATAAGACATAAGCGTATTAGAAGTTGCAGATTACCCTCTTCTAAATTGATATTGTTCTTAACATTTTCTTTGTTTTCAAGTCCTCTCTTCTATTTGTCTTGAGCAATTTTAGACATCTTTTTTTTTCTAAGTGTTATCATGACAAAACTTGTTGAAATAAAGAGTGCAATGGCAAAAATACAAGAACAATTGAGGGAGTTAATGCTTGCAATGCATCAGCTCAATTTACCACGACAAGGAGCAACAAAATTGGCAGAAAGTGAAGATATAGAAACGATTGAAGCTGCTTCAATATCTGTACCAAATCATGTCCCTTCTCCTATGGTAGAACGTCCTAGTGTTAGAGAACCTAGAATTGTCCTATCTAAGAAGTTTGATGGCACTAGATCAAAGTTTAGAGGATTTATGAATCAATTATAACTTGTGGTTGAACTTCAATCCCAAAGCTATCCAATTTGAGGATCACAAGTTAGATTCATTGGTACGCTTCTTTCAGGTTCAGTATTATCATGATTTTCATCTTTTTTTTGAATGATGAGATCCAATAATGGATAATCTGGAGGCTTTTTTGGGAAAGTTTTGATCCATGTATGGAGAACATGATGTAATTCGTGTTGCAACCAACAAGTTCCATATTTTACGATAAAACAATCGATCAATAACATTGTACGCTGTATAGTTTTGACAACTTGCAACTGATACCAAGTGGGATGATGCTGCACTTGTTAGCCAATTTCTCTACAGATTACAATATGAGGTAAAAAAATTAATGCTCAACTTACTTGATCTTTAAACATTGAGTCAAGCAATTGACTTTGCTATGAAGTGTAACAATCATCTTTTTGAATTTTGATCTGAGAACCATGTAAGTTGAACTCAACATTACTATAATTCAATGGTAACACCACCATCTGTTCAACACATACATTCGAAAGTAGAGGATATGTAAATTGATGTGGTATGTTTCAAACCTCTTACTAAACAAGAAAAGACTTGTCATCATCAAGAAGGATTGTACTTATATTGTGGAGAACTAAGTACATTGCTCAACATTGCCCAAAGAAGCGACACAACTATAAAATAAGGAGTACAGCAATGAAAGAAGATAGTATGTTGGAAAATGAATTTGTCTAGCTACAATAGGAACTGTGCGGCTGGAACCTTGTACAATGTCTAGTGAAGGTCCTATTCTCTCCTCAGAATCCTCTCTACGTTTAATGATAAATATTATTCAAGAACTTAATCATTACAAAGCCTCTAATTTACTAGATTCAAGAGCCTCAGCATGTTTCTTAGATGAAGAATTTGCTAATAGACATACCATACTTTTAGTAAAGAAAACTAAACATGTTCATGTAGAAATCATAGATGGTCATCTATTATCTTCATGAGATATTACTCATAAAGCTCTTCCTATAGAAGTAGCAACTAATGGTCATAGTAGCTTTGTAATATTTAATATCATTAGATCTCCCTCTAATCCATTCATTTTAGGTTTATCATGGCTAAAAAAATATAGTCCTAAAATAGATTGAACTTCTCGTAGTCTTGACTTTTCTGAAAGTATAACTAAGAGTGTAGTTAATCAAGTAGAAAGTCATAAGTCTAGCACAATTAAACTTGTATTTGTAGAAGCAAGAGCTTTCTTGCTTGTTACAAAAGAAGGATCACTTTGTCTCATTTATGCCACACCTGTTTCTACTGGTAGAAAGACTTCAAGTCACATTCCAAACCAATATCAAGATTTTCAAGATGTATTTGAGAAGAAAAATACAGATACTCTTTTGGAACATTGTTCCTATGATTACTCAATTGACCTTTAAGAATGAACACAACCACCATTTGGACCAATCTATAATTTATCACAAAATGAGTTGGCAGAACTCAAGAAGTATATTGAAGAGAATCTATTTAAATATATAATGCCAATATAAAAAAGTGTGTATTTTACACTACTCAAGTCGACTTCTTAAGATACATCATTTCAAATGATGGACTTATGATGGATCCTAAGAAAGTTCAAACTATTATAGATTGGAAGATTCCAAAAACGGTAAGAGATGTCCAATACTTTTTGAGATTTGCCAACTACTATTGGATCTTCATTAAAGACTTCTCTCAAGTTGTAGCTCCACTTATCCATTTGACTTGTAAAGACAAACTTCAATAGAATCAAGAAGCGGAAGTAGCATTTGAAGCTTTGAAGATAGCTTTTATTTCTGCAGCAATCTTGTATCACATTGAATTTTCTAAGCCATTTTTTATAGAAATAGATGCATCAAACTTTGCTTTGGATGTCGTATTGTCACAAATGGAAAGAGATGATAAACTTCACCTAGTAGCTTTTCATTCCAAAAAATTTTCAATAGCCGAGATCAACTATGAGATCCACGACAAAGAACTTCTTGTAATCATGGATTTGTTTCAAGAATGGCGCCATTATCTAGAAGGTACTTCTATTCCAATCATTCTATATACAGATTACAAGAATCTTGAATATTTTATGTCAACATATATTTTGAATCATCGCCAAGCTTATTGGAGTATGTCTTTATCAAGATTCAAACTCAAGATCACTTATCGATCAAGAAAATAACAACGTTTATCAGATGCACTCTCTAGACGATCTTACCTTGCAGCAAAAGAAAGAGATGTTGCTTTTGATTAGTAACGAATAATTGTCTTGAAGCCAGAGCATCTTCATCTTTGAATAATGAAATCAACACTAACTGTTGATTCAACTTTCATTAAGTAAGTTCAGTCAAGTATGTCTTTTGATCTTCTTATTTGTGATATTAAGGAAAATCCTTCAAAGTCTTATGATACTTCTAAGTTTGAATTCAAGAACAATCTAATATATTTTGAGGGATGCTTATATGTTCTAGAAGGTGAAGCTCAATTACGTGTTCTTTAAGTTTATCATGACTTTCCAGTAGTAGGATATTTTGGATACAATAAAACTTTAGAACTAATATTCAGGGACTTTTGGTGGCCCCAAATGTAGAAGGCAGTCAAAGATTTTATACAATCTTATAATGTTTGCTCAAGATCAAAAACTCTTCGACATTGACCTTACGGACTTCTTCAGCTATTATCCATTCTAAATCAACCATGGTCTTCTGTTTCTATGGATTTCATCACTAATCTTCTAATCTCAGGTTCATATGACTCTATATTCGTGATAGTAGATCATTTTACCAAGATGGCACATTTTGTACCATGTACAAAATCTATCACAAGTGAAGAAATAGCTAAGCTCTTTCTTAACAATATCTATCGCTATTATGGATTATCGAAGGATATTATATCAGATAGGGGAACTCAATTTGTATCAAGATTTTCGCTGACTCTTTTTAAGATTCTAAAACTAGATATAAAACTATCTTTGGCATTCCATTCTCAAATTGATGGACAAATAAAGCATGTTAATCAAGTTTTGGAGCTGTATTTAAGATGTACTATCAACTATCAATAAGATGATTAGATAGTTGTTTTACCATTGGCAGAGTTTGCTTATAATAATATAGTATATTCTTCTATAAAATAAACACCTTTCTTTACCAATTATGGTTATCATCTATGACTTGATACTTTTAACTTTTCAAAAGCTGATAATCCTGTGCTGAAAGATTTGGCAATTCATTTGTCAAAGCTACATGCAACAATGAAAGCGCAGTTAAAAGAAGCTCAAGAACAATAAAAGATCATTGTGGATGTCCATCAAATGGAACAACTACCATTCCATATGGGTGACAAGGTATGGTTACTTCATCGTAACATCAAGACCACTCATCCTTGTGACAAGTTGGACTATCTAAGGCTTGGACGATTTTCTATTTAAGCACAAATCAATCCAGTTGCATATCATTTATACCTATTGGAGTTAATGAAAATCCATCTAGTATGCCACATGTCTCTTCTTGAACCATACAAGACAATGGACATACCAAGAAGAAGACAAGCTCCACCTCCTCTTATAGAAGTGGACAATAATAAAAAATTCAAAGTGGAAGAAGTTCTAGATTCAAGGTGGCGTCAAAATAAATTAGAATATTTTATCCATTGGCGTGAATATGATATTAGTGAATGCACATGGAAGCTAGTAAAGAATCTTGCAAATGCAGAAAAGATTATAGACGCTTTTTATAGATGACATCCATCAAAATCAAGATGAAAATCTTTCTTATAAAAGAAACAAGATCTAGGCAAGATAACATTTTATTTTCAATCTTTGTTTGTAACTTCTTTATAGTTGTGATGCTAAGGAGATGGAGAACCAACAACTAGCGGATTTGACTCAAGAGCCTTCGTTTGTTGACCTGCCATATGAGACATTATGATTGTCACAACCTTCAAGACGATGCAATTGAGATGAAGTTCATCAAGAATAACATGTTCTTCCTCGAATAGATGGCAAGATACAATGTGTTTGGTATCACAACCTTGGAAGGGACTCTTGATATTTGGTGATTTTACTAGAGGTAGGAACAACTCCTCACAATGTTCCAAATGTTTTATTTGAAGGAAGTTATGAAGGCATCAATAATGATCAAATAATTAGGTGGTCTTTCCGCCCTGATATGGGAGACTATTGATGGTTGAGAGGTCCTATCAATCATCTTCGAAGAGAACAAAGATCAAAGTATGTGACAAATACAGTTCGTCGCATCTTAAACTTCCTCGATATGTGATCACCATTCCTCATGGAACTTGTTCTTAGAAGGGGGAGTAATGTCACGGACATATATTTATTGTAATTTTTACTTAGGTGATATGAATAGATAGAAATAGGTAAAAGTAGATTAATTTCATAATATCTTCTAGGAAAGCTTCTTAGAAGCTTCATAGATATTGCTTTGACTTTATATGTATTTATACTTCATTGATAAGATAAAAACTTGGTCAACAAATTAATCACGTGCCACAAATGTTCATAGCTTGCGGAACAAGCTAAATATGTCGCGCTTAGATAGAAAACTTGTCTTGCAAGTTAAGATACGTCTTGTGTAAAGTCAACACGTTTTTGGAGGTTCAATAGAATGTCACCACGTAACTCTTAGTTACATAGTATATATAGAGATAAGAGTGAAGCCTTCTTTATTCTTGTTAATTCTTTTCTTGCTTCTAGTGTAGTTTCAAGGATCTCTAATTTTCTTGTCTTTTGGCAATAGCCATTATAGTTTCTTTCTTCATATATATATATATATATATTGAGTTATTTCTATTTTGTCATATTTCTTTGAAAGAAGTCTCACTTGTTTATTTATCTTCATCGAGTTCTTGTCGTTGACACTGATATTTGAGGTACTCCCAAAGATGTTCAATGGAATTAAGATTAGGAGACTAAGTAGGCCAATCTATTACTTTAATTCTATGATGATCAAACTACTTCCATGCTAGTTATGAATTATACTTAGAATCATTATCTTGCTAAAAAATCACCTCATTCTTAGAAATGTCAAATTTTTTAATATTAGGGAGCAAGTTTTTTTCAAGAATTTCCATGAATTGCTTAACATGCATCTTTCCTTCAACCTCTACCATCCTCTCAACTCCATTCCATCTCCTACAATCTCATACCATTATATTTTCACTGCCATGCTTAATTATTTTTTGGATTTTCTTCTCAAGTGAAGACTGATTCTTTTATTTCTACATCCATTTTTGTAATCTGACTCAAATCTATTGATTTTTGTCTTATTTCACCAAATCACCTTCTTTCAATCTTCTATAGTCCATTCTTTGTACTTTAGAGCAAAATCCAAGCATTGTCTCTAATGGTGGATAGATAGTAGTTGTTTTTTTTTTTTTTTTTTTTTTTTTTTTTTTTTTTCTTTCTTCGTTATGGCTTTTATATTCTATTTTTTGAAAATATTTCAAATGGTTTGGATTGATACATGGTTATTAATAATATTTTTAAGATTTTTAGCAACCTCAACAATATTTTCAACCTTCTCAATGTTGATTTAGCAAATGATTGTCCTTTCATCTACTATAGTGAGCTTCTTTGGTCTGCCTAATTTAAAGTTCTTCTTATTAAAAGTCATCTTTTTTGCTAGCCTAGAGATAGTAGCTTTACTACAACCAAGTTCAAAAGCAATTTGGCTATAAGATTTTTGAGAATGAAGAAGAACAGAGATGATCTTATCTTGGTGAGAGCAAGGAATGGGTCTCATAGTTGTTCAAGGAATTATCAAAGACATAAGAATTTGACAAAAAAATATGTCAAGATTAAAGACAAAAGATGAAATTCATAGCAAAAGTGGTTCCAAAGACTCCTATTTATATTATAATGAACGTTACAGAAGTCTATAGTATATTCTATGGAAATTTTTAGAGGTCTAAAGAAGCTTTTAGAAGTCTAAAGAGACTTCTAGAAGCTTATGGAACTTTTTAAAAGATTATGGAAGGTTTTGCAAGTATATAAAAGATTTTAGAAATTTGTAGAAGCTTCTAGAAGGTCCTAGAATGTGGTAATTTGAAATATATCTATGCTAAGAATTATAATTAAGAATGGTGCTTTAATAGCTATTAATAAATATTAATGATATCATTAGATTAGTAATAATATTGTCATATTAAATCTGATGATGATAGAATGTTGCAATGTTGAGTAATTGATAGAATCCAAAAATTAGATACCACATTCAAAAAATTATTTCAATACTATTTTAAAATTATTTCAAATTAGATTGATCATAGCTTTGCAATTATCTAATAGATTCTTTTCAAACTAGGCTCATTTGGTAGAATAGAAACTTTATTTACTATATAAACCACATATCATTATTTACTATAATTTATCTGTAATACATCATTTTTTCTAAAATATGTCAACATTGAAATAGTTTTTTGAGTCACTGTATATCTATGAAGGTACATCTAATCTTTCATATTTCTCTCTTAGAGGCTTATATAAAATCAACTATTCTAAAAAAAATACAACCATCATTGTTTTTCATTGAAATAAATAATCATATGAAATATGAGGTGGAAAAAGTTTTTATGTGTTGTCAAAAGAGAGATAAGTTGGAATACTTTATTTATTGGCAAGGCTACAATATCAATGAGTGCATATAGAAACTAGCAAAAAATTTAATTAATACACTACAAAATATACAAGAGTTTCATCAATACTATCTTCAAAAATCTAAATCTATTTTAGAATGACTTCTCTATGAAGTTTCTATTAGGATGTTGTATATAAAACAAAAAAAAAATATTATTCAAAACAACCTTAGAGTTTAATGTATCTATTATATGATCCAATATATCAAATTGAATTTTTTTAAAAAAATCTTTAGATCATGAATTTCAAATAGAATTAGAGTTAGAGTTTTCCTTATTACACCTACTAAATCAACCATTCTAGCTCTTGCAAGCTTTGTAAGATCATCTTTAAGATAAAGTTGGATTGTTTCAAGAAAAAAAATATCCATGCTATAGTCAACTCAAATAAGAAAACTTCTAAGATGATGCTTGAACTTTAATCATTCTATTGCAAGTTGGTGCAATAGAATCTAATTGAGCTAAAGTCACTTTTCATGGATGTTTTGAAGGCCTTAATGCTAATCAAGTTCAAAGAATAGGTCTTCTATGACTAGATGAAGGTGGTCATTATCTCTATGTGAGTGGAACTATCTATTCTTTGAATAGAGATTAATAGATAATATATATATTATAGCTATTATTCAAAAAATCCTTAAATTCTTATAAATGTAAACTAGATACTCTTTGTGGAATTTGGAGTTTGAAAAAGAGATGAAATTATAGATATCTAACAAAAAGATTCTAAAAATATTTCAAATTATTATAATAAAAGGTTCTAGAAGATTTTTAGAATATTTTAATAGAAGATTTTAAAAAGATATCTGAAATATTTTAGAAGGATCTAAGAGATTTTCAAAATATTTCAACAGATTTTAGAAAGTTCTAACAAGATTAAAACAATTTTCCAAGAAAGATCCTATAGTTGCTTTATCTCCAAGTAATATAAGAAATTTTTGAGAAGCTTCTTAATACCTAGTATATATTAGAGTTGAAGCTGAGCAGATCCTTAGTCTTAACAACATGTATCTTCGAGCTTTAGCTTATCTCTCCTAGTGTTGATCTTATATTGATCTAATTTAATCAAGTTTACGCTATCTTTTTTATTAAAACTCTTTTTTTCAACTTCTTGTTTGATCATCTATATAGTGCATCCATAACATCTTTGTTATTAGCATCTTTTAAAATATTAATTCTTATATGTAATGGCTTAATCAATAAATTATTTTAATAAGTCTAAATTTAATATTATTAATAATAAATCTTTGATTCTATCTTTTAATCTATATTTAAATTTATTGATAAGAGCTTTGTCATTCCAATCCAAGTCACAAGAAAGGTTTTGAAATTTAGTCTTATATATGATAGCTAAAAGTGATCTTTGTTGTAAAAATAATAATTTTGACACAACTATCTTATCTTAATTTTTTAAAAATATAGCTATAAATATCTCTAAAAATAAATTAAGATCACATAGGAGTTGTGAATTATTTTTCATTAAAGACAGAAATAAAAAAAAACAATTTTTGATAAATGTGTGCATCTGAATTCAACTTAAGTAAATCAATCAAGATATTGGAAATAATGTAATCTTTGATAAAGCTTGATTTATTGTAAAATCCTCAAAATTTTAATCTCGATGCATCAAACTTCTTTGACATACTAATCTTTGCCTCATTCATACTTATAATAGCAAGACTTCTTAGATTCAATTATAAAGTTGATCTACTTATTTTTCTTAATTGCACAATTTTTTGATGTAGATATTAAATCTTATTATTAACTTCTTCTATAGGTGTGGAAATAATACCTTTATGATTAATGTTGATAATGTATGAAATTTCCACCTAAAAAAATATAAAAAAACTTATAGAGATTTGTAATAGTTATAAATCTATTATCACTTTTTTCAATTATAGCATCTAAAACTTTTCTTTCTATTTCTATAACACACAACTTTAAAAATTGAACAAATTAAATTAGAAGAGAATAATCTCCAACTTCTAATATAAAATAATTTTTTTACAATAAAGGTAGTTAACTTTCTTTGAAGAAAGAATCAATGTTAGAAAAAAAATGTTACTTTAAAGCTAGATAGTCTATAATCTTTAAAATACAACAAAAGAAGTAAAATAATCTATTCACTTCTAAAAAAATAAGAATAATGAATTAGAATTCTTGTCAAATTATCAAAGATATGAATCACAAAAAATCAAAAAAATAATATATTCTTAAGTTATTTAAATATAATAGATAATTATTTTAAAATAGTATAATATTAAAACTAAAATAGCTATTGTTAAAGAGAAGAAGATTAAAGTTTCTTATAATAAGATTAAGAATAAGAAAGGCATTCATAAGAATGAAGAAGGCTTCACTCTTACTTCTATATATACTATCTAACTAAGAGCTACATAGCAATGTTCTATAAAATCTTTGAGAGAAGTCTAGCTTATAAGATAAGTTTTCTATATATCCGCTAGATAATTAATTTGTACTATAAGTCACCAACATGTGCAATGCATAGCCAACTTATTAATCAAATTTTCAACCTACCAATGACTTACAACCATGTATTAAGTCAAATCCATATCTATAAAGCTTCTAAAAAGCTTCTCTATAAGTGTTAGGGATATAGTCCTTAGAACCTTCTAGAGACAAGTTTCTAGAACCTTCTAGAGACAAGCTTCTAGAACCTTCTAGAAACAAGTCTTTGGAACCTTCTAGAACCTTCTAGAAGCAAGTCTCTGGAACCTTCTAGAAGCTTCTTAGTTGGTAGAAGATGTTAGGGACATAGTCCTTAGAACCTTCTAGAGATAAGTTTCTAGAACCTTCTAGAGACAAGCTTCTAGAACCTTCTAGAAGCAAGTCTTTGGAACCTTCTAGAAGCTTCTTAGTTGATAGAAGTTGCTTGAAAAACTTCCTAAATAGGAGTATATATTGGAATCGAGGCTGAAGAGTTCTTCAGTCTCGACAACACATCTCTTGGAGCTCTAGATCACCTCTCTGGTGTTGTTCTTGTATTCATCTGATTAATCTAGTTCTTGTCAGTTCTTCTTGAACTTCTTGTTAGATCTCAAGTCTGTATTTCTATGTCCATGACAGCTTGTCAAGACTTCACTCACCTCAGATATCAGAGCTAGTTTCTTCTTTGTTAGAGTGTGGATTACCCCTCTACTTGGAAGTGTACTAGCATTTTAGAGGTTGCAGATTACCCTCTTCTAAACTGATACTTCTTTTGTTACAATATTGGAGTCTTATTCTTCTTGGAGAGAGTGTATTATCCCTTTTCTTGAGGCTCTTAAGGCATTTTAGAGGTTGCGGAGTACCCTCCTCTAAACCAATATTGTCTTCTTGTAGAGTCATTTCTGTCCTTTTTTTAGAATGGCCGGGGGCCAAGACATTATATGACGGAAAGTTCAGAGTCCAAGTTAGATGCTATCATGAATGCCTTCGCTACGTTATCGCAAAGAACTGCAGAGATTGAAGGAGTCGTGGCAAGGCTTCATAATGATGGAGCATCTGGGATGGCACAATTTAGGTTGCACCAGCCTCAAACTTTTGCACTTGGAGAAGCAACTTTGCCTCAGGTTCGACAAGCACTACTGGTTCTATAACATAAGGAGCCCCAAGTTAGCCTTCCGGACAAGTTCGATGGTACGCGTTCCAAGTTTCAAGGATTCGTCAACCAAATCAGGTTGATAACAATTTTACAGCCCGAATGCTATCCAACGGAGGAGTCACGTGTTAGGCTTATTGGAACCTTACTTACAGGACAAGCTCTATCATGGTTTGCTCCTTTGTTTGAGAAACGATCGTCCATACTAAACAACTTTGAAACCTTTTTGGAGGCGTTTGCGGAAGCATTTGGTGAACACGACAAGGTTCGATGGGCTACAACAAAGCTCCGGTCACTACGATAAGGGATGTGTTCTACATCAATCTATGCATTGGACTTTAAGCAATTAGCATGCGACATCAATTGGGACGAAGAAGCGTTGATGAGTCAATTCTATTGGGGTTTAAGGGATGATGTGAAGGATTTGCTGTTAACTCTTCCTGATCCACAAACGCTCAACGAAGCTATTAGCCAAGCTATGAAGTGCAATAACCGCCTATTCCAACGTCGTCAAGACCAACGTTCAAGACAACATATAGTTCGCCACACTCCAACTATGTCGGCAAGTAGCGTGAATTCACATTCAGATGTAGAAGATATGCAAATTGATGCGATACGTGTCAAATCTCTTACTCTAGAAGAAAAAAAGCAGTGTATGGAGGAAGGTCTATGCTTGTATTGCGGTGAAGAAGGCCACAAAGTTGGAAACTGCCCAAAGAAGCAAAATCGACGTATTATCAAGACTAGGGGCACATTTATTCAGAAAAACGAGGATGCCCAGCCACAATAGGAATCGTGCGGCTGGACAGTGCAATATCACAACAACAACTAGGTTCCTTTCTTTCCGCTCAACCTGCCATTTGTTTTACAATCCTTTTGCTTATTGGCCCTCAGAAACTGAGAACCTTAGCATTATTAGATTCAGTAGCATCTGCTTGTTTCTTAGACGAAGAAGTTGTGAAGCGTCATAAGATCCCTTTAGTACAAAAATCCAAACCTATTCACATTGAGGTCATAGATGGACGACCTTTATTGTCTGGTAGTGTCACCCATGAATCAGAACCTATAAAAGTGACGTTTAAGGGCCATAGTAGTCATATTATTTTCAATATTATTAGAACCTCATCAAATCCTGTTATTCTTGGTCTTTCCTGGTTGGAAAAGCATAACCCATCCATAGATTGGAAGTTGCGGAAGATAACCTTTCCCACAAAACCACCCAAGAGCAAGCCTAGTAGAAAACCCCGAATAGAGAAATCCTTATTTATTGGAGCACGAGCATTTATAAGATCGTCCAAAGAAGGCACACCGTTTGTCATTCATGCGACTCCAACTACCGGGGAGAAGAACTCGATAGCAAGTATATCGGAGCAATATAAGGATTTTAAAGATGTATTTCAAAAGAAAAATTCCGACATGCTACCGGAACGCAGACCATATGATTGCGCCATAGACTTGTAGGAAGGAGCACAACCGCCTTTTGGCCCAATCTACAATCTATCGCAGACAGAGTTGGCAGAGTTGTAGAAGTACATCGACAAGAACCTAGCCAAGAACTTCATCCGTCATTCAAAATCGTCAGTTAGAGCACCCATCTTATTTGTGAAGAAGAAAGATGGCTCATTGTGGATGTGCGTGGACTATTGAGGCCTCAACAAGGTAACAAAGAAGAATCGTTATCCGTTACCCTTGATTTTTGGTCTCTTAGAACAACTTGGACATGCAAGGATCTTTACAAAAATTGATCTAAGGGGAGCTTACAACCTCGTACGAATCAAGGAAGGAGATGAGTAGAAGACAGCATTCCGTATAAGGTATGGCCATTTTGAGTATAATGTCATGCCCTTTGGTCTTACCAATGCTCCAGCTGTCTTTCAACATATGATGAATGACATTTTTCGAGAGCACCTTGATGATTTTGTTGTCATCTATTTAAATGATATTTTGATATTCTCCAAAAATGAAGAAGAGCATGAAAAACACGTTCGTTTGGTCTTGGAGAAACTACGCGAGCGAGGACTATATGCCAAGTTGGAGAAGTGTTTATTTCACCAAATAGAGATGGAGTTTTTGGGGTTTGTTGTGACTACGGAAAGCTTGAAGATGGATCCCAAGAAGGTGGAAGCAATCGTGTCCTAGGAGGTTCCGAAGACGGTTAGAGACATACAATGCTTTCTTGGTTTTGCTAACTTCTATCGGATCTTTATCAAAAATTACTCTGAAGTTGCTGCTCCTCTCATTCGGTTGACATGCAAGGATAAGCTGGAATGGGGACCTCTAGCAGAGAAGGCGTTTCAAGACTTGAAGATCGCATTTACTACGGCTCCAATCTTGGTATATCCAGACTTTACAAAGGCCTTTTATTTAGAAACTGATGCTTCAGATTTTGCTTTAGGAGCTGTACTTTTACAAATGGGAGAAGACAAGAAGCTCCATCTGGTTGCATTCTATTCTCGAAAGTTCTCTGCTGTTGAAATCAATTATGTCATCCACGATAAGGAACTTCTTGCTATAGTAGATTCTTTGCAAGAATGGCATTACTTTCTGAAAGGAGCTGCACATCTAGTGACCGTATACACAGATCACAAGAATTTGGAGTATTTCATGTCGGCTCGAGTTCTAAATCGACGTCAAGTTGGGTGGAGTATGTTGCTATCTAGGTTCGATTTTATTATCACTTATCGACTTGAAAAGCAACAAGGCCTATCTGATGCCTTATCCAGGAGGTCGTATCTTGTACCAAAGGTTGGAGAAGTAGCGTTTGATCAACAATGTACGACATTGTTGAAGCGAGAGCAATTTCAGCTTTACGCTACTATTTTACTAATTGATGCTGAATTCTTGAATCAAGTACATGTCGTGACTATTGAAGATTCAGTAGCCATTGATATTAAGTAGCATGCCAATGACGACAAGTTTAAGGTGGAGGGAGATTTTTTATACTTTGAAGAGCGGTTATATATCCCAAAAGGACCAACACGACTCCGAGTTCTTCAATCTTGCCACGATTTTTTAGCTGTGGGACATTTTGGATTCAACAAGACCTTGGAGCTTATTTCTCGAGATTTTTGGTGGCCCCAAATGTGGAAGGATGTGAAAGATTTTGTCCTCTCCTGCGACATCTGTTCAAGATCCAAGAATCCTCGGCATCGCCCTTATGGACTCTTACAGCCATTGCCGATTCCACGTCAACCATGGTCTTCAATTTCCATGGACTTCATCATGGACCTACCATCATCAAACACATTTGACAGCATCTTTGTCGTGGTAGATCGGCTTACAAAAATGGTGCACTTTGTCCCTTGCAAGAAGACATCATCCAGTGAAGTCACAGCAAGGCTCTTTCTCGATAATGTGTATCGTTATCATGGACTACCAGATGATATCATATCATATCGAGGAACCCAGTTCGTATCAAAGTTTTGGAGATCTCTCTTTGAGATACTGAAGGTAGATATCAAGCTTTCTTTGGCTTTTCATCCTCAAACTGATGGCCAAACGGAACGTATGAACTAAGTCTTGGAACAATATTTACGATGCAACATCAACTATCAGCAAGACGATTGGACCACATATCTACCGCTAGCCGAGTTTGCATATAACAACACCCTCCATGCGTCGACTCAATACACACCATTCTTTTCCAACTATGGGTATCATCTGAAGCTTGATTTATTGAGTCCATCAACAAATAACAATCCAGCAGCTGAAGGATTTGCGAAACAACTATTAGAGCTTCAAAATACGTTGAAGCTTCAATTACAATCCGCTCAAGAATCCTACAAGGCGTCTACAGATAGATTTCGGAATCAAGCACCTACTTTCAAAATTAGAGATAAAGCATGGCTTCTTTGACGAAATATCAAGACCAAGCGATCATGTGATAAGTTGGACTATCGAAGATTGGGACCATTTATCATTCAGAAGCAAATCAATCCAGTGGCGTACCGTCTGGAATTACCGGCTTCTATGAAGGTACATCCAGTCTTTCATGTTTCTTTGTTGGAACCTTATCGAGAGTTGTCTTTTCCTAGAAGAGTACAATGTCCGCTACTTAGTATTAAAATCGAGAACCACGAGGAATACGAGGTTGAAAAGGTACTGGATTTACGACAAAGGTGGGGCAAGTTGGAGTATCTTATTCATTGGTGCGGCTACGACATTAATGAGCGAACGTGGAAGCCAGCTAAAAATCTTGCCAATGCGCCGTAAAAGGTACAGAAGTTTCATCAACAACATCCTCATAAACCTAAGTCGGTTTGACGATAGCTTCTTTTTGAAGCTTGCTCACCCAAGAATATAAGAAAGGGGGAGAGCACTACCAAAATTCGTAGTTGATGTAGTTATTTTCTCCAAGATAAAATAGAATTTTTTCAGTAGCCATAGTTTGGTCTTCTGATATGGATAGCCAAGAGATAGATACTATGCCAGTCAGATTATCTCAATCGACTAGCTCACGAAGGCGACCCCGAGATGAAGAACCACCTACACCACGACGACGACGGAGGATACCAAGTAACCGATCACTGGTGATTGTATTTGAGTCCGAGCCTGCTTACGATGGTCAGCTAGAAGGCATATTTGCAGGACAATTTCACAATGAAGACATGGAAGTTCATGCTTGTTTAGAAGTTGAAGGAGTGGGCCACTATCGTTGGCTTCAAGGGCCGATGAACCACTTACCTCGTGAACAACAGTTGGAATTCATAACAGACGTTATGCGACAGATCTTCATTTTCTTATGTTGGTACTGATTGACAATAACATTGCTTCTCAGACACCTCGAAGCTAAAGGAGGGGGTGATGTTAGGGACATAGTTCTTAGAATCTTCTAGAGACAAGTTTCTAGAACCTTCTAGAGACAAGCTTCTAGAACCTTCTAGAAGCAAGTCTCTGGAATCTTCTAGAAGCTTCTTAGTTGGTAGAAGATGTTAGGGACATAGTCCTTAGAACCTTCTAGAGATAAGTTTCTAGAACCTTCTAGAAGCAAGTCTCTGGAACCTTCTAGAAGCTTCCTAGTTGGTAGAAGTTGCTTAAGAAACTTCCTAAATAGGAGTATATATTGGAATCGAGGCTGAAGAGTTCTTCAGTCTCGACAACACATCTCTTAGAGCTCTAGCTCACCTCTCTGGTGTTGTTCTTGTATTCATCTGATTAATCTAGTTCTTGCCAGTTCTTCTTGAACTTCTTGTTAGATCTCAAGTTGGTATTTCTGTGTCCGTGACAATAAGATATTATCAAATTTACTTACTTCTGTCTACTTTTATTTAATTCTATCTAATTCCTTTAATCTAAATAGATATATATATGTTGATGACATTGTTTTGGTGTTGAACACTATTAGTAATTGAAAAGATCTATTAACTATCTTTAAAGTGAACAAAAATTATAATACATAGCTAATACAACATCTTTATTGTATCTTAAATTTAATTGACATGAGATTATTAATTTTTATGGAACCAGTATCATATTACATGGCATTTAGCTTAAGAATGCACCTATGTCATATTGTGACACAATTATATGGTAAAAATATGATTAAAAATAATTTTTTAATTAATATTCTATTTTATTAGTTCAATAAGAATTCAAAATATTTTAATAAGGCTTTTATGAAAGCCTTTTAGCCTATTTTCTTGTCTTAATAGCAAGTAGATAAAAATTAGTTAGTATTTTTATCTTCTAGGATATATAAACTTTTTTATTGCCTTAGAAAGGCCATAAATTATTAAAATCAACGTAAAAGAGATAAATGGTTGGTATGGTTGATACTAAGGTCATTTTGAGGATAGGATTGGGCTAAAAAATCCTTAGGATAGATAAAATTGATACCCGAGGATTGACCATTGTCGTATTACGTGCTATCTTGCTTGAGACCGTACGGGGCATCTAGCTGTGGAAGATAAAATGATGTTTTGCAAGTATCCAAGTAGTCTAGTGGGTTTCAACCATCTAAATACAAACTATATTGGATTTCAATATAAAAGCTTATTCCCAATATAAAGTGCTTAGAAACACTATTTTTAATCACTTTGAGATATTATAAGCACAAATTCTTTTGTTATTTGTTAGTTTTATTTTATTTTATTTTTATTAGTATTAGTATTATTATAATTATTATTTATATATATTTTTTATTTTTTTATTTGTTTTTTATTTTATTTATTTTATTTTTTATTTTTTATCACGAACTATAACTTGTAATTTTTCCTTTTCTAATCATTAATTCTCATTCAAACTTTGTGTACAGCTCTACCTTAAAGTCCTTGACATACTACATCAAAATTCATCTTATTCCAGTTGATAGATCTCCAAATATTACAAAAATCCTAAACGACCCCAATATGTCGACTTTTGATACCTCTTTACATTAATGATCAAATATCTTCTATCCGTACCATTAAATTAATACAAAATTTTGTAAGCTCTTGGCATACTCAACCATCTAGACACCTCTAAAATTTCAACTGCAGATGTTTCTCCAATTTCACAAAATAGTGAAGAGTACTAGCCTTAACTTTATTGCAAAAAAAACCCAATTCACTAATACAAACACTGACTTTGAACAACGATTGCAAAATCCTCCCAAATCCTATGAAACTAAGTCTTACACCTTTTGAAGGAGCTTGAAGCTAGCTCTCCGACTCCAAAAAAATTCCTATCTCTGAATGTCCTTTTTTTTTCTTTTCTTTTCTTTTAACTCCTTGAGGTCTCCTATTCTTTCATCCTGGACTCGGAATTGGAACAACAGAGCGTGCTTCCATGGAATTCCTGTCTCTAAGAAGATCTTTCCATGAAAAGGAAGATTCTTCCAAAATGGCATAGAGAACAGAACAGCTTGAAATGGAACCGAAGCCTCTGTATTCGGAACCTCATTGGGTTGTCCAACCGAGTCAAGTCTCATACTGGGTAAGAGGCCTGTAACAGGACTTGGATTGGATGTCCCTATAATTGGGTCAAATTGGCCTTTTACATCAGGTTCACTTGAATGTTGAATTGGTCCTTTCTCTTTTTGCTGACTCTTGGTAAAAATGGCTTAGACATATTCCATCTGATTTATTAGAGGATCTTGAGGACCTCAATTTATCTCCTCAATTTTTCCTTGGCTTTGGATTTGCTGATCTCGATTATCAAAATTGAATAGAGTATTATATTGTTGATAAGTATACCTCGATCGCTTGCTATTCCTATACACTAGCGCATAATTGTCATTAGCTCTGGGATTGGGACATTCACTAGCATAATGAACAATCTGTCTACAACGGAAACAACGAAGTAGTCTTCTTGCACCACCATCATGCATATTAGGTGTCTCCATCGATATATACCGAGTAGGCTTGTTCTATGTAGGGTTAGAAAATGATCCTGGTCGTCCCATTGGTACGGAAGATACTTGGTTCGATGACACCGATGGAGCATACGCTATTGTCACGTTCAGTGGTACAGCTTGCAATGCGGTGACATTAACTGGCCCCTAAATATTAGCATTGAAATTAGCCACTATTTCTAACATCCAAGATGACTAAATATTAATAAATCTTTTTTATTTATATTTTCACCATATAGTCGTATTACAACACGACATCTACCCTCTCTGAACCTGTGCATCCTTTCATATATACCAAATAACTTAGTTGTTATTTGATTTATAATATGTTCTCCAAGTCTTCGTCCAAATCTTCTTCATCATCTCTAATGTCTAATTTCATCATCTTTCAATACTATATAATCTTTTTTTTTTATTTTCTTTTAAAATCATCAACTTTTTTATACATAATATTTCCATTTTTAAAAATATCAATAAAACTCGCATCAAAAGCACCTACATCTCGCGAGAGTACCTCCTCTTTTGTACCTCCATAATCCCACTTTATAGTGGTACTTCCTCAAAATCCTTAAATTCTTCAACAATCCTTGGCAATTATTTCTCCCTCAACCTATCTCGATTCTGTTCATGATTAGGAGGTACTGTTAGAAATTGTACAGCTTTTCTTCCATCTTCACTACGTACCCTTGCATAAGCAGAACCATTATCAAGTATTTTTGTTTCCATCCATGTTGCCATAATATAAGGTTGTCCTAAAATCAATAGATAAGACGTTGTATCTTGAACAAAGAAATGTTGTTCTTTTGCAACATCTCCAATCCAAATTTTGATATTTGGACAAGCTCCATATAATTTGCCTTGTTTGTTATTAGGTGCTCGTATCGTCTATCCATGTTCCATATCAATTGGCCATTTTTGTTTCTTATAAAGATCCTTAGACATAAGATTTATTTCAGAACCATAGTCAACTAAAGCAACAATTGGTTCTTCTATATCTCCTACTTTCACCAATACTTCAGTAGTTGCTCTTGCTCAATGCTTTTGAGTATAATGGCTTGAAGCTTCCATTTTCTTATCACTATAATCTTTGAAACGTACTCGTTGATTATATCCATTCTTTTCATTTGTTGATTGCTTGTAACCATTATCAACTTTTTCTTCATCTTTATATAATCTTGCATCAATAGTATGACTCATTCCAGCTTCATCCATTAATTACCTCTTTTACTTAATGCTGTCAATAATAATATCATAAAACTCCTTTTTTGAAATTTCCAAAATCTCTTTCAATGTGAATTCCACCTTAGCATTTAATATACGTTCTTCCAACACCCCTTTTAAATTTGTTGCCGCTTCAATATTAGAAAGTAGCTTATAAGCAATTGATTTACTTTTATCTTTTATCTCTTTTGTTTTTTCTTTCAATGATGTTGAAGTATCTTTTATAGGCAATTCTTCTGAAACTGCCTCACGAGCCTCATCTCCTCGAGTTTGCTTCTTAGAAGAATTTCCTTCTCTTGTATCATCAAAATTTCCTCATCTCTTTTCTTCCATCAAAGCTTCATGTTGGCTCTTAGCAATATATGCATGAACTGAAAGAGATTCAACAGGATCTTCCCAACCTGTTGCACCTCATATTATAGCTACAGTCCTCAATAACACTTCCCTGGGCATTTTTTCTTTTTATATTGTAGAAATGGTAGAAGTCTAAAATTCACTAATTTCTATACTTCTACTAAATTCATCATCTACTCTAATACCATAACTTGCACTATCTTATGTTGTTATTCCATGTTCTATTAAATAATCTTGAATCAATGCTCTCATACCTCCTTTGCCAAAATTAGTTTGAAGAAGATCCTCTGTATCTTTTAATGCAATCTTTCCATCTTTCTAATAAATAACTCCTTGCTGTACCATATTATTAAATTCATTGCAATCCTTCCTAGTATGTGAAGCGTCATCACACCACATACATCTTTGTATATATCTTTATTTTGAAACATTCTTCAATTTATTTGTAGAAGTATTTTCTTCAAGTCTTGTCAATTTGATTTGAAGATCTCGCATTCCACATATATTTCTTCAATCCTCATATCTCCTTTCTTCGATAAAGATGTTGAAGGTTGAATAGTAGGCATTGTTGGTCGTGTTGTATGTACTAGAATTTTAGGTACTTGTATTGCTTTTGGAGTATTATTCCTATCCTTCTTCTTTTCTCTTTTTGCAAGCAAATCCACCGCATTGTCAATATTTTTCCACTTTGTTGTCAATCCTTCATCTTCTTCTTTGTCTTCAAGAAGCAACTCCAATTTTCCTTGTAATTCTCCATCAACAATGTGAAGAAATAATTCAACCTTGTTTGGCTCTAATGTCAATTTTTCTATCTTCAATAATTGAGAATACTGCCTCTCAAATTCCCTTAGTAGCTCTATTGCTTATAAATTCTTATTAGGCTGCTCAATCCATTCTAGAAATAGTTTCTTAGTAACACAATAACTGTCCTCCAAGAAATATTTGTCTTTTAATGCATGTAAAAAAACCTCCCATGAATTTCCATAATGCTCCATAATTGTTGTAATATGCTCTCTTATTTTTGGTATTGTAGTAAGTCCAAATAATTCAACCATTTTCTTCTCAAAAATCCAATTTAATTCCATTTCTTGAACAAAACATCTCAAATACTTTGAAATATCCCTTCCATCAAATTGATCAATTTTATTGACCAGTGCTTACAATGCTTTGGTTGCTAAAGCTTCTTTGCGATCATTCCTTTGTTATTACTGCATAGATAATGATAAGGCTTGAAACATACTAGCAACGGAAGGATCCATGTACATACCTTGTCCTTTAGAAGAAACCCTACCAGAAGCTCCACTTGAAGCTCCTCCCAAAGCTCCTTTAAAATTTTTATTCTCGTTTTCTATAAAATAAAAATAAAAATAAATGAATTCTAATACCTCCCACCTCAAGCGTTCCACGTTAGGTTCACCATTTATGTCGTATTATGTGTTATTTAGCTTCAGAACGCACAAGGCGTCTGGCTATGAAAGATAAAATGATGTTTTGTAAGTATACAAGTAGTCTAGTGGATTTCAACCATCTAAATACAAACTATTTCAGATTTCAATATAAAAGCTTACTTCCAATACAAAGTACTTAGAAACACTATTTTTTAATTACTTCGAGATATTATAAGCATAAATTCTTCTGTTAGTTTTATTTTATTTTATTTTTATCAGTATTATTATTATTATTATTATTATTATTTATATATATTTTTATTTATTTATTTTTGTTTTATTTATTTTTTATTTTTTTATTTTTAAACCATAATCCTAGACAGTGAGCTTTGGCAAGCGGTAATTCTCAATCTGACTGTTTGATTGTTGTAAAACTTATCGCATCAAAATTCACCTCATCCCAATTGATAGATCTCCAAATATTACAAAAACCCTAAACAACCCCAATATGCCGACTTTTGATACCTCTTTACACTAATGATCAAATATCTTCTATCCATACCGTTAGATTAATACAAATTTTTGCAAGCATTTGGCATACTAAATCATTTAAACACTTCTAAACTTTCAACCGCAGATGTTTCTCCAATTTCACAAAACAGTTAAAGGTACTAGCCTTAACTTTATTGCAAAAAAAAAAACCCAATTCACTAATACAAACACTGACTTGAGCAACAATTGCAAAATCTTCCCAAATCCTATGAAACTAAGTCTTACACCTTTTGAAGGAGCTTGAAGCTAGGTCTCCGACTCCAAAAAAATTCCTATCTCCGAATGCCCTCTTCCTTTTTCTTTCTTTTCTATTAACTCTGTGAGGTCCCTTATTCTTTTGCTCTGGACTCGAAATTGGAACAACAGACTGCGCTTTCATAGAATTCCCGCCTTTAAAAAAATCTTTCCACGGAAAAGAAGGTTCCTCCAAAACAACATAGAGAACGGAACATCTTAAAATAGAACCAAAGCCTCCGTATTTGGGACCTCATTGGGTTGTCCAATTGAGTCAAGTCTCATACTAGATAAGAAGCCCGTAACAAGACCTGGATTAGATGTCCCCATAATTGGGTCAAATTAGCCCTTCACATCAGGCTCACCCGAATGTTGAATTGGTCCTTTCTCCTTTTGTCGACTCTTGGTAAAAATGACTTGGACATATTCTACCCAGTTTATCAAAGAATCTTGAGGACCTCGATTTATCTCCTCAATTTTTCCTTGGCTTTGGATCTGCTGATCCCGATTATCAAAATTAAATGGAGCATTACATTGTTGATAAGTATACCCTGATTGCTTGCTATTCCCACACACTAGTGCATAATTGTCACTAGCTCTGGGATTGGAACATTCACTAGCATAATGACCAATCTGTCTGCAATGGAAACAACAAAGTGGTCTTCTTACACCCCCATCAGGCATATTGGATGTCTCCACCGATATATACCTAGTAGGCTTGTTCTATATAGGGTTAGAAAATGATTATGGTCATTCCGTTGGTACGGAGGGTACTTGGTTCGATGACGCCTGTGGAGCATACACTATTGTCACGTTCGGTGGTACAGCTTGCAATGGGATGACATTAACTGGCCCCTGAATATTGGCACTGAAATTGGCCATTGTTTCTAATATCCAAGATGACTAAATATTAATAAAACTTTTTCATTTATATCTTCATCATATAGTTGTGTTACAACACGATAGCGATAACCAAAAACCAATAGTAGTAACCAATATCATATAGCAGTAGCCAATAACCAGTAACAATAGCCAATAACCAGTAGCAATAAGCAAAAACCAGTAGCAGTAGCCAATAATCAATAACAATAGCTAATAAATAGTAGCAGTAATCAAAAACCAATAGTAATAACCAATATCTAGTAACAAAAACCAATATCAAGTAGCAATAACTAATATCCTTCAAATTTATAGAACTTTAGCATTCAATTTCTTCTAATTCAAGTATTGGATTGAGTTCAAAATTTTTGAGGAGCAAGATAATATTCTTAATTTCAAATGGATGATAATCACAAAAATGTGCTCGAGTATAGATCGGCCTTCTTCTCCAATCTAAATGTTGAATTTCCAATGCCAATCTCTTTTTATCAAATTATTCAATCAATTTCA
The DNA here is from genome assembly GCF_059467195.1 of Physcomitrium patens. NCBI lineage: Eukaryota > Viridiplantae > Streptophyta > Bryopsida > Funariales > Funariaceae > Physcomitrium > Physcomitrium patens. Next base: position 1,288,978 of record NC_143416.1, on the reverse strand, counting down.
AAATTCTCTCATACAAAGAAAAACAAGTCTACTACCCAAATACAAAACTTTCACTCCAATCCAACAAGTAGATTGTAAGAAATCTTAAAAACCCTCGTTGGACCTAAAATTCTACTTATTGAAACCTTGACCCATTTAAACCTCAATAATCCTCAATTCAACCGTTAGATCTAGCTAAAATTTATAACATATATTAAGTACAACTATAATCATTAACCTACAAAATTTCACTTATAGATTTGTTACAAAACTCTTGAAATTGTCCAAAACGTCAATCCTATTTTATTTCACAAAATCCAAGTCATCCAAAAACAAACTTGACTTTGTAAGCTTGTACAAAGTCATTATGAATCCAAATCATGCAAAAATAATGCTCATTGAAACCTTATCTAGTCTACTCTCAAATCCCACTCTTCGATCTGCCAAAGAATCCTAGAGTTGCTATAGGTACTTGGTTTTGTACCTCAGGGTTTGATTTCGACCTAGGTTGATAACCGGCCCTCCTCAAGTATCAAATTTTGTCTTTATGACTTAATTTTTGTTAAAATCAACTCCTAACTTCCTCCTATAAATGCTCATATTCTTTGTTTTCCTAATCTACTTTATTTTGCTTTATTTATGGTCCAACAAAGTAAGTAGAAGGCCATTTTGTAAAAGGCAATATTGGTACTTTTTAATTTATTATCCTTTTGACTATTAACTATATCTCTAAGATAATTTTCTCTAATACTTTGAACTAAGATCTCCTATATTATAATAATTTTCACATTCTTTCACCTATTAGTTGTATTATATTATGACACCAATTTCTAGAAATGGAAATAATGGTATATATATTAACATTGGCATTAGTAATTAGGAGTATAAAAGATATAAGATGAAATAAAAGTAAGTAAATTAAATAATCTTGAAGATTATATCTCATAGAAAAGCTTCTAAAAAGCTTTGTAGATGCAGATTTTATTTTACAATTATTTATAGGTAATTGATATGTGATTGGTATATTAGAAACTTAGCCAATAAGTTAGTTATGTGATGAATATGTGAAAAACTTGCTTTGAAAGTTAAACATGTATCTTGCATATTGGATTGAACACATATTAGACAACCTATACAATATTTTTACATAATTCTTTAATTAAATAGTATATATAGAAGTAATAGTAAAGCTTTTTTTATTCTTGTCAGTGCATTTCTTATGTTCTTTTTTTTTTAATTTATTCAACCAATAAGTTTTAATGTTTTATTTAATTGCACTTATTTTTATACTATAAAAATATTTAAAGATTTTATAGATAAAATAGAATTTTTTTATTCTTTTCAAAAATATTAATAGTTTTAAATGTAATTCAAATTGAATAAAAATTTTATTATTAATCTAATAAGAATTAAAATATTTTTTATATATAAAATTCATTGAGATTTTTTGATTGGATTTATCATAAAATTTTAATATAATATATTAGATTTTGAAAAATAAATTTAAATAAAAAAAATGATTCATATTTATTAGATTTCACATTACAATGTTTGATAATATTTTTAATGGTAAAATATGTTCTAATAATGTTATGAAAAAAAAAATAGCTTATAAAAAGCCTTTGGGTATTTAAGACATAAAAAATATGTATAAAGAAAGAAATTCCACAATGATTTTAATAATTTGAATCATTTTCTTTTCCAAATAAATTTTGAATAAATTCTAGTTATTCCTAAAAAAATATCATTTATTTTTAATTATTCTATAAGCATCATTTTTCTCTCTTGCAAGAATAAATCTTCTTAATTTTATAAACTTTTGCTACTAATGACTCTCTTTAAAATCAATTTGAATAACATAGACCTTGAATATAACTATGATTTGAATTTCTTGTACAATAGTCTTGGCATCATAACATCAAACACTAAAGAAACCATTCACACCTTATGCAACCAAGTAGATCATCCAAAACTAATCAACCCAACTCATTTACTTAATTTTCACCTCTAAAAACCACCAACCTTTGCAAAGAAAAGCATTTGGTGCAAGTGGGATAAGAACAAAAAAAATAAGATCTAGTAACAACAAAATCTAGTATCAACAAAATTTTAAAAAAAGAGGGAGCAAAAAGAGGGAGCAAAGACAAGGTCAAGATGGGAACATGGGCACTAGGCAAATGGGGGTTATGGGGGGGATAAAGAAAAGTGGCAAAAGGGGGAGTCGCCAAAGAATTGCTTACAGAGCACTGAGGAGGACTTCCAGAAGTGCAACTGAACTCGCGACGCCGGCGACGACAAACCTTGTCAGCGCGAACTGGATCAGCATCCCCGATCGACGATCGTCGCGCCGCGCGGAGCCCCCACCAGCATCTGGATCCATCCCCAAATCCACGAGGAGATCAACACTCGCTGCTTGCTCCCCTCTTGCGGCGAATCCCACCACTCCGCTCCTACTTGTAGCTTGTAGTGGCCATGGGGATGCAGCCCCGCTAGCTAGTTGAGCACATCAGTGCTCGCTCGCCACGCCCCTCTCCCCCGTCGCAATGGGGTGGTCGCTATGTGCCTGCAGGTACCCGTCGTCACCGCATTGACACCGGCGGCGAGTGAAAGCGCGGGTGGTTAATCGTCTAGGATGGCCGTTGCCACGATTCGCAGATCCACCTGAGTCTTGTTGGTCGCGTTTTCTCACTCCCTGTTACCTGCTGCTGTGGATAGTTCCTTGTCGAAGCTCCGGAGTTTTGTTGGTCGATTGAAATTGTGGGATTGGGGGCGGCGGTTGATAGTATCGCGCAGGCAAACTTACATGCAGCAGGAGCTGTGGTGATAATTTCGGTGGACACGGTGGTGAGTGTTTCTTTTTTGGTGCTGGTCGGTGTTTGTGCGAGGGTGTTCACATTGTTTGTCGAGATAGGTTCGGTTGGCGTACGTGAACGAGGTTTTCGAGGTGCGCCGGCAGTCATGTGGGATTTTGTAGCGTGGGTGTAGAAGAGTTTTGATGGGTGGTGTTTTGGTTTGTTTTGTTAGGATGGCGGTGAGGAGGTGACGATCTGCTCAAACGAAGCTCGTTTATCATGGGCAGGGAAGGTTGCGAGAGTGAGGAGACTTAATACAAGTTGCAATTCGCTTCGGTAGCATCAATTCGAGGTTTCAGCGTCCGATTGCTACTTGGAAGTGAAATTGGGAAGTTGTGAGCCAGGCGTCGTACTTGGGCTCTGTTTCTCATTCATCGTCTTGCTGCTGCGCCGCTGTTGGTCCATCATCGACAATTAATAAGATTCTCTAGCAGGGAGAGGACTTCGGCCGAAGACAAGAGAGCTGAAGTCCTCTATAAGGAATCTTGAAATATTGCCTCAGAAGTTGGATAGGTGATTTCGTAACTGCGCAAGCATTGGATTATGCGGTGGAGCCCTAAGCGGAGTTTTACATGCGTCTTCGCATGTTGGCCAATGGCTGTGTGGATGTCGAACCCCGGCAACCCTTGAGGACATCACCGTCCACAATCTCTCTCGATTCCCTTATTTTTGGTGAGTGCCTGCTTGCTCTCGCGCTCCCTTTGTCCTTTGTAGATTTTCGACAAAGACGCTGTTGACTTATCAAAGCCATTCGATTTTTATATATATAGTTCGGCGGAGCCCTGTTCCTATTTTATTCGGTGCATGTTGTATTGGCACCCCTATATTACATCCGCAGCACTTTGCATTGGCACCTCGAATTAATTCCTCTGGAGCGCGTCTCATTTTGACCAGAGATGTCTTATTCTTGCAGGAATGGTGCCTCTTGGTTAAGCATCACCGTAACCAGCCGAATTTTCTTTCTGAGGGTTTGCGTGTCAATGGTGTCTTGTTTGCATGGCGAATGTCGCATGCCTGATCGGATCTCGAGAGCATCTACCCCTCCCTGTGCTGTTACAAAACACCAGAGATAATTTCGAGCAGATCTACTCTGTTGGGCAGAAACTCGGCGCGGGCCAGTTCGGCACCCCGTATCTCTACACCAAGCGCGCTACAGGGTTAGAATATGCTAGCAAGTGCATTCCCAAGCGGAAGCTCATTTCCTTGGAAGAAATCGAGGATGTCGGCCGCGAGGTTGAGGTCATGTACCACCTCTCCGGCCACCCCAACATCGTCAGTGTTATGGAAGCATGTCACAATTCCGGCGTCGTGGACCAGGATTTGAAGCCTGAGAACTTTCTCTTCAAGACCATGAATGACTACTTTGTTTTGAAGGCTGCGGACTTTGGGTCGGCTCGATTGTTCGAGCCAGGAGATGTGTTTAGTGAGAGAGCGCAGGGCATATTGGAGAGAAAGATGGAAGGGGTGCCCCCGGTCTTCACCGCCAATCCGTGGCCGAACATTTTCGAGGGAGCTAAGGACCTGACCCGAATGATGCTGAACCCTGATCTGAAGCAACGGCTGAACGCTCACGAGATTTTAGAACATTCTTGTATTCGCGAGGATGGTGGGACGCTCAAGAAGCAGGTTACGTCCCTTGTCCAGTTCCGGATGAATCAATTCGCTCTGCTGAACAAGCTGAAGAAATTGGCGATCTGGATCATTACCGAGACGCTGTCGTTGGAGGAGATCACCACTTTGAAGGAGGTTTTCACCGATATGGACAGTTACAATGACGGCGCGATTAGTTTCGAGGAGCTCAAAGCGGGCCTGCTCAGGATGGGGACCTCTCTCAAGGACACGGAGATTTTCGACCTCATGGACACTTGGCATGTAGACCACGATGGTATTGTCGATTTCAAAAAATTTGTAGCTGCCACTCTGAGCTTGAATCAAATTGAGTTGGAGGAGAGATGTAGACCACGATGGTATTATATCATGGCAGCTCTTCAGCATCTCGACAAGAGCGGCAGTAGATACATCACCACCGACGAGCTCCTCGCCGTCTACTTCGAGTTTCACATGGGGGACCTTCGCTTTGAGTATCTCCTCCACGACGTGAGCATTGACGCTGATGGCTGCATCGACTACAAAACATTTTTGTCCAAGCTGGGCGGGGGCAATGGCGGTATGGGCCATCAGAATGTGAGGTGCATCCCGGGCATCACAAATGTGCTATCACTCGAGGTGCAGTACTGGTCTCCTCTCTTCTTTTTCGTTCATCTCGGATAGCCTGTACTTTGAAGAGGAAATCGCCAGAAAGATCCGAGTGGGGGAACACAATGATAATGATTTTTTTTGAAAACAGTCCTTGAATTCCTCGAGTTTTGATGAGCACTAGAACTACACAGCATTTAAGCCGGTCGGTGGTCGAACGAGGGTAAGGATGAATTTGGCGTCGAACATGAAGCTAAATGCCCAAGTGTGTTGCCGAATAGAAACGGGTGTCGAAACCCTAATTACTTTGTTGCAGCTGTAATGCGACTGGAATGATTCAAAGTTGGAAGCCGTTCAGGAGGGCATACTACAGCAGAACCTTTCGTCATCTCCATTAACTGTGTGCAGTGTTGAACCGTGGAGGAGAGCCTTTTCCTGCTGTAGAAAGGAACACCTAAGAGAGTAAATAGTTTTAAAAATAAAAAAAAAAAAAAAAATGTCGTTCTCTTCTTGATGACAAAGTGATGAGTTTGCACTTGGTAGAGTTGCAATCTAGACTGTGGAGTTGCCTTGTATTTCTATGAATTTCGCCAGTCTGCAAACTTGCCTTCCGCAGCAACCCGCCTAGCTTGGCAGTGCAGTAGCAGACAAATCTAGGAGGTATTTGGCTTGTTTAAATTTTTAGAGTGTAATGTACCGGATGATGTGTTGCTCTTTACATCAGTCCCATCGTAAGAAAAGCTGTGTAATGGTGGCGTGCTTGCACCTTTTCGAATGTCGTGTGTTGAACTTCGCCATCTGCCTTTCCTTTGATACGTGAAATGGGTTTCAGTTGCCACTTGCAAAGGACCTCTGCACGCCATTTCACAGGGGTCCCCAACATGCAGAAAGCCACCTGCTCACTCATCCCAGAGAGTGCGAACCCCAAACGCTTAGTTTGCTCGTGCTAGTGTCAAGGTTTGATCGTTGGAAGGACCTCCAAAGTCCTTTCAAATCTGCTTGAATGTGAGATGATTTGCTCTGGTCACTTTGGCTATGGCGGATTCGTAACGAAATCCTAGATTGCGGGATGCTCATACTGGTGAGCCTCTCTTGTCAGAATATTGTCTACAGGGTGTAGGGGCGGGCACTGATCAGTACGTTAGATGCAATTGCCTCCTATGGGTGGTGGCGTTTCCTTTCCTGGTGATATGGCTGGTGATGAGCTCGTTCGGAGTTTCTGGGAACAAAGAGGAATTCAATGGATCGTGGGGTGCGGGCCGCCCGATGACGAAATTGGACAAGGCGATGGTGATCTTGATATCCTCGGATGGGTTCAGATGGGGCTACCACCAGAAGGCACCGATGCCCAATATTGACAGGTTGCGTTTGAACGGCACAGAAGTGGATGCGGGGATGATCCCCGTGTACCCATCGGTGACTTTTCCAAACCATTACTCGAGTGTTACGGGACTGTACCCAGCATGGTATGGAATCATCGGCAACCATTTCAGTGATCCAGACCTCAACAGCACGGAGAAGTTTGACATGCAGAATAATGATCCGAAGTAGTGGCTTGGCGAGCCCATTTGGGAGACGGTGGTGAAGAGCGGCTTGCACGCGGCGACGTATTTCTGGCCCGAATCTGAGGTTGTGAAAGGGCCGTGGAACTACCCTCAATCCTTTTGCCACCGCTACAACGGCTCGGTGCCCTTCGAGGACCGAGTGGATGGCGTGTTAGGGTACTTGGATCTGCCTTCGGAGCTGAGACCCAGCCTGATCACACTTTACTTTGAGGAGCCGGACGAAGAGGACCACGTTTATGGACCCGACGCACCGCAGATCACTGAGCAAATTGTGCGCATCGATCGCATGGTTGGAAAGCTCATGGACGGGCTCCAGGAGAGAGGCATCTTGGACGATGTCACAATTATCATAATTGGAGATCGCGGCATGCTGGGAACTTGCCCTGACCGGGTGATATGTCTCGAAGATCTCAAACCGTGGATTGAAATCCCCGACGACTGGGTCGATTCCTATTTCCCCATTCTGTCAATTCGGCCACCGTCTGCAGTGGATGTGCGATCAGTCCTCAAGAATATTACAAATGGGTTTGCCTCCGGGCAAGTGAAAAATGCTGAATTTGTGAACATATACCTGAAGGAAGATTTGCCAGCTCGGTTGCATTTCCCCGCGGGCAACAGAATCCAGCCGATCATTGGAATGGTGGCGGAGGGTTACAGATTGGAAGCTCAGAGGACTAACAAGTCCATGTGCGAGCTCACGGCTACGACAACGCGCACCTTTCCATGAGGACGATTTTCTTCGCGCACGGGCCTCGATTTGCGAGAGGCAGGAAAGTGCCATCGTTCGAGAATGTGCAGCTGTATAATCTCATGACGTCTGTTCTCGGAATCTCGGGCGCTGCTAACAATGGCACGTCTCTCTTCGTGGAATCTGTTCTGTTGCCGAAATCCTAATGTTGGAAAAATACGCCGAGGGTTTCCAGCCCAATACCATACTCGGGGCCACATTGATATCCGCCAGCTTCGAACATCAGTTATGTAATAGTGTCACCAAAACTAGAAGATCAGGTCTGTATTCTATAAGTACAGTGAGAGTGAAGTTCTTTTCTTGTGAAAGATCAACTTGACTCCCTTAGGTCATCTGAGATCATGTATAAATTCAACACACATGAAATATATCATCACTTTTGTTTGTGTAAATTCTACATGGTATCAGAGGGCTGCTTATAGTTATTTACAAGAGTTTGTTTTATTTTGCTTAGAGAGTGTAATAGAATTAGTCACAATGTTGAGTTCCAACTATCCTCTACAAGTTGGAGATGCCAATAGGTTGATTATAGAAGACAACTTTCATGTTTAGAGCTTGAAGATAAAAAAGTTTTTGCAAGCAGAAAACATGTGGGAGTATACCTTTGCAAAGTTAACACCTACAACATATCCATATATATATATATATATATATATATAACTAATGCACATTGATAGAGGTTCAGTTTTCTAATATGAAAACAAAAGAAATGAAGATTATAAACTTTTGTTATAAAGGACTACCTTGTAGACTTTGTCGTTGAATATAACGAACTATTGGATGCATGGAGAACATTAAAGGATAAGTATAAGAGTGGAGATCCTCTTGTGGTATTGAACTCTCAACATTAAAGTTTTGGAATTTCATCTTAATGAAAGAGTTCTTGAGGATGGCTTTTGAAATCAAAAATCAATTGGATGCACTTAGTATAACAATTCTTGCCAAAATCCTTATACAAATAGTTCTCAATGGATTATCTCATTTTTTTGATAGTTTAATATATAATCGCAAAGTTATTGATTAGTTTTTCAACTTTGAGAAAATATCATCTAGATTGATTGTTGAGATATACAAACTACAACTAAGAGCAAATTCTAATTGTAATTTCAAGAGTGAAGTCTTACTAGTACATGCATTTAGAAAAAATTACAATCCTAGAAATATGAAGAATAGAAGAAGTTACTCATCTTATAGAAGTAGGCATCCTTTTTTGAGAGGCCAAGGCATCATTGAAGTCCTTTATGCTCATGGAGACACACATCTAATCTATCGCTATATTTATGGTAAGGTAAACTACATGGCAAAGAATTACAAATTTAAGAAGTTTTTACTTAATGTCAATAAGCCAACAACAAGCATCATAGAAGAAGATGATGTTTTTTCCTGCTCCAATTATGATGATTTTAATTCTTGATATGAAAAAATTAATTTTACTAAGATTATCAAAGTAAGAAAGAATAATTGTAATTACTATCTTGATAGTGGAACCTCCATATATATGACAAGCAACTAATAAATATTAAGCTTATTCAAACTTGTAAGTCACTTTGAGAGAATTAAAGCAGTAGGTAGTGAGTCAATTTCACTTTTGAGCAAGGAGATATCAACAACAAAATTGACAATGAAGGCTCCAAAAAGATATGTAATGTTCTATTTGTATCTTCTTTGAAGAAAAGCTTATTGTTAGTGGACTTTTTCATAGATGAAAGAAACTTGATGATCTTTTTTATAAATAAGTATTGAATAAATGATCAAAAAGAAGAATACTATGTGATCACCTTCGGGTCATGCAAATATAGGAGTAGACTTCATTCTATAAATTAGTCATTTGTTGAAGTCAATACTTCCATGGCAAAGTAGATTAGACTAGGGAATAGTTGACTTAGACATCTCAACTATTATAGCCTAAGACAACTCTACATGAAATAAAGAATAAAAGTTTCACTTTTAATTAGAACAACACCAAAAAAAGTTTATAAAGCTTGTAATGTGGGTCATTAATATAAAATGAATTTTTCACAACAAATCTTTAATATGTCAAAGAAGGTGCTACAACTTACATATGCAAAATTGAAAAGATTAATCACAAATCTATTCCAAAGTAGAACTTTGTAGTGTTCATTGCCAATTACTCTTCTCAAAGCTAAGTTTACTTCTTAAAGTCTAAAAACAAAATCTCCAATTTCTGTACATTCAAAGTTCTAGAAGAAAACGCAACATGTAAGAAAATACTCATGCTAAGGATTGATATTTGTGGTGAATTTTTATCTCATTAGTTTAAAGAATATTGCTAAAAATAAGGAATTGTAAGACGATTGATACAAGCTCTAACCTCCAAACAAAATAGAATATTAAAAATTTGAGGTTATAATAGGTTGATCATAGAGAAGGCAAGAAGTATATTTTATATAAAAATAAATAAATAAATAAATAAATAAATAAATAAATAAATAACTACCTATAAGTCTATGATTGGAAGCAATCAATAGTAAAAATCATTTAATAAATCTATATCCAATTAATGCTAATGATAGAAAAATACCAATAGAAATTTTTACCAAGAAGAAGCCAAAAGTAAAGTATCTAAGGTTATTTGGATATAATACTTATTTGCATATGTCAAAAGAATAGAAAAATAAGCATCATACTAAGATAATAAAATGTATCTTTGTTAGATAGAACTCTAATTGCAAAGCATATCAGGTCTACTAGCCTACAAAGAGAAAGATAACTATTAGTAGAGATGTCATCTTTGACAAGTCCAAAATTGGCTATCATCATCTTAAAGACAATCATAATCATGAGAATTTTGAAGATGTGTTCTTTACTTTAATAAGAACTTTAAGAGAACATGCAACATTAACTCACAATGATGTTGGGTATAAACAAATTGAGGGCCAACATACTAAACTTGAAGATATATCATTTCTATCACAATCTCTAATTAAAGCAATGAAGTAGCAGTCTTTTAATGTATACTTATTAAATATATATACCATGCAATCTCCAAAACTATCATTACTTGTAGTTCCTAATTTATCAATTCAACTAGGTCAGCTTTTCATACATAAGAGAATAGATAGATGTAAACAATCATTAACAAAGCTTTGTAATAATTAGCTACTTAGTTTTTATGTAAAAATGGATCCTATTGACTATTTTGAAGCTACAAAGAATAAACAATGGAGAGATACTATTAGCTAAGAAATTCAAAGCATTAAGAAAAATCACACATCAAAGGTTTGTGATTTATTAAGTAAAAAAATGCCCATCTTTTTTAGCTGGGTCTTTAAAAAGAAGATTGGAGCATTATACAATATCAAAAAATATAAGACTTAAGTAGTGACATGTAGATTGAAGCAACAAGAAGGTAAAGTTTTCTTTAAATATTTTATTATTGTCATCTATTAGAATACAATAAAGACATTAAAGGCATTAGCAACTGCTCAAGATTAGGAGATGAAATAATATGATGTGAAATACATATTTTTAAATAATATTTTTTTTTAAAAAAATCATAATTATTCTACATGAGTTTGAAGGATATAAAAGCAACAACAAGGTGTTTAAGCTGAAATAGGTACTATTTGGTCTTCAACAATCTTTGTGAGCTTAGTACAAAAGAATTGATAAATAAATATAAAAAATAGAAATATATAAGTCATTAGCAGATTTCAACCTCAACATTTGATACAAAAATAGACACTATATACTCATCTTGTTCAATATTGATGATTTAATTATAACAAGAAATCAACAACAAAAAAAATTCTAAAGTTGAAAACAAATTTGAATTTGAATTTGAGATGACAAACATAGGACTATTAGAAGTGTATATTAGAGTAGAGTTTATATGCATCAAAAGTGGTATAATTATCTATTAGAAAAGATACATTAATTTTATATTTGATAGATTTGGTATATTAAATTATAATTTGAGTCCAATGCCTATGAATAAAAGTATCAAATTATAGACTAATATGGATTAAGAATCAATGCACAACCAAGAGTATTACAAGCTTGTTGGAAGCTTCTTAGACCTATCAAACATGAGAAGACTGAATATAAATTTTATTATAAATTATATAAGTAGATATTGTATAGCTCTACAAATCTTTGACTAAAAAATAGGCATCAATATCTTATGCTATTTAAAGGATACAAGAAAATTTGAAATTAATTATCTTATAAGTAGATATAGAAGATTAATTACTTATACCAATGTTGATTGGAGTAAACCTACATCTAAGCTTTTGTACATGATTGGAAAAATTTTACTTTACTAGAGCTCAAATATGCAAAGTATAATCATATTATGTACCACTATGGCTGAATATCTTGTAATGTTAGAAGCTAAAGGAGATGTTAAATGGTTGCAAAGATTATTTCATAATCTTCATATATATATATCAATGATGTTAACTCCATAATGAGTGCCAATTAAGAATACATCAAATTGGTGGTAAATTCCATATAATATGCATGTACAAATGATATTAAAATACATTTTTATTTGATTTATAAAAAAACATAACTTATTGAAGTTCCAGTCTTATATATCCCTATAAGTGAATTATTAGAAAATATATTAATTAAGTTTGTCAACAAAATACGACACTATAAGCTGAGAGAAAATATGAGATTGAGGCTATGTCACGGACATATTCATGTAAGCCAGTAATTACATATATAAATAGGTAGAAGTAAGTAAAAGTAGATAAAAGTAAGTTAATTCTATAATATTTGATATAAAAGCTTCCTAGAAGCTTCATAGATACTACTTTGATTTTATATGTGTCTTTAATTGACTTTTTGGATTAGAAACGTGGTCAACAAGTTGGCCATGTGCCATACATATTGTTAGTTTGAAGATCAAGCTGACAATGTGGCCCACACATAGAAAAACTTGTCTTGTTAGTTAAGGCATGTGTCCTACAAAGTCAACACATATTGGAGATCCTATAGAACGTCACCACATAGCCCCTAGTTAGATAGTATATATAGAGACAAGAGTGAAGCCTTCTTCAATCTTGTCAACTCTTTTCTTGCTTCCACTCTAGTTTCAAGGGTCTCTAGTTTTCTTGTCTTTTGGCAATAGCCATTCCAATTTCTTTTTTAATATACATATCAAGTTATTTCTATTTTGTCATCTTTCTTTGAAAGAAGCCTCACTTATTTATTTTTCTTTATTATATTTTTGTCCTTCACAGATTAACAAGAGTATACTTATAATATCAAAGCTTTGTCTTTTCTTAATTAAGAGTGGATTACCTCTTTTTCTTGATAAGGTATAAGCGTATTAAGAGTTGCAAATTATCCTCTTTTAAACTGATATTGTTTTTAGTATTTTCTTTGTTCTCAAGTCCGTTCTCTTACTTGTCTTGAGTAATATTAGATTTTTTTTTTCTAGGTGTTACCATGGCAGTGCTTGTCGAATTGAAGAATGCAATGATATAAATGCAAGAACAACTGAGATATTAATGCTTGTGATGCATCAACTTAATTCACCAACAGAAGGAGGAACAAGAGTAACAGAAAGTGGAGATGTAGAGATAGTTAGAATTGCCTCAACATGTACATCAAATCATGTTCCTTCTCTCATGGTGGAACACCATTCAAATGCTAGAGAACCAAGAATTACCTTATCCGAGAAATTTGATGGTACGAGATCAAAGTTTCGAGGATTCATCAATCAAGTACAATTGACAATCGGACTTCAATCCCAAAGCTATCCAATTCCAGAATCACAAGTCAGGTTTATTGGAACACTACTTTTTGGTTTTACATTATCATAGTTTTCATCTTTTTCTTGAACAATAAGATCCAATATTAGATAATTTAGAAGCTTTTTAGGTAGAATTTCGATCTATGTATGGAGAATATGATACAATTTATATTGCAACAAATAAGATCCATATCTTGCGACAAAAAAATCAATCTATAACAAAATATGCTTCACAATTTTGACAACTTGCGATTGATACTAAGTAAGATGATTGCACTCATTAGCCAATTCTTTTATGGACTACAATATGAGGTAAAAAAATTGATGCTCAATTTATCCGATCCTCAAACATTGAGTCAAGCAATTCATTTTGCTGTAAAATATAACAATCGAATTTTTGAATTTCGAACTGAGAGTCACATAAGTAGGCCTCAATATTATTATAATTCAATGGCAACACCTACGTCTTCTCAATACATATCTTCAGAAGTAAAAGATATGCAAATCGATGCAATACGTTTCAAACCTCTTACTGAACAAGAAAAGATTCATTGTCCTCAAGATGGATTATGTTTATATTATGGAGAACCAAAACACACTGCTCAACATTGTCCAAAGAAATGACGCAACTACAAAATGAGGAGTATGGCTGTCAAAGAAGACAATATGTCAGAAAACGAGTTTGTCCAACTACAACAAGGACTGTGCGGCTCAAACCTTACACAACATCTAGTAAAAGTCCTATTCTTTCCTCAGAACCCTCTCCTTGTTTTACATTAAATGTTATTTTAGAACCTACACATTACAAAGCCTCTGCCTTGTTAGATTCAGGAGCCTCAGCGTGTTTCTTAGATGAAGAATTTGCTAAAAGACATAGCATATCATTAGTAAAGAAAACTAAACCTGTTCATGTAGAAGCCATAGATGGTCGTCCATTGTCTTCTAGAGATATTAGTCACGAAATCCTTCCTATAGAAGTAATAATCAATAGTCATAATAGCTTTGTAGTATTTAATATCATTAGATCTCCCTCTAATCTAGTCATTTTAGGTTTATCCTCAAAATAGATTGGATTTCTCGAACTCTTACTTTTTCTAAAAGTATAACTACCAGTGTAGTTAATCAAGTAGAGAGTCATAAGTCCAGTTCAATTAAACTCGTGTTTATAGGTACAAAAGCTTTCTTACATGCTGCTATGAAAGAATCACCATATATTATTTATGCCACACCCGTTTCTAACGATGCAAAGACTTCACGTGGCATTCCAAGCCAATATCAAGAATTTCAAGATGTATTTAAAAAAAAAATGTGGATACACTCCCGAAACATCGTCCCTATGATTACTCAATTAACCTTCAAAAAAGAGCATAATCGCCATTCGGACAAATCTACAGTTTATCACAAAATGAGTTGACTGAACTCAAGGAGAATATTGAAGAAAATCTAGCAAAGAATTTCATACACCATTCTAAATCTCCAACAAGAGCTCCAATTCTATCTGTGAAGAAAAAAGATGGATCATTGTAGATGTGTGTTGATTATCGAGGACTCAACAAGATTACCATCAAGAACAAGTATCCACTACCTTTAATATCTAGACTTCTTGATCAATTGAATCAAGCTAAGATCTATAGAAAAATAGATCTTTGGAAAACATACAATCTAGTATGCATCAAAGAAGGAGATAAATGGAGGATTGCATTTCGAACTAGGTATGGATATTTTGAATACAACATTATGCCTTTTGGACTTACAAATGTACCAATAGCTTTTCAACATTTAATGAATGATATTTTTTGAGAGTTTTTGGATAATTTTGTGGTTTTTTATCTAGACGACATCTTCATCTATTCTAAGAATCTAGAAGAACATGAACTTCATGTTCGTCATGTGTTACAAAAATTAAGAGATACGGGACTCTATGCCAAGATAAAAAAGTGTATATTCCACACTACTCAACTCGATTTCTTATGTTACATCATTTCAAATGATGGATTTATGATGGATCCTAAGAAAGTTCAAACTATTATAGATTGGAAGATCCCAAAAACAGTAAGAGATGTCCAATGCTTTTTGGGATTTGCCAACTACTATCGGATCTTCATCAAAGACTTCTCTTGAGTTGCAGCTCCACTTACATGTTTGACTTGTAAAGACAAACTCCAATGGAATCAAGAAGCAGAAGTTCCTTTTGAATCTTTAAAGACAGCCTTTATTTTTTAATCAATCTTGTATCGTGTTGATTTTTCCAAAGCATTTTTTATGGAAATAGATGCATCAGACTTTGCTCTGGGTGCGGTTTTGTCACAAATAGAAACAGATGACAAACTTCATCCAATAGCCTTTCATTCAAGAAAATTCTCAGCAACAGAAATCAATTATGAGATCCATAACAAAGAACTTTTTGTAATTGTGGATTCTTTTCAAGAATGGCGTCATTGTCTAAAAAGTGCTTCCAGTCCAATCACTGTATATACGGATCACAAGAACCTCGAGTATTTCATGTCAGCATGCATATTAAATCATCGTCAAGCTCTTTGGAGCATGTCTTTATCAAAATTCGAGTTCATCATCACTTATCGGCTAGAAAAACAACAAGGTTTGTTCATTGCCTTGTCTAGATGTTCTTATCTTGCACCAAAAGAAGGAGATGTAGCTTTTGAGCAACAAAGAACGATCCTCTTGAAGTTGGAGTAATTTCATCTTTGAGCAATAAAATCAACATTGATTGTTGATTTAACTTTTCTCAAGCAAGTCCAGTTAAGTATGTCTTTAGACCCTCTTATTCATGATATCAAGAATAATTCTTCTAAATCTCATGATCCCTCTTAATTCGAGTTCAAGAACAACCTACTCTATTTTGAAGGACGCCTATATGTTCCAGAAGGAGAAGCACGTTTACGTGTTCTTCAAGCTCTTCACGACTTCTTAGCAGCAGGACATTTTGGATACAATAAGATTTTGGAGTTGATATCTAGGGATTTTTGGTGGCCTCAAATGTGGAAGGCAGTCAAAGATTTTGTACAATCATGTGATGTTTGTTCAAGATCAAAAAGTCCTCGTCATCGACCTTTTGAACTTCTTCAGCCATTACCCATTCCAAAACAACCATGGTCTTCTATTTTTATGGATTTCATGACAGATCTTCCAATCTTAGGTTCTTATGACTCTATATTCATGAAAGTAGATCATTTTACGAAAATAGCACATTTTATACCATGTACAAAATCTATCACAGGTGAAGAAATAGCTAAGCTCTTTTTTTACAATAGCTATCGCTATCATGGATTACCCAAGGATATTATATCGGATAAGAAAACTCAATTTGTATCAAGATTTTGACAGACTCTTTTCAAGATTCTAAAAATGGATATAAAACTATCTTTGGTATTCCATCCTCAAACTGATGGACAAACAGAGCATGTTAATCAAGTTTTGGAGCAATATTTAAGATGTATCATTAACTACCAACAAGATGATTGGACAACTCTTTTGTCATTGGCAGAGTTTGCTTACAATAACATAGTATATTCTTCTACAAAACAAACACCTTTCTTTACTAATTATGATTATCATCCATGACTTGATACTTTTGACTTTTCAAAAGTTGAAAATCCTGCTGCGAAAGATTTGGCGATTCATTTGTCAAAGCTACATGCAACAATGAAGGCACAATTAAAAGAAGCTCAAGAACAACAAAAAGTCAATGTGGATGTCTATCGAAAGGAATAACCACCATTCCACTTGGGTGATAAGGTATGACTACTTTGTCGCAACATCAAGACCACTCGTCCTTGTGACAAGTTGGACTATCGAAGGCTTGAACTATTTTTTATTTCTGCACAAATCAATCTAATTGCATATTGTTTACATCTACCAGAGTCAATGAAAATCCATCCAGTATTCCACATGTCTCTTCTTCAACCATACAAGACAGTGGACATACCAAGAAGACAACAAGCTCCACCTCTTCCTATAGAAGTGGACAATAATGAAGAATTTGAAATAGAAGAAGTCTTAGATTCAAAGCGATGTCGAAATAAATTAGAATATCTTGTCCATTGGCGCAGATATGATATTAGTAAACACACATGGAAGCTAGTAAAGAATCTTGCAAATGAAGCAAAGGTGGTGGAGGCTTTTCATCGATGACATCCATCAAAATCAAGATGAAAACCTTCTTTATAAAAAAAACAACATCTAGGCAAGATAACATTCTACTTTCAATCCTTGTTTGTAGCTTCTTTGTAGTTGTGACGCTCAAGAGATGGAGAACCAACAACCAACGGATTTGACTCAAGAGCCTTCATTTGTTGACCTATCGGACGAGACATTATGATTGTCACAACCTTCAAGATGACGCAATCGAGATGAAGATCTTCAAGAATGACATGTTCTTCCTCGAATAGATGGCAAGATACAACGCGTTTGGTATCACGACTTGGGAAGGGACTCCCGATGTTTGGTGATTTTACTAGAGGTAGGAATAACTCATGATGGTCTTCCAAATGTTCTATTCGAATAATGATCAAATAACTGGGTGGTCTTCCCGCCTTGGTATGGAACACTATCGATGGTAGAGGGGCCTTATCAATCATCTTCGAAGAAAACAAAGATCAGAGTATGTGGCAAATATAATTCACCGCATCATAGATTTCTTCAACATATGATGACCACTCCTCGTGGAATTCATCCCTAGAAGGGAGGATAATGTCACGGACATATTCATGTAAGTCAATAATTACATAAATAAATAGGTAGAAGTAAGTAAAAATAAATAAAAGTAAGTTAATTCTATAATATTTGATATAAAAGCTTCCTAGAAGCTTCATAGATACTACTTTGACTTTATAGGTATCTTTAATTGACTTTTTGGATTAAAAACGTGGTCAACAAGTTTGCCATGTGCCATACATGTTATTAGTTTGAAGACCAAGCTAACAATGTGGCCCACACGTAGAAAAACTTGCCTTGTAAGTCAAGGCATGTGTCCTACAAAGTCAACACATATTGGGGGTCCTATAGAATATCGCCACGTAGCTCCAAGTTAGATAGTATATATAGAGACAAGAATGAAGCCTTCTTCACTTTTGTCAAGTCCTTTCTTGCTTCCAATCTAGTTTCAAGGGTCTCTAGTTTTCTTGTCTTTTGGCAATAGCCATTCCAATTTCTTTTTTAATATACATATCAAGTTATTTCTATTTTGTCATCTTTCTTTGAAAGAAGTCTCATTTGTTTATTTGTCTTTATTATGTTCTTGTCCTTCACAGGCTATTATCTTCTAAAAATAATATTTGTTGCATGTTAGATTTTTTTTTTATCTCCACTAATACAATTCATTCAACATGAATTTTCTTCCTATCTCTTTGTTTGAAATGTATATAACAAGTTTTCTTTTAATCTTTTTAAATTATTACAACAGATACAACTATAAAATAAAAATATTTATTTTTTAAAATCCAAGTAATATATATTTAGATTCAATTTGCTTAGCTATATCTGGTATTTGATAGATAGAAGTGTTATTCTTTACAAATTTTAAGTAT
Source organism: Physcomitrium patens (assembly GCF_059467195.1). NCBI lineage: Eukaryota > Viridiplantae > Streptophyta > Bryopsida > Funariales > Funariaceae > Physcomitrium > Physcomitrium patens. Next base: position 1,270,367 of record NC_143416.1, on the reverse strand, counting down.
TCCATTGATTAGTAGCCTCTATCGTACATTTCTAATTTCTTTCAATCTTTCAAGCCTCATATTCAAGAAAAGATTGTTCAAGGCTAATAATCTATATACAATCTTTTTTTTTCACAAATCTAACATCTAATCACAACAAAAAAAACAAAAATTTAGAAAACAATGGTTGATTAAAGTTTTGATTACTTGCATTGTTGAAAGATAGAATTTCAAAGGTTACTTTTCTTGTTACACTATTTGCATCAAACATTGTAACAAAAAATTCTTCTTACTTATCTTCATGTAAATTTGTTGAAGAAGTCTTGAAGCAACTCATATGAATATTGAAGAATGAAACTGTAGCTTTTCTATAAAGCAACAAACAATAGCTGTAATCCTAGAAATATCTCTTTTTACTACAATAAAGTGAGTACTTACAATAAACATTAAAAAATAGATATTAACTAAAGCAAAGAAGCAAATTAATGACAGAGTTGAAAGATGATCCATTTAATCCTTTAAGGTACCAATGGCAATTATAAGGAGTTTAAGCCTTAACATTTAAAGAAGTAGCAAATACAAGTAAAATTTGAAAGCATGTTTAACACAAATAAGAATGAAAAGCCTTCTTAGATAAGAAGGAGCATTGGAAAAATATGCCTAGAATTTTCAATTTAATATTATATTTGAAGCCAGATTAATATCTTTTAACTTTGAAGATCAATTATGTAATAATATTACCAAAAATAGAAGTTTAATTATATGTTTTATAAGTATAGTCAGAGAGAAGTTCTTTTCTTTGTGAAAGATTGACTTAAGTTTCTTATGTCATGTAAGATTATCTATAAATTCAATGCAATAAAATATATCTTCACTCTTATTTGTATAAATTCTACATCTAAATATAAAAAATATAAATCAAAATTATAAGTCTTGTAAGTATCATCCTATTTCTAAGATCTATGATTTAAATATAAATGTATTAATATTGCAAGCCATGTAAATGCCACCTTAAGATTCTTAGGATTTTTTAGGATTTAGAATCTATGTAAATGTATTAATATTGCAAGCCTTGTAAATAACTTATCAAGGTATTTAGGATTTTGAACTTATCACGAACACATCTTTTAACGCAGTTGTAATCATTTTAGATTAAAGCACTACAACGTGATTATTCAAGTGTAATTATGTGAGTACAAATTCTAATAAATCTCATGCATGTTATAGCAAATAATATTGATAAGATTACATTTTTTTTTTAGATATTCAGCTAATTTCTAATATAAATTTTATTTACAAAAAGATTTCTACTTAAATTCTTTATATTTTATACAATAACTTATGTTATATGAGTTCATTTTATGTGTTATAAAATGGTCATGTAATTTCTACTTTATTATTTAAAAGATATTGGAACTTGCATATTTTTTATAGAATTAGATTAAAAATTTATAACTAATATATTATTATAATAATTTTATTTTATATATATTATTGAGATGATAAGAACTTGATTAACTGCTTAAACATCCAATCCATTTCAAAATCAATATAAATAAAATACATATTAAAATTTTTAAGGTCTATTATAAAAATTAGAAAGTTGTTTTTTTAATAATTTTGATTTATATTAATGATAATAAAATATTATTAATTTTAAAGTTTAGATGTATAAAATTTACTTAATTTTATAATTAATAATGTGCAATATAAGATATGAAGGATTTGAGATTGTAATAATAAAAAAGATATATAAAAAATGGTTTGGAATTAGATTCAATAACCTCTATTATACAAGATATGTATAAAAAGTTAATTATAGTTGTTTACTTTATCAAAATATTAGCCAAAAAACTAAAATAGACTAGTAGAATAAGAAAAATAAAGATATCTTGAAACAAAGAAGGTTTTTATAGCAAAAAAATAAAGAATTTTAATTATTAATAATAATTTTTTTAAAAAATATAAAAATTAATATAAAAAATTAATATAAAAATATATTTTTATATAAAAATATATTTAATATAAAAATATATTTAATATAAAAATATATTTAATATAAAAATATATTTAATATAAATATTATTAATATAAAAAAATTATATAAAAATAATAATTAGAAACTAATTTTTATACTTATTTAGTAAATAAAATTATAGTTGTCTATATATTTTTTTTTAAATAGATTTAAATATAAATATATATATACCTTAAAAATTATTTCTTTTAAGAGTATATTAAGAATCTTAAAAAATTAAATAGATAAATTCAAATAAATTTTAGCTATTAAACTATCTCATATTTTCTAAAATGTTATGTTTTAAAGTAGTTTAATTAAGCAAGTTTAAAATTTTTTATATTAAATTAAGTAGTTTAAAAAATATATAATATAATCAAATACCTCAATTAAAGCTACTAATTTTAACTTTCAATTTTTGGTGCAACAAAAATATTTATTTTCATGACTATCTAAGTTTATTTTATTATTTGTAGATTTTAATATCTAAACATGATTATTAAATAAAGAAATATTATTTTCAAAAAAAATAATAATTAATTTTATAATTAAAATTATATATTTTATTTTACTAATTAATCTTCTAATAACTAATTGTATCTAATAAATAATTAAAATTTTAAGAATTGATTTTAATGTTTTAGTACATAATTAATAATCTCTAATATCTAGTAATTAATTTTTATTATTAACTCAAAAAAGATAATTAATAGAAGTGACATGGCTATCAAGGCTATGTAACTATATTTAATTGGACAAGACCAAGCTACATAGTCGGCAAGGCAATGTAGTTGTATATGATTAGATAAAAAAGAACTACATGGCCATTAGAGTAGAACCAAGCAAAGAATGATCTAAGGCCTTGGCAAGGATAATCTCCATCTTGTCTTCAACACACCATCTTTAATGATCATTAACCTTTGATAATTAATATTTTTTTCTTACTACAAATAATATTTATAATAAAAAAATATTATATTCAAATTTAATTTAATATCAATGACATAATGCATCTAACATATAATACTTAAGAAAAATATTTTATATTATCAACATCATAGGAGCATTAAAGAATGATACAATTTACTATTACTATCAAATTTATAATTTCTTTCTCTATCATGCTTAACATTTCATATTTATCCATGCATGCTAAAAGTACCTTTGATGCACAATCTCCCTTTTAAAAGTTGCTAGTATAGGCAAAAAAATATGTGATTTGGTCTTTGGGATTGAAATTAAAAATAACATAATTAAGATTCTTAAAAAAAATCAAAATTAAAAAGATTATATGAAAAAAAATTAATCTAATTTAAAACCACTATAAATAAAATTAGTATCTTAATAAAATAAACTAAAAAAATATATATACCTTAATATAGTAATATGTCAAAATATATACCTTAATACAGTAATATGTCAAAATTTAAAATAATAAAGAAGAGACATGTCATTTCTATTTTAAATTATATATAATTTATTTTTTTATTTTATAAACATGAAATCAAATTATTTTGATCAATAATTTAAGTATTTTATATATATATATATATATATATATATATATATAGATATAGATATATATATAATATTTATTTTTTGATTATATATATATATATATATAATCAAAAAATAAAAGAAATGTTTATCTTAAATTTAATATAGACTAATATTTTAATAATATAATATTTTAATTATATTATTTTTTTAGATTTTATATTAGATATAATGAAGTTAATAAAAATAATTTTAGAATTTTTTTTTTAATTACATATTGATATTGATATAAATAAATAAACAAAATAGTGACATGACATCTATTTTTTCATACGAATAAATTATAAATCAATAAATTGTCAATTTTTAATTATAATTGATATCTATTCTAAATTAAATTGATTAATTTTAGTTTAAAATTAATATTTTTTTACATAGATTAACCTAGTACATATGCTAATATAAATCATTATATATATATATATATATATATATATATATATAGATACAGAGAGAGAGAGAGAGAGAGAGAGAGAGAGAGTATTCTTAATGCTACCATAATTTTTGCTACTATTACTAAACCTTGTTACCTATTTGACGAATTTTTTAGTTTTTTATTCTAATAAAAAAATTAATTAATTAATTATATCTTTGTATATATATATATATATATATATATATATAAAGAAGCTAATCAAAGACAAATGCACTACATAAATAAGAAGAGATAAAAATCTTCTGCTATTGGCCACATGCGTCATTGTTTTTTATCAAAAAACTAAACCAAAACTGAACCAAAACTCAGATTGACAAAGATATTGCTTGCTGCATTTTGGGATGTTAACTTGTTGTTTCTAGATGTTAAAATGTTGTTTCAAGATGTTGTATATTTTCATTTTCAATTTTTGTAATAAAGGTCTAAATTGCTCATCAAATTGTGCCAATCACATTGTGCTCATTTGCATTGTGCTAATCGCATTATATTCTTAGTATTTTAGAATATGACTTGCCACTTCCTTGACACTAGCAAGCTATTCCTAGAAGAACGATATCGACAAAAAGTAGGAAAAAGCTCACACTCATAGCAAAGCATAAGATTTGTTCGTTGACATGTTTGAGCATATTTCTTTGCAATACATATTTCTTTGAAGAGACTAAAGTTCTAATTCTATCGAACAAACCAACAAATGTTTTATGATATTTTATAATACTAACGCTTGGATTTATAATGGATTGAAAGTGTTGTATTAAGCACAATATTTTATGATATCTGTGGAATATATCCCAAAAATATTTTATGATGTGGTGAAATGCTAAAATGCTGAAGTGTTGTAGTGAGTAGCAAAAAACGTAGACCTGGTTTTTGTAAGCACATTGTATACAATAACAGGTGAAATTGATATGTAGTTTAGTGATTGTAGCCTATTTTTGAGCTTTACTAAAGCAAACAATCAAACCCAATTAAAAAAAAGTGTTGAATTGAGTCAGTTATTTTTATCATATAATACTTTGTTTTTGTGTTTTTTTCTTTTTCTTTTGAGTTTGTCAGTTTATTTGTTTTTTTGTTTGTTCATTTGTTTGTTTTTCTTTTTTCTTTTTCTTTTTTTTTTGGTTTGATGTTTGGATTTGTTGTTAAATTGGTGAAATATTAGTTGGATTGAATTTGTGTGTCTTAAAGGGAATTTTTGAATTTTTTATTTTTAGATATTATTTTTTATTTAAAATTTATTTAATTTTAAGATTATTTTTTATTTTTTATTTTATTATTATAATATTTCATATTTTTATTTTTATTTTATTATTCAATAGAAATATATAGATCTTTATTTTTATATTATTATAACATATTATCAAAGATTTGTGGCATTATTATTTGATTGATTAAGTTATATGCTTTAATTTTTATTTTATATCTACTATGAAATCTTGCTCAAGTACTTAAACAACATGGCTTTATTGAAATTTTATCAGCATATAATTTTGAAGTATGTAAGTTTGTTTTTATAATTTTTAGAACAAGCTCAATTTGATTATTTAGTTGAATCCATAATGTTATTAGTGAGCTAGCTTTGATAATAAAAGAAAGTAATTGGAAAGAAAATGCTCAAAAATAGCATAGAGAATATGAAAGAAGACAAAGAAAAATTAAAATAGTTTATCTAAGAGTAGTTTTTTAAAAATGTCAAAGAAATTAAGAAAGAGATCAGAGAGAAGGTATAAGCATTATAGATGATAATATTAATCATAATTGAAGAGAAATTAATCAACAACATAAAAGAAAACTTAAAAGAAATGAAGAAGAGAGAAATGATATTAATCATCAAAATTGCTATAGGATACAAACTAAGCAAAGGACATGGCAGGAAGAAATCTCATGTGCACAACAAAAAGAAGAAGTAAGAAAATATAATAGAACAAAAGAAATTATTGAATAAGTAGATCAATTTTTTTATGAACATCATAATGAAAGAAAAAGATTGGAAGGTCGTCATGATATTTGAAATATGGACATTCAATGCCTATAATGCAAGGCACTTCATTAGATGGATGACTAAACTATTCTATCAACAACATTAAATCTACAATTTAGTATATATTATCTATATGGAAAGATTCAACTTTTCTTTCTTTAAAATCTTATATTGTTAATTAAATAACAACTTGATGGACAAGATGAACAAGTTAGATTTTTTGAAAGACTATTTAATAATACAATACTACACATATATTTTTATGTCTTAGTGCAAAAGTTGATAATATTATCTTACAAGGATCTACTCTGTATAGCTTTTGCATACATGAAAAGCTTTGATATCAAATAGGTACTCTTTTAGGACAAGAAGATATAGATGTAAGTTATATGCAACTTTATATTTATGGCCTTAATATTACATATGAAGCAAGGATGGCACGTAATGGTAATTTGTTAATTTAAACAATACCGGAGCTTCAAGAATATTTGAAAGAACATCACGTATTTTTTCCACTTTGTTCACAAGCTTATGAAATATTGTCTAAAGCACCAGAAAGAAGAGAGAGCAATGATAATATATGCATACATCTTCATTTTAGTAATAATACTAACAGAAGAGGTTATAATCTTCCGACTTCTAATGAAGTTGCAATTGTTATATTGCGCAATGGAACAAAGGCAAAAAGAATGAGAAATATAGTTGTTCAATAGAGAAGAGGTGTATTGCAATGAATTTATAAAGAACATCTTGCATACTTACCACTCTACTATGTTTCTTTTTTTTTCTATGTAAAGAACTTAGATGGTATGATCAAATGAAACATAGAGATATAAATGCCAATAAAGATGGAGATAAAAATTTAAACAATGCACGTATTACTCAAATGGAATTTCATTCATATCAATTATTTCCTCAATATAATTAGTATTCAACTATCTTACAAGGTGGAAAGTTGCTAGAAGAATTTATTATGGATACTTGAATAACAACAAAGTATAATCAATTGAAATATATTAGAATGAATCAAAACAAATTACGTACAAATGTATATCAAGAAATGACAAATATTTTTGGAGATGTGCAAAACCAAGAAGTTGATATGCAAAATTTAAGGCAAAGGATAATTCTTTTGTTCTTTCTATGGCTATTACTTGATACTTTTAACATCCACACATGTTTGGTACAATGATTGCAAATTTGCAATCGCCAAAGATCTCAACTGTACTTCTTTTAGGACAAAGATCGAAAGATTGTCTTGACTTGATAGCAAAAATATTTAAATTCAAATATCATGTATTAATTAAAGATATTTGTAAACATTACATTTTAAAACATGCACTTCCAAAAGTGCATACTATTGAGTTTTAGAAGCAATGTCTTCTACAAAATATATTTTTTATTATTTTTTGAACAAAACTACAAAGTAAGAAATCAGTTGATGTTGGTAGAATTATTTGTACAAAGTTTCCTATTAAAAAAGAAGATCCATTGTTATTTGAAACAATTAACACTTGCATGGTTCATAGTCTGTGTGGACCTTAATATATGCAAATTCCATGCATGAAGGATGGAATATGTCAAAAGAAATATCCAAAAGAATATCAAGAAGTAACATCAATGGATATTAATGGCTATCTCCAATATCATAGAAAAAATAATATAAGAACTTTCAACATTAGCAATGATATTGTAGATAATAGAGATGTTACATACAATCCTACTCTTAGCAAAAAAGTATAATTGCCATATTAACATTGAAGTTTATGCTTTAGTTTGTATTGTGAAATATATTTTGAAATATATCTATAAGGGACATGATTGTACAACAATGCAAATTGGAAATAAAGAAGATGAAGTCAAGAAATATATTGATCCACAATATATTAGAGCTCCAGAGACAATATGCTGTTTGTTTGGAATGAAAATGCGTGAAGAAGTTCCAAATGTGGTTTGATTGGCATGGCATATTTTTAAAATGCATCAAGTAATTTTTGATCCAAATGATGATGTAGAAGAAGTCTTAGCCTGTGGAGAGCGGCAAAAAAAAACTTTTATGTGGTTGACAGATTGTACACTCTATATTTTAAAAAAATCTCGATTTTGATGAAGTTTTGTTTTGCAATATTATAAAGAATGCAACATATGCAAATGTGCTAAGAAAGATAGTTCTTATTATTTGAGATGAGATACCAATGCAACATCACCACTATGCTGAGGCAATCAATAGAACTCTCCAAGACATAGATGATACTAAGAAGTTATTTAGAAGAATTACTATAATCTTTGGTGGAGATTTTTGCCAAATTCTTTTTGTTGTTAAATGCTCAAGAATATTTCTACAAATACTTGAACATCTAAAATTGATTACATGGATTATAAAAGTTCAAGTAGTTTTTGCACAAAGATGTTATTAAAGTTAGCAACCAATTCATTTGACAGATTCAAATCTTGTCATAGTCAGCACAGTCAACTCACATATACATATATAGATATAGAGCATTTAAGAATGTCATACTATTCAAAAGTTTGTTATAAGTCTTGCATAAATATTGCAAAAAGTTCATCCAAACTTCACATATACAAACAACAGAAACATAATTATACACATGTTGTGTGTACATATATGTATACTTGTGTGTGTGCGTGATTTAGAATAGTCAAAGGGCTGTCTCCTTGTTGACAGATGCTTGACATGCCACCTAGCATTGCCCTCACACCTGGCACTTCCAGAGCTTGCCAGGTTTGCTGATTTCCAAAACAAAACATGAAAGAGAAAAGAATATTAACAATAATAATAATATTGTTATTATTTATGGAAAAAAGAATTCACTTCCGTGGGAGAACCATCCAGAACTTCAGGAAGAATCCCTCAAACCAATACCTGGTTTGTTCCACTACCCCATCAATGTGTGGAGTACACATGGCAGCTGCTCCACAGCACAAGAATTGTCACCTCACCAATTAGCCAAATGGTGGGTCACAAATGGAAACTTGACGTGTCACAGCTTGGTGGTGTGTGTCGCCAAAACATGCATGTAATTGGCTTCATCCCACTTTGTTCTAGATGTCCTTATGGATGGTCTTCAAGGTTGCTTGCCAAAGTCTTCCACTCTTTGTGCCCATCAAGAGGTCAATCCAACAACAGGCCACACAATCCACTGTACTCAGGAAGTAGGAAAAAGAATGGAAGTTTATTACATGGTACACCTTTAAATTTTCTTTTCTTTTTTCTATGGTACTTTTGGGGTGCCTTGGGGTTATTTCGGAGCAGCTCATGACCCTCCAAGTTGACCAAAGCGACGAATGTCGTGAGCGAAATGGACGAAATCAGACCGATGGTTGCAGCTTCATTCGTTGAAGCATCCTTCACCGACGTAACATCGCGATGGAGAGTGGGAGCGGCGTAGCGAGACACACTGTTGCCAGCAAAGCTCCGAGGGCAACAACTACGCTCTTGTTCGATCACTGATGCGCTCTTGTTCGATCCTGAAACCTGAATTTCGTGCGGTAGGCCAGTTTCCAGAGCACCGGTAGTGGATCCCCGGGAGTGGTTTCTAGAGAAGATTCCATAACTGTCTATTTATTTAGATTCATGTTTGTATTTACAGTTGCTATTGGAGTCAACTGATTGGGCAATCAGAGTTAATTTTAGTCGCGGTCGATTGCTAGTGTGCCTAGATGAGTTCAACATCAGGACCGTACCGATTATGCTTGCTCCCTTGCGGTGGAGACTAGTATGCTAGTGCGATCCGTATACCGAACAGTGTCGCTGAAGCATTGGCTGACATGGAGGAATAACTATGGAGGGAACGTGCTCCACAAACGTGGCTAAAAACAGGCTGGAATTGCTCACAGCGAGGGAGATGTGATCGAAGCGAAGTACGGTTTGAATGATGGAGATATTGCAAATCTGGAAAGTCGTTCAAAAGGAAAAACAGGGAAGGGATATTCGCGTGTCGGCCGCTGAGCAATACGGTCCTTAAAGCGCTCCCAGTTTCTTCTTCACCAACTCCTTGGGGAGTTTCCGTGAGATTTTCCTTGCTGTTGCTGTGGTGATCATATATGTGGCGCTGATCACCACAGCATTCGTGGGCATTTGCGACTTTCCGGTTTGTTATGGTACTAGAGATCCTCAGCAGCTTTTTCTCCTGCGTGGCCTTGGCGGGTTCTGGTAGATGGTAGCATCGTTGGGTTTCTCGTGCGGAATCCAATACAAAGCGTGTCATGTGGGACTGTTCCTCAAGGCTAGGACGCTCCTAAATCCGTGCTCCGGAATGACAGTTATAGTATTCCATGTTATTTTATGCGAACTTTCGCATTAACGAGTAAAACTTTCATGTTGCTCTTGGAGGTAGAGAAGGGGTTGCTTGGTGGGAAAAGGACTGTTTGTCTGCCACCCTGCTACACCACGTGTATGTGGTCAGTATGCTAGAGAAGGGTTTACGGTCATTTCAAGAGTATCGTTCCTTGCCTGCACATTATCTTAGGACTACCAGCGGCGGGCTCTGAATACCAAGCTCCTTCAAACAGAGACTGAACTTTAAAGTAGGAAACTGCAAATCGCTCGGTGCTCCAGTTCATTGACGAATATAACCCACATCCACCTCTTCATCCGCACAGTACCTGAGCCGCCTACCTCTCAGGCCAAGCTCCAGCTGGTTGTATCAAGATCTTCGAACGTCTTTGTAGGGGACATTTTGGACCCTCGGTACTTGCATGACCGCCTTGGGATAGAATTGCCTGGGCATTTTAGCACCCAAGTTCTTATCAAATGACCGCATATTGTTGAGATCTTGAATGAGTGCAGTGTTAAAATTCATGATATATCCCTGGGAGTCATTTTTCACGAGAAAGAGGGGCAGGTTATGTAAGTATACCATATTTGTTTTTTTGACAGAGGACGCTTTTTTCTATCACAGTATGTCATGAGCATGGTTCCCGTTGCTCTGCAAACTCGATGCTGCACGGGCTTCCTAGATTGAGGTGTGCAAACAGTTTACCTGGGGAAGCTTGCGATTGATTGGAACGGATCAGCTTCTCTAATCCGTTCGAGATGGCTGCAAGGCCTCAAACGCGCAGACTCAGCGAAGCAGGGGTCTCTCGAGGACGGAAGGCATGCTGTTTCTCAATTGGAGCCTCGACAGTCTTCATGGTCACCTTCGCGTTCATGTTCGTTGTTTGTTTCTTCTTCTTAGACATGGAGTTAGTGTACCGTAAAGCTGGCATGACATCAGCCGCGAAACCTGTCCTCCTTCAACAGGACTTTAATATGGCCTCATCCGCGACTCAAGAATCTTCAGACGACTCTGCTGCTCAGGTATCAACGCCGTTTGTCCATGTCACGGCCTTCAAGCAGCCAATCGCGCACAACGATATGTCCTCTATCAAAACAGAAGCGTCTGGAATAACAATTGAACCATCCTCAGACTCAGAAGACGGTGGACCCAACCATGTGGAGGTAGAAGCTACAGAACAAGCGTTTATTGCCGTTCCGGAGGTCGATGGAGATGAGATCGGAGGGGACAATTTCACTATCTCCACCACCCAGGACACCTCCACGTCTAAAGATGATGAGGACCCAATCATAAAGTCCAAGCTCAATGTGAGGGAAAGACCGCAAGAAGCACGGTCGTTGGCAGGATGCGATATCACACAAGGTCGCTGGGTTTTCGACAACGTCACGCACCCCTTGTACCGCACTAAAAATTGCCCTTTCGCGGATCCGGGTTTTCGATGCGAGGAGAATGGGAGACCTGACAAGGAGTTCATGTCTTACCGCTGGCACCCGAATGACTGTGATCTTCCCAGGTAGGCATGACTTTGATCTCGTATTTGTGCAGTTATCTTAGAAGTGCAGGACTTTTTAATGACAGACTTTGAGAATCTTGAGACTTGGTGATAGGTTCTGCGCGACGGATATCTTAGAGCGGCTTCGAGGCCAACGGATGGTCTTCGTTGGAGATTCCTTGGGACGAAATAACTGGGAATCGATGTTGTGCATGCTCGCAGAGGGGGTAACCAACAAGAGCCGTATTTATGAAGTGAACGGGGAGCCGATCACGAAGCATTCCGGTAAGTTGGTGTACAAGTTCGAGGATTACAACTGTACCGTTGAATACTACCGGGATCCGTTCCTAGTCCCCCAAGGTCGTCCCCCGCGTAACTCACCAGCAAACGTGTCGTGCTCACTGAAAGTGGACCGCGTGAGTTACAGCACGGAGCAGTGGAGACATGCAGAGATCATTATCTTTAACGCGGGCCATTGGTGGAGCGAACACAAAATATTTCACCAGTAAGTCATGATTCTTGAAAAACACGCTCTTCGAATGACAAGGGCTGCGTATTACAATGCAGAGATTCTGAATGAAACCCGTTGCATCTGTGGCCCACAGAGGTTGTAAATTTCAGGTAGGCGACAAGCTGATGGATTACGACTTGAGAACCGGATTGAAGAAAGCATTGCACACATGGGCGGCTTGGCTGGAGGAGAACCTGGACACCAAGAAGAGCCAAGTCTTTTGGCTGAGCTACCCGACCGTCCATTTCAGGTGATTGAGAATTCTACCCTACGTCATGCTCACCGTCGTCATTCGCCGTTTCTGCTCGAATTGATGCGATCGAATCTTTGAGTTTGTTATAAAGAAGGTTTTCATGAGAACTTTGCAGGGGTGGAACATGGAACCGAGGAGGGCATTGTCACCAGGAGAAGCGCCCTCTCACTGAGGAGGAAGCTCGCAACGAGTGGCAAACCCCGTGGATGAACGAGATTGTGAAGGAATCCTTCATGGCCAACATAAAGAAGAAGCTGGATGCGGTCACTTATTTGGACATTACGACTGCGACGAACTACAGGCCCGATGGGCACGGTGCATTGTACACATGGGACACGAAAAAATTCGGGCTAAAGCCCAGAAACCGGCAGGATTGCAGCCACTTCTGCCTACCGGGAGTTCCAGACACGTGGAGCCAGTTCGTTCTAGCTAGTTTATTGGCCAGAGGGAGGAACACTTGGGCGCAACCTGTCCGATTATGCGACAGAGCCAAATATTAGATTTTCAGAGCAAATACCTTCTTCGAAATCAACTATGAGCTTTTACGAATCTCTTCGAGCTCATCCAATCTACTGGGATCACGAGGGCCGGGAGATGCTGCAGCAGCGGAGGGAGAAAAGTGCAAGATTACAGCTCGCAATCTAGATGCGGTTTGTAAACTAACCTCAACTTTGTGAAATAATCTGTTAAAGAACTAGTAGAGGTCTTGTGCATGGAAGATCAGTGGGGAAGATTTTAGGCTGGTCAATGTTGACTGTATCACCATTCCAAAGTTCATTTTCTCGGAGCTCAAGTTTTCATTTGTGAAATCTAGGTCTGAGCCTAGGAAGATCCGTTGTTAACTTTACGCATGAACTCGTGGTTCATCAACCAGAACTTCCTAGATGTTTAGATGTTATATATTTTCTTCCATCAATTATCGAAGTGATGAACATCGGAATCTGTTCTTTTCTCACCAAATTTTGTGCGTGTACAATTAAGTTTTGCAAAAAATTATGTTCTTCAAATTCAAACGAGTTTGCGAGTCAATGAAATAGCATCGTCTACATTCCCCATAACCCGATTGTTGTGCCGACAGCTAATAGAACAATGATTGCTCGTCTTTTGTTAGAAACCCACACTGAGATCTCTCGTTGATATAGTTGATATGAAAGTTATTTGAGCAATGATTGAACCCAGTGATAGTATGTAGGTAATATCTGAGCAAATGAAAACCAACTGTTTAAATGTTTGTTGATGAGGATCAAGCTGGAAAATAAGCCGAGTATCGTCAGGGAGTCCCCCGGCCACGTAATATGTACAAGAACAGGATTAGAAAATAGATCACACCTGGAAATGTCGTGCCAAAGGACTGCGAAGTGCGTGTCCCGTCTTTCCGCCGCACACTCGTAATGTGAGGGTCACGCATCTTTGCTAAGTGCGATGTAACGCTTATGAACAGCTTACCTGGTGTTAATTGCAGCCATCAACCTTGTAAGTCTTCACACAGGCAATACTTGAAAGAGGACAAAAACTTCGTTCATCGCATAAAAGCAAGCAGTTCAGATCCTAAGGGGAAGTTCCGAGTTTGAAAAATTACTAAAACATAAATATTCCATTAAGTATTAAGGACCAATTCCTTGTCACACCAACATAATCAGATAAATAGTGGCAGTTAATAAAGCAAGTAATAAAAAAAAAAATGGACTGTAGCATATTCAAGGCATTGCCACAAACCTGCATATTAACCACAGTATGTAGTACACTAAGAGTAAGCCTACTCATTATTAACTGTAATTGTCAAATGTTGTCACAATTATCTGAGTCAATTTCACTTGTACACAAACAGTAAAAACTAGATAAGATGCACACCACGTCGCGAAAAAAACTCCAAAGGAATCTATAAGAGAAGGGTATCAATACTCGACATTGCACACTTAACCTGACCATCAAAATCTTCCAGCGCTCACTGCACCAATTTGCAATAACGAACCGAAAGGGATATTCCCGAGAAAATGATTGATCATAAAAAAGAGAAACCAAGAAAAAACACAATGGAAAAGGTAGCTAAACTGTACAACCATCCCCATTCCTGTAACGTTAACCAATTAAAATTACACGATTTCCGCAAAAAAAGAAGTCCATGGATCAGGAACGACAGGGGAATCGAACGAAACCAAACACATGAGGCAAGAGCACAACTAAAAGCACAAACTAAAAGCACAAACAAAGAGCACAACTAAAAGCACAAACTGCAGACAAAAACCTCGAATTTAATGAGGCTGTACTGTGCGAAGTAGCACTCATATCAGAAACATAGCTAGCAGTGCTCAGGCATATAAATCCACCATAAATGAGATAAGAACACATCCAGCTTCCATTCCATTCACGAGAATAACAAATGAATGGGACCGGTAAATCAACCATAACTATCGAATGCCGGATAAATTGCGAGGCACATTGGCTACTTACAAACTATCCAAGAAGATTCACCTGCCACGGCCTCGCGTCCTTGCCTCTCAATATTGACCCCTGGAATAGGAACCCAACACCTATCTAAACGCTTGTCCAACAAAACGAACGCCAGCCAGCATAATATCCCAAAACACAATGCTCCACCTGCGCCTCCTTCCTTACAACTTGTCCTCGTACTCCGACAACGGCGTGATCTGCTCCTTCAATCCCTTCCGCTTCCTCACGTCCGCCACGATCTGGGCCGACTGCGTCCCGGCTTCCAACGGGTCGCTCGTCATCATCTCCCAGTGGTCGAACACGCACTGCGGGAACGCTTGCCCGGACGTCGCCGCCCTCAACGTCCCCGAAAACCCGAACGACTCGATGACCGGCAAGTATGCCTTGATGTTGTACAGCGGCGTACCCGGCCTCTGCACCTCCTCGAACACGTGACCACGCTTCTGGTTCAGCACTCCGTAGATTCCTCCCAGAGCGCCCTCCGGTGCCTGGATCTCCACCAAGTACACCGGCTCCAACAGCCTCGGCTTCGCCGTCAGCTGCGCCGCGTACATCACACGACGCGCCGTCGGGATCACCTGCCCTCCTCCTCGATGGATCGCGTCTGTGTGCAGCACCACGTCGCACACCTCGAACGCGATTCCGCGCATGTTCTCCTCCGCCAACGCACCCTCCTTCGTCGCCCACTGGAACGCCGCCACCACCGAGTCCTTGATCTCGTTCAGGTACTGCACTCCCTTACACATGTCCACCACCATGTTCGGTCCCGTCGTCTCCGGTCCGAAACACCAGATCTTCTTCGCCAAGTCCTTGTCCCACCCGAACTCCTGCGCCAATATCTGCGACCGCACCTTCGGGTCGTCGCGCGGCCCGATCCGCCCGTCGTCGATCGCCTCCGGCAGCCCCTCCTCCAGTGGCCGAGCCTCGAAGTACAGCCTGTTGTGCTTGTTCGGCGACTTGCTCATCACCGTCCGCACCGACTTGTCCAGCACCGTCTCCCTGAACGACACCACCGGGTCCGACACCACGATCTCCGCGCCTCCCATGAAGTCCTCCTGCAGATCCTTCAGACAGATCTCCAAATGCAGCTCTCCCGCTCCCGCGATGATGTGCTCCCCGCTCTCCTCGATCATACACAACACCATGGGGTCCGACTTCGCCAGCCGCTTCAGCCCCTCCACCAGCTTCGGCAGGTCCGACGCGTGCTTGCACTGCACCGCCACACGCACCACAGGCGACACCGAAAACTTCATCGCCCGGATCGGGTGCGCGTCCGTCTCCTTCTCGCCCGTCAGCGTTGCGTTCTTCGTGATGAACTGGTCCAGCCCAACCATCGCCACTGTGTTCCCGCACGGCACGTCCTCCACTGACTCCTGCCTCCTTCCCATCCAGATAACCGTCCTCTGCACCGACTTCGTGTACAGGTCCTTCTTCCCGCCGGGCACGTAGTTCGGCCCCATGATCCGAACCTTCATTCCCGTCGCCACCTTCCCCGCGAACACACGCCCGAACGCGAAGAACCGACCCTTGTCCGACGCCGGAATCATCTTCGACACGTACAACATCAGCGGCCCGTTCGGGTCGCAGTTCCTGATCGCGTTCGCGTACTGGTCGTCCAGCGGACCCTCGTACAGGTTCTCCACCCTGTACTTCTGCGCCGTCGCCGGGGACGGCAGGTGGAAGATCATCATCTCCAGCAGCGCGCTCGCCGCCGGCAGCCACGCCTGCATCGTCCTCTTCATCAGCGCCTTCCCCACCAGCTCCTTCTCCTCCGACTTCAGCCCGCAGTTCAGCTTCGCCAACATCGGCCACAGCTTGTCCTTCTGGTCGTTCATGCAGATGTTGATCACCTGCTTGATCGGGTTGTACACGAACTGCACGAACCCACGCTGGCACGTCGCCGACCCCGTGTTCTTCGACGTCCACTTCTTCGTCGCCGGGTCGAAAAAGTTCTCGCCCCACAGCCTCTCCATCATCTTCTTCTCGTCCACTCCGAACTTCCCCGCGTACATCTTCGCGAAGTTCGTCAGCGTGAAAGCCCACCCGTGCAGACCCGCCGAAAACGCCACCGTCCCCTTCTCCGGATACACCTGCACGTCTCCCAGCAGCGCATCCTCGTACGTCGCCATGATCACGTTCGCGCTCTCGATCACCCGCTGGAACGTCTGGTACGCCTCCTCGCCGTCCACCTGCAGCTCCAAAAAGCATCGGTCCATCTTGTTCACCGTCAACACCGGCCTGATCCTCTCTCCCAGAGCCTGTCGCAGCACCGTCTCCGTCTGCACGCACACTCCCTCCACGCAGTCCACCACCACCAGCGCTCCGTCAGTGATACGCAGCGCCGCAGTCACCTCCGACGAAAAATCCACGTGCCCAGGCGAATCGATCAGGTTGATCAGGTAGTCGCATCCGTCCTTCTCGCCGTGGTAGTCCTTCAGCGACTCCGAAGTCATCTCGTAGTACAACGAGATACCGGTCGACTTGATCGTAATACCACGATCCGCCTCATCCTGCCGGGTGTCCGTCAGACGCACATCTCCGGCCGTCTCCTGCGCGATAATCCCCGCAGCAGCCACCAGCGAATCCGTCAGTGTCGACTTCCCTGCCACATTCCCACCACTCACCCCCATTAAACTCATGCGTCATATGTTTGTTTGAATTTTGTTGTCGTCATAAAATAAAGTCTTCCCGCTCACGTGTCTTATGCTTGCGGACGTGTATCTAGAATGTTAATTTGAAATACGTAAGCATAGCATGGAATCGACATTGCGCAAGGCATTTTCGACTTTGAACTGACAAAATCCGACTACTTCCATGCAGCATGAATTGGGATTCGCTGCTTCTAAGATATGAAAATTCATAAAAACTTGAATTCCACAACCGTGAACATGAAATAAATCTAATTGTAGATGGATTATCATTTCACAAATTCTATTCCCCAATGCATTATGTGATTAGCTGCTTTCAGTATCGAGTTACATCATGTGCAGAAAGACCTGTTCCCAAGTTGTTATGACCACACTTGGTGCGCATTAGTGCTGTCGGATAATGTGATCATACCTCAGACATGTCACAGAATTTCATTTAATTTAAGTAACTCGATTAAAATTGCATACTGCATCAATTGAAGCTCATACTGGTACAATTCACCTTATAGGAGAGATATATTATACCTCACGAGCGCAAGACCTAGAACGAAATAATTCGATGGCATTGAGCTAAGGAGGTGGAATCCACTTACCATGATCCACATGGGCGATAACGGACATGTTCCTGATGTTGTGCTTCTTGTCCATAATGGCACGAAGCTCTTCAGCTGAAAACTTCACCTGTAAGAATACATCCATACCACAATCTTAGCACATAAACCACATTGCCAAACCCTAAAGGCATCCATTTCACAAATCCCCAGTAGGAGAAGTTAAGTGTCCTCCGTAACTCCAAAACCCCCCGGAATTGCTATCTCGCCATTCCAGATATGGACAATCGACAAGATGGAAATTTTACAGAAGTCCAGCGAAGGAAATCACTAAGACATGCGAATCCGACTGCTATGGCAATTCCGCATGACAAGAAACCACGCAAACGGCGCAGGGGTTGGCGACGTACCATCTTGACGCGCTTGAGGAGTCCGTGCCCACTGGGCAGCAAAGGATTGAGGCGAGAGGAGCAGATAAGTGACGGTGAGAGAGAGCAGGCTACTCTCCTCTGGTTGTGAAAGAGAGACACGAGTTCGACTGTGCTGTATATATGGGAGGCCTCGGTTGCTCATCGTGTCCTCGGACGGCTCAGATGGGCGGTGCCTGATCCAACGACGAAAATTGCGGTGGGACTTAGGGCTCGGTTCATGTAATTTTGCCCAGTTGGCATTACCACGGAATGGTTTTACTTAACGTTCATTTTTCGTTTGTCCTAATGTGTCATTTCGTCTGTCAATCGCTACAGTCGTGGGCCTTGCTGTCGTCGTTCCTCAAACGAAGTCACCGGAAGCACTACTGATTCTAAACTCTCTCTCCCACTCCTAATTACTGTTTCCATCAGTGGGTTTTCCTTCGATCGTGCGACTGGTGATCGAGCACAGACAGAAGCTCTACCAAGATGGTGTTTCCCTCTCTCTGCTAGATTTTATCTTGATTTGTTCCGTTGAGAGTTGAGGGAGTTTGATCTCTTTTTTATTTGTTTTTTTTCTTTTTGAGTTGGTAGCTTATTAGGGTTTTCTAAGATTTGATGGAGATTGTTGGTGTACGTGTTGGTGTGGAGATGTGAGGTTTGTTAGTTGGTATCGTGTGGTTTTGCGTAAATTTTGTTGTCTTAGGGCTTGAACCATACTGAGTGCGTGTTGGTGTATGTGTGGTGGGGTTGGGCAGTCAGCGCTTTTCAATTTTCAGTCATTCTTGACTGTGGTGCTGTTGGTTATTTGCACATGCACTTACGTCAAGATTCAGGCTCCTAAGATTATGGATCAGAAAACTGGGTGAGTGATCGAGTTAAGCTTTTTTATTTTAATTTTTTGTTTTACTGTCAAGAACAACTATTTCTCTAACTTGTCCCTCTTTGAAGAGTAGATCAGGGTTTGACCGCGAGGTGTTGGTTGGATTCATCTCCAAGTTTCTTATCGTAATCATATGCGGTGATTTGCAGGTTTCGAGGCTTCTTCTGGAAAGCAGCCCGCATAGGTGCGTTCATAGCTTCCTGTCCTCAATGATGATTAAAAGAAAAGCTCAAATTACATATTTCTGCATCTAATTGTAATCAGATCGAACAAACATTGCATCGAGAATGCCCATCTTGCCTTGTCTCTTGTACAGCTTCACTGATGTCAACATTGTTCCTGCAGGGGAGCGATTGAGTCCGTGGGTTGGAGGTTGCTGCTTCCTGATGGGATTCACTGTCCTTTTCTTCTAAGTTGTGCACTGAACCACAACGTCATTTGTTTCACCCATATACAAGACGTGCAATCTAGCCGTCCTTGCTGAGTTCATTACAGGGACAGTCTTTCTCAGCAGTCCAGCTCCATGTGGCATTTTTTGTAAGCTCTTGGAACTCCCTTTCCTGTAAGTTGTCTCTACTCTGGTTGGCACACTACAATCGAAGCATCTCCTTATGGCAGCGCTTTCTCAGTTGTGTATACTTGGGGTGACCAGCAGTCTCATTGTTTATTCCTCTATGACAGTGAAAGTTGGAATCTGGCTCTCACGCAGAGTCATGTTCTATTACTTCAAGATTGCTCACTGTTCAGTAATGGCTGTACCAGTTATCTCCTTGAGGAATATGTATTTATATATATATGACCGGAAGATGTGGGTTTTGTATGTTTGCATCTACTTTGGTTTGTAGGAGGCTTGCATTGAGTTGGAATTCCGACAGTGTTTGTTTCTTAGTATTTTCATATTTCATGGTTGTTTGATATCCTCTATTTTGTGTCGAAAGTGCATTTGAATGAACCTGGCTATGTTAGGGATTATAATTAATTGAAGAATTTCATCTTTACCGTAGACAGAGTGAAACTGAAAGACACAGTACATTGGAAAGTCCCTTTACGGCTTTTTGGAGTGGGTTTTATAAGCTAGCTTGTAGATTACGCAATCTTAATGCATTGCACATTTTATGTGTTTGTTGCAACTTTTACATTGGTTACTGCCTTGGTGATAAGTAACGACCACACATTAAAATATAAAAATATAAAATATTTATAGATGACTATGAGTCATGCATATTTAAGAGGTAGAATTTTTGAAGTGACTTGACTTAATATTATTGACATTATATTTGTCGCAAATATATGATTTTCATTTGATACTCACATGAACGATTGAACTACACTCAATAACTACATGGGTTGAAATCGACTTGATAAGCTAATGAACAACAATGTTAATGACCATTTAGACGAGTATATTTGCATCTAGTGATAGAAACATATATCCAATATTCCAAAACAAAATAGATTGCATATGACATATGTGGATGACCGAGTGGGATATTTATATTTTTGTATAAGTAATTTTGTATTCTGTTATCAAAGACTGAAGTACACAACATAATAGACTTTTGATTGTGGTGAAATATATTAGTTGTCATCAATATATCTTGTACTTTGTAATTTTTTAAAATGTTTTCACTGTTTATCTTATTACAACCAAAAGAATAATAACTTGTTTGAAAAGTTTAATATTAAATGAAGAATTATTAACAAAAAAAAACATCAAATATTAAAATGTGTTTGAATGATATAAATTTGTGCAAATTATAGATTAATTGTTCATTGTTTGTTGTACTAAATCATGTATATTTATACAAAATTATTATATATATATATATATATATATATATGTGAATTTAATTATATTATATAATAAAGACTATGTTTGTGATATCTCTAACATATTAACATTTTTTGAAGTAAGAATAGTACAATACTTTTATTTTTCTATGTATCAATTACATTGCATTTTATAAAGCCACATTTATATATTTAATGTTCTTTCAATAATTAATAATTAAAAAAAAATCAGTCAATTTTAGTAAATATTTTAGTCAATTTAACAATTCTCTCTCTCTCTCCATATATATATATATATATATATATATATATATTCTTGTATAATTTATACATTTAAAAAAATGAATACAAATCTATTTTGAAAAAAAATGATATTATATAAAATAATAAAAAAAATCAAGCAAAGTATTCTAAGAGTTTATAACTTCATTCTATTGATATGTGAAATGCAATGATCATCATTTATATCCATATTTTATATGATCATATAGACAAGTATTAATATAGTCTCAAGCTACAAGCACACCCCAAATTGCCATATATACACTCATTATGTCTATAGATACATTCAAGACCTTTAATTGGCTGATCCAAATTCTTTCCTCCTTGTCTTGGCATGGGTCTTAGCCATGGTGTCATGACAAGGAAGAAGAGGATGAGGAGACTGGGATTGAGTTCCACACCAAGGTAAGGAAGAGGAGGAGGAGGGAATTGAGACCCACATGGAGATAAAGGAGAGAGTGAAGAGGTTTGAGACTTGCATTCGGACAAGTAATAAGGGATCTTAATCAATCAATTGAAGGCCTTTGGATGTCAATATAGACATAATGGGTGTCTGTATAGCAATTTGGGGTGTGCTTGTAGCTTGAGACTATACTAATACTTGTCTATATGTTCATATAAAATATGGATATAAATGACGATCATTGCTTTTCACATATCAATATAACCATGAATATTTTAATAGATGATTTTAATTATTTTAGAATATTGTTGCAAAATAAATAAACAAATAATATTTATGAAATTGTAATGTATCATGTTTTTTAAATACCACATTTCCATTGAAGTGTTCTACAAATTGGCATCATATATATATATATATATATATATATATTTCCAATGTATAACATTTTCCAATATAGAGTAACATAGTTTATAAAATCACTAGATTTAATCTTCATTCTACTATTATTCTTATTTCTATTCATTATACTATTTTAATTTAAATAGCTCATTAGATACTTAAATAAAATTTAATTAGTTTTTTTCATCACATATATAAATGAGTGTAAAGGTTTATAAAAAATGTATGATAATTTTTAACTGGTTTCTTCTTGCAAACCATGTTTTTATTTTTCAACAATCATGCTATTTATTTTTCTTGTTAATATTCATTTCTTGACCAATGCAAAGAAAATTTTCCTGCAAATTCAGAACTACTAATCTTCAATTTTAACTAACAATCTTGTACTCTACAACCACCACAAACACAAATCTCACAATCAGCTACGACGAAACAGAAAAAAGTAAAAGGAGAGCAAAAGGAATTAAGATATAAAGTAACGCTTCCGAAAAAGCATATGGTAAGATGAGGTAAAAGGCACGTCGAGTGATGGCACCTGGGCCTTGGTTCCATTGCCCAGTGTGAACAGAGCTACAATTGGACAGATTAGGGTTTAAGCCCCTAAAGCAGAATCTGCTAGGGTTTAACGACATAGCCATGTCCTTCGAGCTTCAGGACCCTTGTTCAACGATTGTTACTCCTGGCGTCAGGCGTCTGCTCATTTTGCGACATCGTGATCATCTGCCGCAAACGCCCCTTGCATCATGCCGAAGTCGAAGAGAAATAAGCTCGGTGAGAACAAGCAGCTCGGATGCTCTCGTGTTGGTTTCACAAGGAACTCAGCACGTCGTTTTCTGTTCGACCGAATGGTATTCGAATGCGCGTGTTATTGTCGCAGTCGTATCAGGATTGAATGAGGCGGTTGTGGTGTTTCTAAGCTCGACTTTGTTTGGTTATGTTGCAGTGACTCTGTCGAAGACGAAGAAGAAGGGCAAGGAGCAGAAGGAGTCGCTCGTGAAGTCTGTTCGCGACTGTCTCGATGAGTATGCTTCGCTTTACATTTTCTCTTTCGTGAACATGCGGAATACTAAGTTCAAAGAATTCAAGGAAAAGCTCAAGGCTAGTTCCAGGTGTTGTACTCTTGCTCCATCTTTTGTAGCGCTTCTCGCGCATGTCCTATCAGTGAAATGTGGTCTTAGTGGTTTGAACTTTTTTCTATTAATTTCACGTTGTAGTTTTGATGAGAGTATGTAAACAAGATGGATCTGGACTCCCTAATGTGTCTCGTTCAGTTTGGCTTGTAAGCGTTCATTTTGCAGTCTGCTTCAATCATAATCCATTAATAATGATCAATGCTGGTGGTTTGAGCGTGTGTGCTTGTTCTAAGCATGGCATCGTGGCTGATCAGGTTCTTTTTGGGAGGAAACAAAGTACTTCAGATAGCTCTAGGGAAAACAGCTGCTGAAGAGCATAAGGAAGGATTGCATCAAGCTAGCGAGGTATTGTTAAAGTGGTTCTGAATTAACATAACCTGAGTTACATGTAATTTTCTGTATGGAACGTACAAATTAAGTTGGGGAGCTTACGCCTCTATTTCGTCACCAAAATTTTGTGTTGCGACTTGAACGTTGTTCCTGATGTTGTTGGATAATTATGAAACCCTGTTTTCTCTCTTGCAGCAAATACATGGATTTTGTGGTCTGTTCTTCACCAACCTTCCAAAGTTTGAAGTTCTTAGGGAATTCCGGGAGTTTGAGGAGTTGGATTTCGCACGGACTGGCAGCATTGCTACTGAGACGGTAAGGGTCTAGTTCTACGTGGGAGTGAGGAGTTATTGTTTCTCCTCTTTTTTATTACCGCATCTTGTTTGCTAGGTTGATGCTATGAATACAATTCGTACTGTACTAAATGACATCGGGTTTGATGACAGGTGGACCTTAAAGAAGGACCATTAGATCAATTCACTCATGACATGGAACCTTTTCTTCGCAAGCAAGGCATGCCTGTTCGGCTAAATAGAGGCATGTTCTTCTTCCTGTTCTTGTCCGTAATCATTTTCCTCAAAGAGCTGGATACTTGCTGTATCTTGATGCTGGAAACCGGTCCTCTAGGATGAAACTGGGTCGCAAACTTGAATATCAACTTGAATTATTGAAAGGAATTGAAGTGGATCACCATGGATGTGTGTTAAAAATAGTGTAGTGGGATTTTGTCATGCCATTACTCCCGTTTTTCACTTTTGAATACGATCATTTGCAATCTCTTGCGTTCTCGACGGTAGTTCTTATCTTGTCATTTTATTTATTTTTTAAAATATTAATCTTTTTTTGTTATGCAGGTGTTATAGAGCTTGTTGCAGACTACAATGTCTGTACAGAGGGTCAGAACATTTCACCTGAAGCCTCAAGAATACTGGTATTTTCTCTTCTCATGACTTCGCGTGATTTTTGTCTTTATTTTTATTTCTTCTATTAATTAGACACGATCCTGCAACATAAGCTCTTAGGATCAAGTAACACTATGTCTTCGTCTATCTTACAGCTTTTTGAACGTAGTCGCTTCATAGTCCATGGAATATTGTGGTTATTGGAATTCACGAACATCTCCCTTTTCGGATGCAGAGACTGCTGGGTGTTCAAATGGCCGCTTTTAAGATGCACCTGCGATGTCGCTGGACACCTGATGAATTCGAGGTTTTCGAAACAGAGGAAAACCCTCAGTCAGGCAATTCCTCTGATAGCTCTTAGGCTTGCATCATTACATTATTTTCATTTGCTGTGCACTTCTTGTCAACTTTGTAAGATGAGGTTGAGAATTTGTGAACAGTTGGTCTGTTCATTATCCTCTAGACAACCGCCTTACAATGCAGACTATACTTTAGACTCGCCTCCACTGTATTATGAGATCTTAAACACTGTACGCGTCGATGCTACGAAGGAATTTCGGCATGAAGGAAAAGTACAGGCTGAGTCAGGGATTTTTTTCAAACTGATTTTTAGCTCTTCTTAGATTCTGATTAGTTTGGGCTCCCAATTCTCCATCTGAATGAACGGGGAGGTGCTCTGAAGCAGATTTAGTGTGTGCTGCCACATATGCGACGTCACTAAATTAGCGAAATGTAACTGAAACCTATTTGATGGATCCACCTTCATCTGATTGATATCTGTCCCAACTTCAGTAAACTCGTACAGAAGAGTTGTCCACAGCAGAGTTCAAATTCGTGTTCAAAGTTGGATTGGTTATACCTGCCCTGTTGCAACAAAACAGAATTTTCTCAATCTATGGTGATGTCAATGTGGTCAGAAGTATGAAGTGAATTCAATTGCACTGAGGGCCGGAACTGTGCGGAACATTGTCTTAATGTTCTCATGAAGGACTGTTGATCTTGAACAGCATCAATGGGGAAGAAGCTCCCAGCAGTATCTTACGGCACGAACCAGATGAGATAATTGAGAAGGATTTAGGACTAGGAATTATATTTTCCTATGGAATCTTTTCTGCTTTGTTTTACAGTAATACCTAATTATGAGTGACTAAGCTATGAGGATTCTTCTTTCAACTTCTTTGCAGCAATTATGTGCCATGAATCAAATCTTCACAACACAAGTCGATTTTAGGAGTTCACAAGTGATTTCAATGGCTGTTTTCACATATTGTCCACACCTCTTAGATTACCACGATAAATTTCACAGAAACCGATCATTACAATCATCTTGCAAGCTTTGAGAAACACTTATAATCCTTTTTGACAACGTGACCATGTTCTCCATACGAAATTGATCTATAATCGACAACTTTTGGAGTCTCTTTCTCATTACAATTTGACAGTTTGAAGATTGTACTTGAGATTGTATTTTCAGTTTTAAGTTAAGCTCGATAATTTCCAAATTGTCTGTCTTTTGACCACACTCAGCTCAGAATGAAAATTCGCAGACAAGGATGTCGACCATACAGAACTCGAATGGATGGATATACATCCAAAAGAGGGGCACCGAGACGGATGATATTGGTGGATAAGATGGATGAAGCTCAGCAGCCATATCTACCAGCACCACGAGATAGAGCGGCGGGAGCCGGTTGCGTCTTCCCTTCGTTGCCTCTCGGGCGGAAGAATTGTCGATTGATTTGTGTGGATTATGCAGTGATGGCGTCGCTGGCGTGCTCCCTCTCAGCCCCCTGCAGCTCATCCCTGCGAAGCAGCTTCCAAGGAGAGTCTCTTATTGTCGACAATGCCGGTTCGTTGTGCCAGGTGCAGCTGCAAGGCAAGGGAGCGCTCGTAATCGAGGCCAAGGAGTCGAGGATTGGAAAAGCCCCGATTCCCGTGCCGAAGGGTGTTACTGTCAACCTCGATGGCCAGAACTTGTCCGTCA
The DNA here is from genome assembly GCF_059467195.1 of Physcomitrium patens. NCBI lineage: Eukaryota > Viridiplantae > Streptophyta > Bryopsida > Funariales > Funariaceae > Physcomitrium > Physcomitrium patens. The sequence goes on along the minus strand of NC_143416.1, from coordinate 1,243,679 downwards.
AGGGTGCCCTCGGAGAGCTCGTGAGAACTTACCCCCGAGAGGTGAAGCTCACGAACTCGGGCGAGGTTCTGCTGGTGGAGAGGGCTGTGGAGTCCAGGAGAGCTCGCCAAATGCACGGTCTCTTCAGGTATGCGGAATTCACTTGAATAGGTTTTGTTTCTTTACTTTGTTGCTGTTTGTGGCGATTCTTGAATGAAGGGAGTGTAGTGACTATATTTGAAAGAACTTAGATCTAAGGATGCCAAGAATTTGGGAACCGAGGTTAAGGTTGTTGTGGTTTTGGAATGATTTAGGACATTGACGGATAACATGGTTATCGGAGTGAGCAAGGGATTCGAGAAGAGACTCCAGCTCATCGGTGTGGGATACAGAGCAGCCGTAGAGAAGGACGAGCTAGCACTGAATTTGGGATTCTCCCACCAAGTGCGCATGAAAATTCCTGAGGCTATCACTGTGAAGGTGGAGGAGAACACGAGGGTGATAGTGTCGGGCAAAGACAAATGCGCTGTGGGAGACTTTTCTGCCGCGGTCAGGAAGTGGAGGCCCCCGGAACCCTACAAGGGCAAAGGTATCAAATACTCTGACGAGGTTATCCGTCGTAAGGAGGGCAAGGTCGGCAAGAAGAAGTAGACAGTTTCTCTCTACCAAGGTTCCTCTTAGTCTTAGTTTCCACTTCATCTTTTGGCTTTTTTGGGGGTGATTTTTTTGGGTTGGGTCAAATTTGATGCCACAATGGATGTTTGTCGGATTCCCAGCTTTCAATATATGGCTGTTTTAGAGTCTCAATTTTGTTTCGATATTTGTCTTTGCACTGTTTCTGCTCCCATCATTGTAGTGATTTAGCTCTATCTCTGGTTCTCGTAAGTTGCTTGAAATGAACAGTGTCTGTCAGCCATACGGAGCAACAGCCGTTACAGTTAGCAGAGTGGAATCATTTTCTTTTTCAGGATTATCATGTGTGAAAGTGCAGAAGTGCGCAATCATTCGTAGTTATTTCAGACTTGAATTTTAGATAGGGTTTCTAGTGCTTTTGATGTTGCTTGAGAGGTTGCATGAGGGATGATGTGGATCTAATTTATTAACCAATATAAATTCTCTTACGTGTATTTTGTCTTTGATTCCTCACGCTCACTCTTTTAGACACGTCTGGTTCCACTTACAAATTGCTAGTGTCATTAGCATTCAGACAATGTATGGGCATAGTGCATATAATTTGGATTCAGTAGTAGGTTCCGCAAAAAAGGACCGCTACTGTAATTCTATAGTCTTATTTCCACTATCCGCTGTTACTTGACGTTCATTTGACGCAAACTCGTTTCTCGGTACAGCGAAAAAATCCGCTGTATGTAAAAACATAGGTATAAATGGAGGTTTAAATAGCAACCACAGTGAAGTTTTACATCTTGTCACCATCGGCATGTCTCACATCCTCCAGTCACCCCATCTGCTTGTCCATGTGTGTAAGCACTGTTCCAACACAGATCTGATGTTTTTTTTCAATGAGGAGTGCCGTAGAGTACATCCTTCTAATCGCATCCACTGCGGTATACAGTTTGATCTTAGGGACAAAGATCTCGGCAGGCTTACAACATCTAGTGGAAGTTTCGATTTTACGTAACCCATATAGGAGCCAGGCCTGCGTGCATGTAGAGTATTTCACTGTTACCATCCACGTAAACGGCGCTGCAATTTTATCATCTACATCTAAATAACCTCAAGTGCTGCTGCGCTCCAGGTTTCACTTACAATTGGGTGTGTGGCGTATCAACCTGTGACTGAAAAATGGAACTAGCAACGATAGCTGGAATCGGTGGAGGGATCAAGGCATTGTCCTCGTGGGGTACTGCAGTGGTTTGAGTGTTGCATCATCCACTTTTTAGAACCCCAAGCGCCGCTGTATTTTTGGTTTGACTCAACACCAGATTTTCTGCGTTGTTGCCCTTTCCTTGGCCCTGATTCAATTAAGGCTGGTGTTTGTGATTAGTTGCAGTTTAATTATCATTTAACAGCCCTCTTGAAGATTCTGACTACTTCAAGAACTACAGATCCATCATGCTCAATCAATTTAGTGCTAACCATGTGGCTAATTGGGACCCCGGACACGCATTTAAGTGTTGAATATTATCAGGGATACATGTAGTTCGGTGTGGACACGGTTATCTAAAGGAATGTGTAATTTCGAAGAGAGTGTTGTGGGCATTTGTGTTAGAGACGCTGATATAATTGTGTGGGTTCTTGACAAAGAATTTATGCCAGCTTGTCTTTGTAGCCGGTACTTGTATGTTAAGTTATAGTTGCTACTTGTCAGTAGCTCTTGCATCTACACACTCAAGAATGAGCATTTTTCTCAGTTGCTCTATGTTCTCTTCCTGTGGAGAGTTTCAAGATCGATCGTTCGGATGACGCCTGCTCTCCTATGGTATGCGTTGTTCGCCTTTCCCTTTTTTTCCTCTTTCAATTACGATCTAACCAGTTGCTATTTGACATCCAATGTCCTTCGAGTGATGAAATACAATGCATGCATAAATATACTGCTTTCAATCTTCTGAAAAATTGCTCTACGAAACCTTCCTCAAATGAAGGAGAAAGGAATCGTGGACTTGCAGGATGTAGTGGGCTGGAAGTGGCTCATTTCTTGCTTCGTGTGTTTGCGAAGAGGTGGGTTCGTCGTTCCCTGAGAATCAGTCTAACGAAGAAGAGGAGTGTGGGTTCTGGACATTGGCCATGGGCGACGGCGGAAGCAGGGTGGTTTCAGCACCTATCAGGTGGATCGAAGAACCAGTGATGAATAGGATTACAGCAGGAGAACTATACGAGGACTCGCAACCTCCCCAGATGAGATTCTTTTCTTGCATGAAATTTTTAGGCTGATCCGATGAGGATTCTTTCTTCCTGAGCCAAACCGCGTTCACTACTGCGTGGAGATACTGTTTGCAATTCTCACCCAGAAAGCATCGACAAATTGCACAAGGGCAAGATATGCAAAATTTCTTCGGTTTTCTATGAAATTGAAAAATATTATTTGTGGGTACTATGTGAAGGTTTGATAGAATCATTGCATCAACAAGTTTGCACTTCATACTAATCTTCCAGGTCACACAGACTTAATCGTTACTTCAAATTTCAGCTTCATTATTCATGTTTCCTCACATGAACAAGATCATGATCTCGCAGCAAATTACTTCCAGGAGCAAACACACAGGATATGTTAAGTTGGTAATGCTGTGCTGGGTTTACTTGATTCATGATTTAGTTGCCGTTGTAATACAAGGTTGATGCGCTTTATTGTATTCTGTCATGCTTTGCTTGACTGTACTGATTTCCGGCCTGTGGAATACCGTTTCTGCAATGTGGTTAGCAGCAGGTGATGGTGGAAAGCAACTTGACAAAGCTGCTGCTGAACATGGAAACCAAGCACGTTCCATTGCTGACGTCCAATGTAGCTAGGTGCAGGTAGAATCGGTCTTATTTCAACTTTGCCTCTAGTGATGAGCTGTGACTGCATGTCATTCACAGAGGGAAAACGCCTGCCAATTTTAAGCTCAGCAATTGCTTACTTATGCTAAAAGTGTGTAATTACAAACCAATAGTCTGTGATGCTGTGCAGATGATACGAGGCTAGAGAGATGATGGTAGCTGTGCTGCAGTTCCTAGGCAAGACTCTTTCAACAGTTTGGCTATTCCGATGTTTGAGTAATGATTATTGCAACTTCAACAAAGATTTGGAGGAATGTGTTAATGATGTTTTTTTGAATCATTTACCAGCAATCTTATTGCTGTTTATTGTATAATTGAATGTCATGCTTATAGTCCACCTTTCCAATTGTACCTCATATATATATATGTATGTATGTATGTATGTATTTCAAAATGTGTTTTTATTTTGCAAGCAATTAGGTGGAGTTGTTATTTTAATCTTTTAACAGCTTGGATGAAGCAACTGGAGCAAAATCTGAATAAAAATAAAGAGGTGGTTGGATGAAGATGTAGTATCAGTAAGGGAGTTATGTTTCAATTTGTAGCTATCATTATACGAATTCTCTGAACATTTTCTTCACTTCTTTGTTGAATTACTATTAGATTCTCATTGATGATGGACATGGTAAAACAACTTTTCTTTTGCAAAAGAAATTATTTTATACAATTTTAGTTATGTCAACTGAATTTGGTTACCTTTTTTCAACATTTTCCCTTCTCCCTCTACATACGAAGGAGAAAAGTAATACTGAAAAAACAAAACATTGCTACCGTGAACAATAATGATGAAATTTATATTTAAGAAATAGAATGTATATATTTTAAAAATATTCAAGAAACTTTACCAAATACTTCTTGACAATAAAACCTTTGTTTACTTTTCAAATATAGTATCATCAACAAAAACAAATTTCTAGCTAATCTTCTTGGTTTTAAACAACTAAGCATTGTGCTGATCGTGTGGGGACATCGAAAGCGAATTTAAAGTGCCGAGGATAAAGTGGATGAAAAGTACAAGAATATTCAAGGTTAATAACATTGAGCAACAATTCATATACAAATATAATTTGGTTATTTGATATCCCTCAAGTAATATTTCTTGCTTACTTGATAATATTTGTTGGAATGGAGGTGGTTCCAAAAATTTTGAACTCATAACCTGGGATCTTACATAATTAATAAAACAATGTGAAACTATATACTTAAAATGGGATGGAGATATGGATTGAGAATATAATGTTGTTTGTGGATGAAAGTAGATATGAGGGAGGGTGGGAAGGGGAGAATGATGATCGTGGTCGCTTGGTGCTACTTGTTCATGCACATCCACTCATGACCCTCTAATTTCATATTGTTACCTGGGAATCATATAATTTCACGATCCTACATAAATTACAAAACGTCACATAATTTTAATTTTTTTCATCCACAGAAGTTGTGAATTAAAAGGAGTACATGTATATATTATTATTCCTAAAAAAGGCATCCATCTATGTCCAATTATTCATCCCAAGCCCACCCATCCGTCCATATCCACTCACTTATCCTAATAATCACACACCAATTGACATTCATCCATCCGTCCACCCATCATCCAGCCCGTCCAATGACGTGGCCGTCACTCCTGAAGAGAACGCCGCCCGCGGACGCGAAAGCCCAAAAGTGGAAAAGGGCAACGAAACCTCGAAAGACAAGTCAAGACACCCGGAGCGACGACAAAGACCACCGCGACCCCGAAAACCCTAACCCCTACTCCTCCCTGTGGACGTTAGATCGACTGCCATTCAGCTCATCTTGGCCGTCAATATAGGGCATTAGAAACCCAAGTCTCGCAGACTATTCACGAGCTCGCTGCGCAGTCCGGCCTCTTTTGCATCAGGAGAAGAGCTCCCCGCTCTGTCTCTTTCTCTGTCTCACTCTTCTTCTACCTCGGAATTCCTTGGTTGCCCGGTGGGCGAGAATTCCTCCAGCTCGCCAAGATGGTTCTTTGCTTCACCCCCTATTTCTTAAGCGTTTTCATTCTGTAAATTATTGGGGGAGCTCATAGGTTTACAAAATTTCTTGTTTTTTGGTCTCATAGTCCTAGGGCGCCTTAGTGAGTGTCTTGAAGTCTGAGAAGTTGTTCTAGTTTTGTATGTATGAGGTGTGTGAATTTCAGAGGGATGTTGTGTGGAACTGGCGTAGTTTCTGTGGCGGCTGATTCTTACCCAGAGATTGTATTGGGTTTCGGAGCCGTTTCCGCGAACACTACGTCATTCGGACCTTGGTTCCGGAATCATATTTTCGAATTCGGTTGAAATTGAGTGTCCGCTTATGCTGTCGAGAGTGTGTGCTCTGCAGGTGAAGTTTTCAGCTGAGGAGCTCCGTGCTATTATGGACAAGAAGCACAATATTCGTAACATGTCTGTCATTGCCCACGTTGACCACGGTACGTATCAGAAACTATTACTTAGTGGATTTCCTATGATTACTATTCTGACACAATTGACTTCATCGAATTGAATTTCGAAAGTTACTCTGTGTTCAAGAAGAGTAGTTCTACAACTAACATCATTGAATAAATAGCTCAAATAGAATTGAAGTCACATATGACTATTTAATTGTTCTTCAAATCCGTTACACTGTGTGCGATTCACTTAGACTGCAGCGGTATAATTTATAACTGCGTCCTCTAGTTCGCAATTTAGGCACATTATGAACATAAATCTGACCTTACCCAGATCTAAGTCCTCCGATACACTGATTGAAGTTGTTGACAGGATGTCTGCCCATGTACGGAATGCTCAAAGTTACATAAAAAGCATAATGCAGAAAAAACATTAAAATAGCCATCTTCAAACTATCTTATATAGAGCTTACTCTAAGCATTTGATGTAGTCCAGCATATCTAAAAGTATAGATCAATATGACTCAAACCATAATTATACTCTTCCAAATCAAATTACATTACGAGGTGCTCCTCCAACACCTTTTGTCTGACGATACAGTGTCCGATGATTCAGTCATACTTCAGGTAGTGCTACAAACCCACGATGTGTCCATTGTGACCATGACCTTCCTCAGAATTCTCTAACACATCTCAGGAAGATAAAAATCTGAACAAACTGAATTAGCAAAACATTTGAGGAAATCTGATGATAACAGAGTCAAAACATGCCTAGATTAATGGGGGTGAGTGGTGGAAATGTGGCAGGGAAGTCGACACTGACGGATTCGCTGGTGGCTGCTGCGGGGATTATCGCGCAGGAGACGGCCGGAGATGTGCGTCTGACGGACACCCGGCAGGATGAGGCGGATCGTGGTATTACGATCAAGTCGACCGGTATCTCGTTGTACTACGAGATGACTTCGGAGTCGCTGAAGGACTACCACGGCGAGAAGGACGGATGCGACTACCTGATCAACCTGATCGATTCGCCTGGGCACGTGGATTTTTCGTCGGAGGTGACTGCGGCGCTGCGTATCACTGACGGAGCGCTGGTGGTGGTGGACTGCGTGGAGGGAGTGTGCGTGCAGACGGAGACGGTGCTGCGACAGGCTCTGGGAGAGAGGATCAGGCCGGTGTTGACGGTGAACAAGATGGACCGATGCTTTTTGGAGCTGCAGGTGGACGGCGAGGAGGCGTACCAGACGTTCCAGCGGGTGATCGAGAGCGCGAACGTGATCATGGCGACGTACGAGGATGCGCTGCTGGGAGACGTGCAGGTGTATCCGGAGAAGGGGACGGTGGCGTTTTCGGCGGGTCTGCACGGGTGGGCTTTCACGCTGACGAACTTCGCGAAGATGTACGCGGGGAAGTTCGGAGTGGACGAGAAGAAGATGATGGAGAGGCTGTGGGGCGAGAACTTTTTCGACCCGGCGACGAAGAAGTGGACGTCGAAGAACACGGGGTCGGCGACGTGCCAGCGTGGGTTCGTGCAGTTCGTGTACAACCCGATCAAGCAGGTGATCAACATCTGCATGAACGACCAGAAGGACAAGCTGTGGCCGATGTTGGCGAAGCTGAACTGCGGGCTGAAGTCGGAGGAGAAGGAGCTGGTGGGGAAGGCGCTGATGAAGAGGACGATGCAGGCGTGGCTGCCGGCGGCGAGCGCGCTGCTGGAGATGATGATCTTCCACCTGCCGTCCCCGGCGACGGCGCAGAAGTACAGGGTGGAGAACCTGTACGAGGGTCCGCTGGACGACCAGTACGCGAACGCGATCAGGAACTGCGACCCGAACGGGCCGCTGATGTTGTACGTGTCGAAGATGATTCCGGCGTCGGACAAGGGTCGGTTCTTCGCGTTCGGGCGTGTGTTCGCGGGGAAGGTGGCGACGGGAATGAAGGTTCGGATCATGGGGCCGAACTACGTGCCCGGCGGGAAGAAGGACCTGTACACGAAGTCGGTGCAGAGGACGGTTATCTGGATGGGAAGGAGGCAGGAGTCAGTGGAGGACGTGCCGTGCGGGAACACAGTGGCGATGGTTGGGCTGGACCAGTTCATCACGAAGAACGCAACGCTGACGGGCGAGAAGGAGACGGACGCGCACCCGATCCGGGCGATGAAGTTTTCGGTGTCGCCTGTGGTGCGTGTGGCGGTGCAGTGCAAGCACGCGTCGGACCTGCCGAAGCTGGTGGAGGGGCTGAAGCGGCTGGCGAAGTCGGACCCCATGGTGTTGTGTATGATCGAGGAGAGCGGGGAGCACATCATCGCGGGAGCGGGAGAGCTGCATTTGGAGATCTGTCTGAAGGATCTGCAGGAGGACTTCATGGGAGGCGCGGAGATCGTGGTGTCGGACCCGGTGGTGTCGTTCAGGGAGACGGTGCTGGACAAGTCGGTGCGGACGGTGATGAGCAAGTCGCCGAACAAGCACAACAGGCTGTACTTCGAGGCTCGGCCACTGGAGGAGGGGCTGCCGGAGGCGATCGACGACGGGCGGATCGGGCCGCGCGACGACCCGAAGGTGCGGTCGCAGATATTGGCGCAGGAGTTCGGGTGGGACAAGGACTTGGCGAAGAAGATCTGGTGTTTCGGACCGGAGACGACGGGACCGAACATGGTGGTGGACATGTGTAAGGGAGTGCAGTACCTGAACGAGATCAAGGACTCGGTGGTGGCGGCGTTCCAGTGGGCGACGAAGGAGGGTGCGTTGGCGGAGGAGAACATGCGCGGAATCGCGTTCGAGGTGTGCGACGTGGTGCTGCACACAGACGCGATCCATCGAGGAGGAGGGCAGGTGATCCCGACGGCGCGTCGTGTGATGTACGCGGCGCAGCTGACGGCGAAGCCGAGGCTGTTGGAGCCGGTGTACTTGGTGGAGATCCAGGCACCGGAGGGCGCTCTGGGAGGAATCTACGGAGTGCTGAACCAGAAGCGTGGTCACGTGTTCGAGGAGGTGCAGAGGCCGGGTACGCCGCTGTACAACATCAAGGCATACTTGCCGGTCATCGAGTCGTTCGGGTTTTCGGGGACGTTGAGGGCGGCGACGTCCGGGCAAGCGTTCCCGCAGTGCGTGTTCGACCACTGGGAGATGATGACGAGCGACCCGTTGGAAGCCGGGACGCAGTCGGCCCAGATCGTGGCGGACGTGAGGAAGCGGAAGGGATTGAAGGAGCAGATCACGCCGTTGTCGGAGTACGAGGACAAGTTGTAAGGAAGGAGGCGCAGGTGGAGCATTGTGTTTTGGGATATTATGCTGGCTGGCGTTCGTTTTGTTGGACAAGCGTTTAGATAGGTGTTGGGTTCCTATTCCAGGGGTCAATATTGAGAGGCAAGGACGCGAGGCCGTGGCAGGTAATTCGGGTCGGGAGGATTCAGTTGTGGAGTCCTCTGGTTTTGTGATTTAGAAGAGTGGGCTCTCCGAGTTAGCGGCCTGGAAATTCGGACCTTAGTGGTAATTGGGAACATTTGAACGAGACGGGATGTTTTTTGCCTATTGGAGTGAATCTGAACGTTTTCAACCCTTCGTTACTTGTTGTGGTGGTGCGTCGCATTGGTGTCGGTGTTTTTTGTTATGTTTTGTGTGTGGCGAGAGGTTCTCAGCGTGTTTTGGCATGTGACTTTGGTTGTGCGTTAGCCTGGTCTTTGGTAAGTGGAGTGGACTGCGAATTTGTTTATTTTTAATTTTTTTGCCGCGGATTGTTACATCTCAGCGTATTCGTTCTCAGGAACCACCCTCTGGAGCTCTTGCACTTGGACTTTGGCTACCACTATACCACTATATTTTGGCTATACAAGTAGCTAATGAGTTTTCTTCTTTTCTCAACCTCATAATTTGTCTAAAAAGATATGGTTTTTATATGAACTGAGAAAAACAGTAGATAAATATGTTGCATTATTATCAACTAATACAATAGAAGAAGCTCTACAACGAGAAAAAGATAGAAATGAAGTTGACATAGAAAAATGAATCCTATGACTCACATTCTAAAGACATATGTAGTGACTTAGATGATGAAGAGAATAAGAAATAAAAGAAAAGAATCAAGAAGGTATTAAAAAAATATCTTAAAAAAATAAAAGGAGGAGATAACTCAACTAACAATTGGATCCAAAATAATTAAGATTGATGTAGTTTGCCACAAGTGCAACAATGAAGGACATTTCTCTTTAGAATGTTACTTGAAATTCTACACGAATTGCAACACCTATATTCATTAAATCAATAAGTGTACATTCAACCAATTATACCAAGATAGAAGTTTAGTAGTAAATCAAGTACATCCACAATTAAATAACATAAGAAGAAAAACATTCTTTATAAAAAAAATCCACCTATGAATAAATATAGGAATCAAGGACTTTTAAATCATCAACATTATTAAAGGTGGAATCTCCAAAAAAACAATAATTATTAAAGAGAAGACATATACCTTTATAGAAAAGGGTATGGACTGAATTACAATTAAGATAGGCTGAGGCTGAAGTATAAGGAAAAGTATAAAAATAACAGATAAACAAACTTACCATTAGTTGTATCCAAAGATTTCCAACAAGTATTGAAGTTACAACAACATCCAACATTGTTTTTTACAATAGAATACAAAACATGACTAATTATATGCAAGGAATTTCAATAAGAATTAAATTTGCAACGACATGCACAAGTTTTATTACATCTTGTGCTTAGAGTATCAACTTGACCTTGTTGTCAACAAGTTCTTACAAACATCACTAAGTTGATTTCAATGTCATGGCAACTTGGACAAAAATAATTGGTTGGTTGGTAGTTGAGAAGTTCTCATTTGTTGCACAAAATCTACATGTTCACATTACATCAATATATGTTGCATGTCAATAAGTTTGATTTGAATTGGATGTTAGAGAACCATGCTACTAATACAAGGCAATACTTTTAATTATTTCAAAACAAATAGCATATTTTTAGGGAATTGTTAATGCTACATCCCCTACTGATATTGCTATACCTAATGTGATCTCCTCATAGACAACTAGCTAATAATATGTCTCTTTCACAAATTTTTCCTTTTATTTGCTTAAAAAAAAGGATGGTGGTTGAGAGGAAGATAGTGAATATTTTATAAACAAACAAGTCATGAGATGTTTTCTTATAAAACAATATATTCGCCTCAAAAACTATTTAATTCAAAAATTTATTTTCTTTAAAATTTGCATGACAACAATACAAAATACTTATTTTTTTTTAATTTATCCTACTTTTGGATCAATAGTGAGATTAAATATTGGACCTCCAAATGCACACTGCGGGTAGAAGCATTAGAAGCATGTTTTTTAATCAATTTAAATTGTATAGAGGTCATATGTAATGTAGCAATATCAATTGAGATCCCATTAACTATACTCTATTTATAAGAACTACATTAATGCATTAACTATTCTCTATTTTTAAGAACTATGTTAAAGGGGCCTGCACATACTACTCTACTGACTGATGTATACAAATCACACGTCAACCCGCTACAAAGACATTAATTCTAACAAACATGCCAGATGAATAAACTCTATAAAAACAACTCTGCCAGTGCAGTGTCCAAGTTCAGATGTGTTGTGACGAAAAAGATTCGGAGATACAACATACTGTAAAACAATTTCCGATACAAACAAAACAGATTAAGCAACTGCGTTGAACTTGTGCACAGGTGATGACATAAATATAACAGTTCGGTTTTCGAGGATCAGTTTGAAGTAACACGCAAGGTTGCACAATAAATAACAGACTTATTCCAAAACACAATGCTCCACCTGCGCCTCCTTCCTTACAACTTGTCCTCGTACTCCGACAACGGCGTGATCTGCTCCTTCAATCCCTTCCGCTTCCTCACGTCCGCCACGATCTGGGCCGACTGCGTCCCGGCTTCCAACGGGTCGCTCGTCATCATCTCCCAGTGGTCGAACACGCACTGCGGGAACGCTTGCCCGGACGTCGCCGCCCTCAACGTCCCCGAAAACCCGAACGACTCGATGACCGGCAAGTATGCCTTGATGTTGTACAGCGGCGTACCCGGCCTCTGCACCTCCTCGAACACGTGACCACGCTTCTGGTTCAGCACTCCGTAGATTCCTCCCAGAGCGCCCTCCGGTGCCTGGATCTCCACCAAGTACACCGGCTCCAACAGCCTCGGCTTCGCCGTCAGCTGCGCCGCGTACATCACACGACGCGCCGTCGGGATCACCTGCCCTCCTCCTCGATGGATCGCGTCTGTGTGCAGCACCACGTCGCACACCTCGAACGCGATTCCGCGCATGTTCTCCTCCGCCAACGCACCCTCCTTCGTCGCCCACTGGAACGCCGCCACCACCGAGTCCTTGATCTCGTTCAGGTACTGCACTCCCTTACACATGTCCACCACCATGTTCGGTCCCGTCGTCTCCGGTCCGAAACACCAGATCTTCTTCGCCAAGTCCTTGTCCCACCCGAACTCCTGCGCCAATATCTGCGACCGCACCTTCGGGTCGTCGCGCGGCCCGATCCGCCCGTCGTCGATCGCCTCCGGCAGCCCCTCCTCCAGTGGCCGAGCCTCGAAGTACAGCCTGTTGTGCTTGTTCGGCGACTTGCTCATCACCGTCCGCACCGACTTGTCCAGCACCGTCTCCCTGAACGACACCACCGGGTCCGACACCACGATCTCCGCGCCTCCCATGAAGTCCTCCTGCAGATCCTTCAGACAGATCTCCAAATGCAGCTCTCCCGCTCCCGCGATGATGTGCTCCCCGCTCTCCTCGATCATACACAACACCATGGGGTCCGACTTCGCCAGCCGCTTCAGCCCCTCCACCAGCTTCGGCAGGTCCGACGCGTGCTTGCACTGCACCGCCACACGCACCACAGGCGACACCGAAAACTTCATCGCCCGGATCGGGTGCGCGTCCGTCTCCTTCTCGCCCGTCAGCGTTGCGTTCTTCGTGATGAACTGGTCCAGCCCAACCATCGCCACTGTGTTCCCGCACGGCACGTCCTCCACTGACTCCTGCCTCCTTCCCATCCAGATAACCGTCCTCTGCACCGACTTCGTGTACAGGTCCTTCTTCCCGCCGGGCACGTAGTTCGGCCCCATGATCCGAACCTTCATTCCCGTCGCCACCTTCCCCGCGAACACACGCCCGAACGCGAAGAACCGACCCTTGTCCGACGCCGGAATCATCTTCGACACGTACAACATCAGCGGCCCGTTCGGGTCGCAGTTCCTGATCGCGTTCGCGTACTGGTCGTCCAGCGGACCCTCGTACAGGTTCTCCACCCTGTACTTCTGCGCCGTCGCCGGGGACGGCAGGTGGAAGATCATCATCTCCAGCAGCGCGCTCGCCGCCGGCAGCCACGCCTGCATCGTCCTCTTCATCAGCGCCTTCCCCACCAGCTCCTTCTCCTCCGACTTCAGCCCGCAGTTCAGCTTCGCCAACATCGGCCACAGCTTGTCCTTCTGGTCGTTCATGCAGATGTTGATCACCTGCTTGATCGGGTTGTACACGAACTGCACGAACCCACGCTGGCACGTCGCCGACCCCGTGTTCTTCGACGTCCACTTCTTCGTCGCCGGGTCGAAAAAGTTCTCGCCCCACAGCCTCTCCATCATCTTCTTCTCGTCCACTCCGAACTTCCCCGCGTACATCTTCGCGAAGTTCGTCAGCGTGAAAGCCCACCCGTGCAGACCCGCCGAAAACGCCACCGTCCCCTTCTCCGGATACACCTGCACGTCTCCCAGCAGCGCATCCTCGTACGTCGCCATGATCACGTTCGCGCTCTCGATCACCCGCTGGAACGTCTGGTACGCCTCCTCGCCGTCCACCTGCAGCTCCAAAAAGCATCGGTCCATCTTGTTCACCGTCAACACCGGCCTGATCCTCTCTCCCAGAGCCTGTCGCAGCACCGTCTCCGTCTGCACGCACACTCCCTCCACGCAGTCCACCACCACCAGCGCTCCGTCAGTGATACGCAGCGCCGCAGTCACCTCCGACGAAAAATCCACGTGCCCAGGCGAATCGATCAGGTTGATCAGGTAGTCGCATCCGTCCTTCTCGCCGTGGTAGTCCTTCAGCGACTCCGAAGTCATCTCGTAGTACAACGAGATACCGGTCGACTTGATCGTAATACCACGATCCGCCTCATCCTGCCGGGTGTCCGTCAGACGCACATCTCCGGCCGTCTCCTGCGCGATAATCCCCGCAGCAGCCACCAGCGAATCCGTCAGTGTCGACTTCCCTGCCACATTTCCACCACTCACCCCCATTAATCCCGGCTCGGAAGAAATGTGTCCAGTTCATAGTAATCGTCGGGATGGTCGAGGAAAGAGCTGAGTTAATAAGAAAATAGTGGGACAATTCTGGTCAAATCGTTAGGCTATGGAACATTCAAGTTGTATCCTCATCGTATTGTTTGATTTCGTTAGTTGCCGCTATTTTGGTTTCCTCTTCAAATTCCTCGTCTACTATGGGTTTTGTGTTCGAAATCTGGACTCCGGTACAGTGAACAGGGGTGCGCGAGCGAACACAGATCAGCCGCGGGTATTGATCACTTACTACCACACGGACTTAAGTTTCACTGAAGTTGAAAGACCTATCTTCGAGGCAATATGTCAGGATGAGGATGCTAGATGTGTCCATTGTTTGGCCCGAGAGAGAGAGATTTTAAATCAAGTCAGTTTACTTGAAGCACAGTGTCAAGATTTACAAGGGAATGATGAAATTTAGGTCAATTCTATCTTGAAACGCAACAAATCTATAAACCAGAATGATTTCGAACGAAAACGGTGCACAAACCTCACAAGGAAGCACGAAGCACGTACCGTGATCGACGTGGGCAATAACGGACATATTTCTGATGTTGTGCTTCTTGTCCATAATGGCACGCAACTCTTCTGCCGAAAACTTCACCTGCGATCACAATTCCGGGGAACTCCATTGGCACGTCGTTTCCATACAGAATTAAACACACAGGAACCACACGCAAACAACACCGCTACGAAACCAACTCGAGAGGCACTAATAGCGCGGGGTAAAGCGCCGCCGGCGTATCCCTCGCAACACCATCTCAGTGGCGCAACTGCACGAGCCGCTCAGTCTCGAGACTCGAGACCAGGCCGCACAGTTCAAACCTCACGCAGGACCACGTAATCCAAGCCGATAACTAGGCAGCTGCAAACCTAGAATTGGGAACTGCAACAATTCCCAGAAACCATCACGGAATGCAACCACACAAAGAGTATGAGGGAGTGGAACGTACCATGGTGGCGAACGGTGGGTTGAGCCGCCCACAGGGCACAAAGGGGATTAGGGGGGGGGGAGAGAGGATGAGGAAGAGAGAGCACAAGGCTCTTCTCCGCTAGCAACGAAACGCTTGAGGAGGTGCGGTGCGGAGTATATGCGAGGGGTTGGTTCCTGATGCCGCCTTCGGTGGCTCGGATGGGGCGGGACGCCGGATCCGACGATGGCAGGCCTCGCGGTGGAAAATTAGGGTTTGACCTGCGTGGCTTCGCGCTGCCTGCAGTTTCACGGTTTCCTTCTTCCCCACTTTCACCCCTTTTCGTTTTGGCTCCAGAATATTGGTTTTAGGGCATCCGACAACTTTAGGGTGCGTTACGGATGAATGGCGTTGGACCGATGCAGGGTCCTTCAAATCCTCCAAACATGAATGATCTGAGGTGAAGGTGTCCTGGGAAAAGATGGGTTGTTCGAAAAAAGAAGAGGTGGTTTGTAAATTCAAAATTTTTGTGTTATAAATATGAGAAGATCGAGAGTACTTTCAGTGGTATTTGCAATTGTTAGACCATTCTAAAAACCGAAATATTGGGTTATATTTTGCAACTATTCATACTTAAACATCTTTTATTTATAGTTGTATTTATATAGCTTTTGTGTTAATTATTTTAGAAAAAATGATTATATACATATGATGAAATGTTTTGGAGTATTTATAATTACATGTGTGTGTGTATAAGTTATAATATATAATGCTTTATGGTATTTTATTTATATGCATGCTTTTTGAAAGCTAGCTGTCATTTGCAACCTTACTGACTTATTACTGAATTTTGTTTTAAAAATTATATGTACAATAAGTAGATCATTTATATTTACAAGTAAATACCTCAGGATCTTTACTTTATAATATGAAAAAAATAAAAATAAAAGCAATACGATTGAAATAGACAATTAAAACTTAGTGAAAGTGTGCAACAAAGAAGTAGAGCACTATTATTGTTTTCTGCATGATTGGTTGGAACTGATGCAACAAAAGGAAATTTGATGATGTTATAGAAATTGAAAAACAATAACTTGGTTCTTTATTAAAACAGGATTGATTTTTTTTACATAATTTTTTTATCCATGTAAAAAGTAAATTCCAAAAGTAGTAACCAATAAGTACATTTTGATGTAAACAACTCTTTTATAACATGTTTGTGCAATTATCTTTACTACTCAATCAAGTTGAACATGTGCAAGAATAGATAGGATATTTATTAATGGGTAACATACAGAAAATAACCATTTCTATAAGTTATTAGATTTTTTACTTTAATTTTTTTTAAGACACTATATATATATATATATATATATATATCAATCAAAATGTATGAATTTATAACATTAACTATTATATATATATATATATATATATATATATATATTTTACATTTAACATATTCAAAATTTTGTCATGATGCAATAATTAATGAATTAAATAATAATATAAATTACAATTCCCATAGATGTACTTTTTAGTGAACTATAAAATAGAAAAAAAAAATCGTTAATTTTATTGAAATAACAAAATTTCACCATACACTAATCAACATTGGTTAGAAACATTTTATGTCCTTATTAATAGAATATCATAGAAAAAAAATATTTCAATCATTTTATCAAACCAACTAGTAGATAATCATTTCTAAGATGAATATTTTTATTCCTACAGAATAAAGCATTACTTATGTCACATAATAGTTTTTTGACAGTATAAACTTGCTAATTTATTTTAAAAATTAATCCTGAAATAACAATAACAATCTTTAGTGTGTGTATATAGATATATATATATATATATATATATATATTTCAACCTCACGGTATAATAATTTTATGTCAGAAACCATACATTTTCTAAGTTTTCTTATATTAAAAGAAGTTATTTATTCTAAATGAATATTTTTACACAAATTACACATGTACATGTAAAATCTTTCTTATAACTTATGAAGTTTTTTGTGACATACAATTGACACATTCTTTTAGTTTACATTTAAATTGTGATTTTCATGTAAAATTAATTGTAGATGCATATGTATTTTTATATGCGTGGATATAAGCAAATGAGTTTTTATTTGTACAGATTGAAAAAATGAAAAATACTTTTAAAATCAATAAATTAAATCATAACTCATCAATATAAACATCCATTTGATTTATTTGAGATTCAAATTATCTAGTAAAAATAAAAACAAGATTGGATCAGATATTATGTGGAACTAAAAAAAACTTATGAATTTTGATTCAAGAAGGGTTATTGATGATTCATTTTCATGACTACTTTTACAACCATATTTCTTCGGTTTTTGAAGGCATATTTTTAATTTACACAAAAACTTTAAATCTGGAATCCTATTGTTTTAAATACTTGGTTTAAAACATATTTTGACATTTAATTATTTTTTACAAAAATATATTCTTTAGTTTCTTCTTTATTTTTTATATTGAAATTTTTTTGTTTAAAAATTCATCAAGTTTTTGTTCATATTATTTTCTGGTTTTTTTATGATTTTATTAAAATATTCATAATAAGACATGCTCAAATAGTGAATCAATGTAAAGATCTAATACAATTGTTGTGATAAAAAATTGAAGTTCTTGTGGTTGTAAAAAAATGAATATAAGTTATTTTTTAATAATTTTTATATACAAATTACACACTTATATTTTTTGAAAGACTTTTATATCTTATAAAGACAAAACATGCATCTTTACACTTTTAATATTTTTGGAGAATTTTAAAGCAACTGAGGCTTTTACTAAATCAACCCATCTATTTCAACCATCATTGTACCTTCATCTTTGTTCCCCTTGTTCCCGCCATTGGCAACTTCCATCCTCGTTCTCCCATTCCCAACCTCCATCTCTAATCTCAACCCATGTCCTCCATCCTCGTTCCCCCATTCCCAACCTCCATCTCCAATCTCAACCCATGTCCTCCATCCTCGTTCTCCCATTCCCAACCTCCATCTCCAATTTCAACCCATGTGCTCCATCCTCATTCCCCCATTCCCAACTTCCATTTCCAATCTCAACCCATGTCCTCCATCCTCGTTCTCCCATTCCCAACTTCCATCTCCAATCTCAACCCATGTCCTCCATCCTCGTTCCCCCATTCCCAACCTCCATCTCTAATCTCAACCTATGTCCTCCATCCTTGTTCTCCCATTCCCAACCTCCATCTCCAATCTCAACCTATGTCCTCCATCCTCGTTCCTCCATTTCCAACCTCCATCTCCAATCTCAACCCATGTCCTCCATCCTTGTTCTCCCATTCCCAACATCCATCTCTAATCTCAACCCATGTCTTTGTCACGGTCATAATCATGTAAGCTAATAATTACATATAGAAATAGGTAGAAGAAAGTAAAAATAGGTAAAAGTAAGTTAATTCTATAATATTTAATATAAAAGCTTCCTAGAAACTTCCTAGATGTTGCTTTGACTTCATAGGTGTCTTTAATTGACTTTTTGGATTAGAAACGTGGTCAACAAGTTGGCCATGTGCCACACATGTTGTTAGCTTGAAGATCAAGCTAACTATGTGGCCCACACGTAAAAAAACTTACCTTGTAAGTCAAGGCATGTGCCCTACAAAGTCAACACATATTGGAGGTCCTATAGAACGTTGCCACATAGCTCTTAGTTAGATAGTATATATAGAGACAAGAGTGAAGGCTTCTTCACTCTTATCAACTCCTTTCTTGCTTTTAGTCTAGTTTCAAGGGTCTTTAGTTTTCTTGTCTTTTGGCAATAGCCATTCCAGTTCCTCTTTCAATATATATACTTGTTTATATATATTTTGTTACCTCTCTTTGAGTGAAGGCTCACTTGTCTGAATTGTTTTTTCATCGAGTTCTTGTCCTTGACAGATTGAGAAGAGTATACTTACAATATCAGAGCTTTGTCTAATCTTGATTAAGAGTGAATTACCCCTTTTTCTTGATAAGATATAAGCGTATTAGAAGTTGCGGATTACCCTCTTCTAAACTGATATTGTCCTTAGTATTTTCTTTGTCCGCAAGTCCTCTCTTCTATTTGTCTTAAGCGATATTAGACATCTTCTCTCTTCTAAGTGTTATCATGGCAGAACTTCTTGAAATGAAGAGTGCAATGGCACAAATGCAAGAGCAATTGAGAGAGTTAATGCTTGCAATGCATCAACTCAATTTACCACCACAAGGAGCAACAAGATTAGCAGGAAGTGAAGATATAGAAATGGTTCGAGTTGCTTCAACATCTGCACTAAACCATGTCTTTTCTCTTATGGTAGAACGCCCTTCAAATGTTAGAGAACCAAGAATTGCCCTACCCGAGAAGTTTGATGGCACCAGATCCAAGTTTCGAGGATTTATCAATCAAGTGCAACTTGTGATTGAACTTCAACCCGAAAGCTATCCAACTCCAAGATCACAAGTTAGATTCATTGGTACGCTTCTTTCAGGTTCGACACTATCGTGGTTTTCATCTTTTCTTGAATGACGAGATCCAATATTGGATAATCTAAAGGCTTTTTTGGCAGAGTTTCGATCCATGTATGGAGAACATGATGCAATTCGTGTTGCAACCAATAAGATCCGTATTTTACGACAAGGCAATCGATCAGTAACGTTATATGCTTCACAATTTTGACAACTTGCAACTGATATCAAGTAGGATGATGCTGCACTTATTAGCCAATTTCTCTACGGATTACAATATGAGGTAAAAAAATTAATGCTCAACTTACCTGATCCTCAAACATTGAGTCAAGCAATTGACTTTGCTGTGAAGTATGACAATCGCCTTTTTGAATTCCGATCTGAGAACCGTACAAGTGGACCTCAACGTTACTATAATTCAATGGCAACACCAACACCTCTTCAACACATACATTCGGAAGTAGAGGATATGCAAATTGATGCAGTACGTTTCAAACCTCTTACTGAGCAAGAAAAGACTCGTCGTCATCAAGAAGGATTATGTTAATATTGTGGAGAACCAAAGCACACTGCTCAACATTGTCCAAAAAAACGACGCAATCGCAAAATGAGGAGTATGGCTGTGAAAGAAGATAATATGTTGGAAAACGAGTTTGTCCAACTACAATAGGGACCGTGCGGCTGGAACCTTGCACAACTTCTAGTAAAGATCCTATTCTCTCCTCAGAGCCCTCTCCTTGTTTTATATTAAATGTTATTTTAGGACATAAACATTACAAAGTCTTTGCCTTGTTAGATTCAGGAGCCTCAACGTGTTTTTTAGATGAAGAATTTACTAAAAGACATAGCATATCTTTAGTAAAGAAAACTAAACCTGTTCATGTAGAAGTCATAGATGGTCGTCCATTGTCTTCTAGAGATATTACTCATGAAACCCTTTCTATAGAAGTAATAATCAATGGTCATAATAGTTTTGTAGTATTTAATATCATTAGATCTCCCTCTAATCCAGTCATTTTAGGTTTATTGTGGTTAGAAAAATACAACCCTCAAATAGACTGGATTTCCTGAACTCTTACTTTCTCTAAAAGTATAACTAATAGTGTAGTTAAGCAAGTAGAGAGTTATAAATCCAGTTCAATAAAACCCGTATTTATAGGTGCAAAAGCTTTCTTGCATGTTGCTATGAAAGAATTACCATACATTATTTATGCTACACCCGTTTCTACTGGTGAAAAGACTTCAAGTGGCATTCCAAGCCAATATCAAGAATTTCAAGATGTATTTGAAAAAAAAAATGCGGATACACTCTCGGAACATCGTCCCTATGATTGCTCAATTGACCTTCAAGAAGGAGCACAACCGCCATTCGAACCAATCTATAGTTTATCACAAAATGAGTTGGCTGAACTCAAGGAGTATATTGAAGAAAATGTAGCAAAGAATTTCATACGCCATTCTAAATCTCCGGCACGAGCTCCAATTCTATTTGTGAAGAAAAAAGATGGATCATTACGGATGTGTGTTGATTATCGAGGACTCAATAAGATTACTATCAAAAACAGGTATCCACTACCTTTAATATCCGAACTTCTTGATAAGCTGAATCAAGCTAAGATCTATACAAAAATAGATCTTCGGAGAGCATACAATCTAGTACGCATCGAAGAAGGAGATGAATGGAAGATTGCATTTCGAACTAGGTATGGACATTTTGAATACAACGTCATGCCTTTTGGACTTACAAATGCACCAGTAGCTTTTCAACATCTAATGAATGATGTTTTTCGAGAGTTTTTGGACGATTTTTTGGTTTGTTATCTAGACGACATCTTGATCTATTCTAAGAATCCAAAAGAACATGAACTTCATGTTCGTTGTGTGTTACAAAAATTAAGAGATGCAAGACTCTATGCCAAGATAGAAAAGTGTGTATTCCACACTACTCAAGTCAATTTCTTAGGTTACATCATTTCAAATGATGGACTTATGAAGGATCCTAAGAAAGTTCAAACTATTATAGATTGGAAGATCCCAAAAATGGTAAGAGATGTCCATTGTTTTTTGGGATTTGCCAACTACTATCGGATCTTCATCAAAGATTTCTCTCGAGTTGCAACTCCACTTACACATTTGACTTGTAAAGACAAACTCCAATGGAATCAAGAAGCGGAAGTTGCTTTTGAATCTTTGAAGTGAGCGTTTGTTTCTTCATCAATCTTATATCGTGTTGATTTTTCCAAAGCATTCTTTATGGAAACAGATGCATCAGACTTTGCTCTGGGTGTGATTTTATAACAAATGAGAACCGATGACAAACTTCATTCAGTAGCCTTTCATTCAAGAAAATTCTCAGCAGCAGAAATCAATTATGAGATCCATGACAAAGAACTTCTTGCAATTGTGGATTCTTTTCAAGAATGGCGTCATTATCTAGAAGGTGCTTCTACTCCAATCACCGTGTATACGGATCACAAGAACCTTGAATATTTTATGTCGGCACGTGTATTAAATCGTCGCCAAGCTCGTTGGAGCATGTCTTTATCAAGATTCGAGTTCATCATCACTTATCGGCTAGAAAAATAACAAGGTTTATCCGATACCTTGTCTAGACGTTCTTATCTTGCACCAAAAGAAAGAGATGCAGCTTTTGAGCAACAAAGAACGGTTCTCTTGAAGCCGGAACAATTTCATCTTCGAGCAATAAAATCAACATTGACTGTTGATTTAACTTTCTTTAAGCAAGTCCAGTTAAGTATGTCTACAGACCCTCTTATTCATGATATCAAAAACAATTCTTATAAATCTCATGATCCATCTAAATTTGAATTCAAGAATAACCTACTCTATTTTGAAGGACGCCTATATGTTCTAGAAGGTGAAGTACATTTAAGTGTTCTTTAAGCTCGTCGCGACTTCCCAACAGTAGGACATTTCGGATATAATAAGACTTTGGAGCTGATGTCTAGGGATTTTTGGTGGCCTCAAATGTGGAAGGTAGTTAAAGATTTTGTACAATCATGTGATGTTTGTTCAAGATCGAAAATTCCTCGTCATCGACTTTTTGGACTTCTTCAGCCATTATCCATTCGAGAACAACCATGGTCTTCTGTTTCTATGGACTTCATCACGGATCTTTCAATCTCAGGTTCTTATGACTCTATATTCGTGATAGTAGATCGTTTTACCAAGATGGCACATTTTGTACCATGTACAAAATCTATCACAGGTGAAGAAATAGTTAAGCTCTTTCTTGACAATATCTATCGCTATCATGGATTACCCAAGGATATTATATCAGATAGGGGAACTCAATTTGTATCAAGATTTTGGCGGACTCTTTTCTAGATTCTTAAAGTGGATATAAAACTATCTTCGGCATTCCATCCTCAAACTCATGGACAAACAGAGCGTGTCAATCAAGTTTTGGAGCAATATTTAAGATGTACCATTAATTACCAATAAGATGATTCGACAACTCTTTTGCCATTGGCAGAGTTTGCTTACAATAACACGGTACACTCTTCTACAAAACAAACACCTTTCTTTGCTAATTATGGTTATCATCCACGACTTGATACTTTTGACTTTTCAAAAGTTGATAATCCTACTGTGAAAGATTTGGTAATTCATTTATCAGAGCTACATGCAACGATGAAGGCGCAGTTAAAAGAGGTTCAAGAACAATAAAAGGCCAATGCGGATGTCTATCGAAAGGAACAACCATCATTCGTCTTGGGTGATAAGGTATGGCTACTTCATCATAATATCAAGACCACTCGTCCTTGTGACAAGTTGGACTATCGAAGGCTGGCACCATTTTCTATTTCTGCACAAATCAATCCAGTTGCATATCGTTTAGATCTACCAGAGTCAATGAAAATCCATCCAGTATTCCACGTATCTCTTCTTGAACCATACAAGACAGTGGACATACCAAGAAGACAACAAGCTCCACATCATCCTGTAGAAGTGCACAATAATGAAGTGTTTGAAGTAGAAGAAGTTTTAGATTCAAGGCGGCGCCGAAATAAATTAGAATATCTTATCCATTGGTACGGATATAGTATTAGTGAATGCACATGGGAGCCAATAAAGAATCTTGCAAATGCAGCAAAGGCGGTGGAGGCTTTTCATCGACGATATCTATCAAAATCAAGATGAAAACCTCCTTTATAAAAGAAACAATATCTAGGCAAGATAACATTCTACTTTCAATTCTTGTTCGTAGCTTCGTTGTAGTAGTGGCGCTCAGGAGATGGAGAACCAAAAATCAATAGATTCAACTCAAGAGCCTTCA
The DNA here is from genome assembly GCF_059467195.1 of Physcomitrium patens. Classification (NCBI taxonomy): domain Eukaryota; kingdom Viridiplantae; phylum Streptophyta; class Bryopsida; order Funariales; family Funariaceae; genus Physcomitrium; species Physcomitrium patens. The sequence goes on along the minus strand of NC_143416.1, from coordinate 1,219,779 downwards.
TTTGTTGACCTGCCGGACGAGACATTACGATTGTCACAACCTTCAAGACGACGCAATCGAGATGAAGATCTTCAAGAATGACATGTTCTTCCTCGAATAGATGGTGAGATACAACGCGTTTGGTATCACGATTTGGGAAGGGACTCTCGATGTTTGGTGATTTTGCTAGAGGTAGGAACAACTCCTGATGGTGTTTTAAATATTCTATTCGAAGGGAGTTACGAAGGCCTCAACAATGATCAAATAACTGGGTGGTCTTCCCGCCCTGGTATGGGACACTACCGATGGTTGAGAGGCCCTATCAATCATCTTCGAAGAGAACAGAGATCAGAGTATGTGGCGAATACAATTCGTCGCATCATAGATTTCCTCAACATATGATGACCGCTCCTCGTGGAACTCATCTCTAGAAGGGGGGGTAATGTCACGGCCATAATCATGTAAGCTAATAATTACATATAGAAATAGGTAGAAGTAAGTAAAAGTAGATAAAAGTAAGTTAATTCTATAATATTTAATATAGAAGCTTCCTAGAAACTTCTTAGACGCTGCTTTGACTTCATAGATGTCTTTAATTGACTTTTTGGATTAGAAACGTGGTCAACAAGTTGGCCATGTGCCACACATGTTGTTAGCTTGAAGATCAAGCTAACTATGTGGCCCACACGTAGAAAAACTTGCCTTGTAAGTCAAGGCATGTGCCCTACAAAGTCAACACATATTGGAGGTCCTATAGAACGTTGCCACATAGCTCTTAGTTAGATAGTATATATAGAGACAAGAGTGAAGGCTTCTTTACTCTTGTCAACTCCTTTCTTGCTTCTAATCTAGTTTCAAGGGTCTCTAGTTTTCTTGTCTTTTGGCAATAGCCATTCCAGTTCCTCTTTCAATATATATACTTGTTTATATATATTTTGTTACCTCTCTTTGAGTGAAGGCTCACTTGTCTGAATTATTTTTTCATCGAGTTCTTGTCCTTGACATCCTCGTTCTCCCATATCCAACCTCCATCTCCAATTTCAACCCATGTCCTCCATTCTCGTTCCTCCATTCCCAATCTCCATCTCCAATCTCAACCCATGTCCTCCATCCGTGTTCCTCCATTCCCAACCTCTATCTCTAATCTCAACCCATGTCCTCCATCCTCATTCCCCTATTTCCAACCTCCATCTCTAATCTCAATCCATGTCCTCCATCCTTGTTCCCACATTCCCAACCTCCATCTCCAATCTCAACCCATGTCTTCCATCCTCGTTCTCCCATTCCCAACCTCCATCTCCAATTTCAACCCATATCCTCCATCCTCGTTCCCTGATTCCCAACCTCCATCTCCAATCTTAAGCCATGTCCTCCATCCCAACCTCCCTTCAGATGTCTAAGGTCTGAATAGTGAGAAGAAGGTGGCTGAGGGTTGTGGATGCAAAGTGTGTGCAATTCAATCTTTGCTATTAGCTTATTGGGAGAATTATATTGTATAGTACACTAGTCTCCTATATAAAATACTATCTACTCTGTATTAACCTTACACTAAGAGTTATGATTCTTGGTGTCACCCTTGTATAAACAATATATTGTATATCAATTGATCATATTAATAATAATGTTGTTTCCAACATGATATCAAAGCAATAGAAAATTCAATCCTTAGAAAAAGCTTTGGTGAATGCTTTATTAAAAAAAATCACTGAAATTATAAAATAGTTTATAATAATAATAATATCAATACAATTTATTATAAGAGAAAATGTTGATTTAGAACTTGAAGTTCTTCAAACTATGAGAAGCAATTCTAGACTTGAAAATGATAACATACAAACCATAAGCAAAGATAAAATTGAATTCATCAAAAAAAACTTTTATAAATAATTTCAATTTTACTTCAAATTAAGAATTTTGAAGATGATATAAAAAGTGGAAATCAATTATATTCCAAAATTTGATGGTTTATATTTTAATATATAGAAACATAGATTAACATTAGTTTTCAAGGCTGAAAATTTATGGTCCATAGTAAGTGGTGAAGAATGCTTACCAATTGAACCAACAATAGTTGAAATTGCTACTGGAGCCTCATCTTTACCTACCATAGGAGTAGAGAGCATAAACACATGGGTACACAAGCATACCTTGTCTTTAACCATAATCAACAATTGCCTAGAAAACAATATTATTTCACATATACAATCTTACAGATCAGCAAATTCAGCATGGTAAGAATTAGTAAAAATATTTGAATCACATGATGTAGTAATTAAGATGTATTTAAAAGACAAATTATATACCTTAAAAATGAGAGAAGGTGAGTGTTATTAAATACATACATAATTTTAGAGCACATATGGAACAATTGTTGGTAGCAAGATCAACAGTTTTAGATGATGAAGTAATTCTTACTTTAATGAGAAGTTTGCCTCTAAGTTATAGATCCCTCATTAGTTCCTTAAGAAGGTAGCTTGGAATCACATTAACATCCTTGATAATAGACTTGATCTAAAAAGAAACACTCATGAAAAAATGAATTTAACATTTGATAATAATTTAGCCTTATATGTAGGTAAGAAATTTAAGAATAACAACAAGAAATCTTATTTTAATAAGAATTTCAGAAGGAGTTCACAAGTAGAGAGTAGTACCTCCAAATCACATGAGAAGAGCAATTTTGCTATTGACAAGAAGTATTTTTTGTGCAAGAAATCAGGTGACTTGATCAAAGATTGCAGAACAAGAATAACAACTAAAAATCATAATAATAGAAAAGAAACAAATGTTGTTATCAAAATAAATAAATTATATGTGGAAAAACTTATAATTAAAGAAAATCCAAATTCAATGTGGTATGTGGACTCGGGAGCATCTCAACATATGTGTCATGAGTTAGAAGGATTTGTTAAATACATCAAAAGTGAAGACAAATAAGTTGTCTACTTAGGAGATGATACTACATCATACATAATAAAAGGACATGGTGATGTAAATATCAAACTTACAAATGGTGATGAGAAGATCATACGTGATATATTATATATACCAAGACTTGCAAAGAATTTATTCTTTGTCAAGCAATTAGATAAAAGAGGAGGAGAAATTTGCATAAGAGGTGGTACCACTACACTTATAAATAAATTTGGTCAAACCATTGGAATATGCAAATTAAATCCTAATTTATATAAATTAGGTACAACAATACTTTTAAACAAACATCAAATTACTATTCCAACAACGACACAATTAAATAAAGCTGATTTATAGTACCTAAGACAAGGACATATAAATCCTCAAAGACTCAAATAAGTACAAACCATGGTAAAGGAGATTGATCCCTTTGATGAAAGAAAAATTACCTTATGCCAACCTTGTATAGAAGGTAAATAACATAAGAAAAAGTTTTCTACACAAGGTGTACAAAGAACTATCCAATTGCTAGAACTTGTACATTTTGATATTTGTAGTTCTATGCAACTAGGCACACATTCATGATGTATTTACTTTATCACATTTATTGATGATCTAACAAGATATTGCCAAGTGTATTTGATGAAACTCAAATCTAAAGCATTTGAAAAATTCACCTTATATAAAAAAATTGTAGAAAAACAAACAAGTTTCAAAATCAAAACCTTAAGATCTGATCAAGGAGGTGAATATACATCCAATGACTTTAAAGATTTTTACAATAAAGAAGGCATTAAATAAGAATGTATTACAGCTTATACACCACAATAAAATGGTGTTTCTAAAAAAAAAAGAATATTAATAAGAACAATACTTACAATACTATCATATTCAAACTTATCTAAATGTTTTTGGGATGAAGCACTTCAAATAGAAAATAACCTCCAAAATAGGAATCCTACAAAATCTGTACGAGTTACCAAAATATCATTTGAATTATGGTACAAACAACAACCAAATTTATTCTAACTTAAAATATTTGGTTGTAAAGCTCATATATTTATTCCTAAAGAAACAAGAAAGAAGTTAGACTCTAATTAACAAGAGGCTATGTTTCTAGACTATAGTAAAAAATCTAAAGCCTATAGACTTATGAATATACAAAATCAACAAATTCTCATTTCAAGAGATGTTCTCTTCAATGAGAATCTACATGATCTACAAAAAACCACATACTTGCAAAAAGACAATGAAGAACTCTTAGTAGATTAAGAATTATTCAAACACCCTTTAAAAATTATAAGGTCCAATGAACAAAATATACCTCCTATTCAAGGCATGTCTTCCCTATCAATACCACCATTATAAGAAATACATGTATTTGATCAACAATCAATAAATCATACTTCTTCAAATGTGAGAAAACAACTTCTTTCTCACATTGATGTCATAGAAGACTTCTCTCAACTATCATTACTAAATGATCAAGAGATCTTACCTCTTGAAGATGATAAAGTCCATTCTACATTGCAAATCCCAAATCTTTCTTCTTGTTCTTGACCAACAAGAATTATTCAACCAACTACAAGTTTGTTTGAATCTATACAAGGCATAAAAGAATATAAACAAGAATGTAATCGGCATCACCAAGTCCATCTTGTTTCTACTCATATAGAAGCTCCAAACTCCATTCAAGAAGTAATGGAGAGGGTTGATGCTCAAGAATGGAAAAAAACAATCAATACTAAAATTACATCCTTATACAAGAACAATACATGGCACATGACAAATTTACCTCCTAATCAAAAACCAATTAGTTGAAAGTGGATTTTTAATATAAAAACTAATGTTGATGGAAGTATTGACAAATATAAAGCAAGGTTAGTT